>NC_136592.1:31327429-31404929 GCF_910589615.1 Taurulus bubalis | reverse complement strand
TAGCTAAAGTAATGGATACATGTTTAAAATAGTTAGCTAAAATAATAGATACATGTTTGAAACAGTTAGCTAAAATAATGGATACAATACATGTTTGAAATAGTTACCTAAAGTAATGGTTACATATTTAAAATAGTTAGCTAAAATAATGGATACATGTTTGAAATAGTTAGCTAAAGTAATGGATACAATACATGTTTGAAATAGTTAGCTAAAGTAATGGTTACATATTTAAAATAGTTAGCTAAAGTAATGGATACAATACATGTTTGAAATAGTTAGCTAAAGTAATGGATACATGTTTGAAATAGTTAGCTAAAGTAATGGATACATGTTTGAAATAGTTAGCTAAAGTAATGGATACATGTTTGAAATAGTTAGCTAAAATAATGGATACATGTTTGAAATAGATAGCTAAAGTAATGGATACATGTTTAAAATAGTTAGCTAAATAATAGATACATGTTTGAAATAGTTAGCTAAAATAATGGATACATGTTTGAAATAGTTAGCTAAAGTAATGGATACATGTTTAAAATAGTTAGCTAAATAATAGATACATGTTTGAAATAGTTAGCTAAAGTAATGGATACATGTTTAAAATAGTTAGCTAAAATAATAGATACATGTTTGAAACAGTTAGCTAAAATAATGGATACAATACATGTTTGAAATAGTTACCTAAAGTAATGGTTACATATTTAAAATAGTTAGCTAAAATAATGGATACATGTTTGAAATAGTTAGCTAAAGTAATGGATACATGTTTAAAATAGTTAGCTAAAATAATGGATACATGTTTGAAATAGTTAGCTAAAATAATGGATACATGTTTAAAATAGTTAGCTAAAATAATGGATACATGTTTGAAATAGTTAGCTAAAATAATGGACACATGTTTGAAATAGTTAGCTAAAGTAATGGATACATGTTTAAAATAGTTAGCTAAAATAATAGGTACATGTTTGAAACAGTTAGCTAAAATAATGGATACAATACATGTTTGAAATAGTTACCTAAAGTAATGGTTACATATTTAAAATAGTTAGCTAAAATAATGGATACATGTTTGAAATAGTTAGCTAAAGTAATGGATACAATACATGTTTGAAATAGTTAGCTAAAGTAATGGATATATGTTTGAAATAGTTAGTGTTTGAAACCGTTGGATCCCGGCTCGTATGTATGTCAAACATTCCTGGTGCGAGACACTGAGCAGCAAGTTGCTCCAGGCACTTAGGATGAGTTAAATATCACATCTATGTATGGCAATTAAAATAGAGTTTAAGTTTAGTTCGCTAAAGTAATGGATAGGCGGTAAAAAAAATAGTTATCTTAAGTAATGGATAAACAGTGAAAATAGTTAGTTAAAGGAATGGATACAAAGTTAAATAGTTAGTTCAAGGAATGGATAAAAAGTAAAATGGTTAGCTAAACTAATGGGAAAATAGTTAGATAAATGGTTCAAATTGTTATCTTAAGGAATGGATAAATGATTAGTAGTATGAATGCACCAGGCAAAATCCAATCAGACATGCAGGAGGGCTGCAAGGGGGTGGAGAAAGAGAGTGACAGGAAAATGCAAAAAGAAAGGTCGAGTTTCACGTCGCCATCCATCATTTTTACTGTTGGGGTGGCAGACTTTGGGTTTTCACGCGTTAGCAGTACGGGGGGGGGGGGGGGGGGGGGGGGTGTTAAAGGGGCAGTAGAGGTGCCAAGGGAGTGAGTGTGTGTGTGTGTGTGTGTTAGGGGGAGTGTACACTTTTAAGATAAAGTGGTTTGATGAAAGAGAAGCCCTCAGCCTTGCAGTGGCCCCCCCGCCATCTATTTGGTGATATCACTCGTGTGCGTCGGTTAGAGCATGCGTGTGTGTGTGCGTGTGTGTGTGTGTGTGTGTGTGTGTGTGTGTGTGTGTGTGTGTGTGTGTGTGTGTGTGTGTGTGTGTGTGTGTGTGTGTGTTAGTGCCTGCATACGTCTGTTGGTGTCTGGAGCCTCAGTCAAGTGACCCTGCAGTAAGGCCTTTGGGAAGTAAGGGAGGGGGGGATATGGGTTGTCAGGTGGAAGGATGAGGCTGCAGCTTTTCTCGGTAGTCCGTGCACGCTCGCACGCTCGCACACGCACATCTTAAGTATGAGATATTGTTGTATGCACTTGTCAAAGGCAGACCCACCTATGTTCAGCAGGAACCCGAAACCTCTCGAAACATAGCTGCAGGAAAAGGAGAGGGAGCGAAGAAAAAGAGCAGAGGAGACATCCATGGGCCCGGAGTGCCAGAGGTATCATTACCTTTCCATTTCACTTGATGAAGCCCATTTGGCTGGATTAGTTTCACACCCTCAATGGGACCCCGGGGTGAAGGGAGCCTCCCATCAGGATTAGCGGGGTTGCGGCGGAGGGGGGGGTGATGAAGAGGAAGAAGAACCTTCATGCACTGGCTCCGCCTTTCTCCATAACAAAGAGACGCAGCTTGTTTCTGCAGACAAAACAGAGGCGGGGCTTCATGCTCGGCAGGCGACAAACGTGTGTATGTGTTTGTCTTTTGACAAAAGAAAGTGTATCTGCACAGAGGGCCAGCTAAGTTGCCGGTCTGAGTGAGAATGAAGGTCGGTGATTGAACTTGCCAAATTGGAGGAGAACGTAAGTCTAGGAAGGCAAAACCACTTGATGAGTTTTTGTAGCACATGTGTGCGTGAGTGCATGCATGGATGTGTGTCAGTGTATGTGTTCACACCTGTGGGCTCTGTCATCTTTGCTCCTAATTATCTGCAGCATAAATCAACGGTGGGTGCGTTGCCATGGCAGCTAGCGGTAGGCAGGGTGCTGGCGATGGTAGCGGGAGAGCGCCAGAGCTATTTCATTAACCTTTAAAGGACTTGGTATTTATTTTAGTTTAGTAGCAGCTATGAATATAAATTTGTCATTTTGTAAAAGGAAATTACCAGGTAATAAAAAACCCTGCTAAGGTCGGTCGGTCTCTCTCTCTCTCTCTCTCTCTCTCTCTCTCTCTCTCTCTCTCTCTCTCTCTCTCTCTCTCTCTCTCTCTCTCTCTCACACTCTCTCTCTCTCTCTCTCTAACGAGGAATTTTCCTAGGCGGAAGGTGCATACATTAGACGTGAGACGTTAGACGAGACAAACAACAATCAAAGTAGCCATCACTTTATAGTAATACCCCCAAAACAGATGTTCCATATGGTTGTTTTATAAATAAAAAAATGTGAAGTTATGTTAGATATTTTGGCATCAAAAAGTTAAATGACATATATTATAAAAGTGCATCCATATTACCTGCCCCACTGACTACTGAGCACTTTAACCTTAAAACATCAGAATTTGTCTCACCTAATTAAGAGAGGCACCATATTTTTTTTTAAGTACGATTTGTTTGCACCTAGTAGCACAAATCTTACAGTGGTGTTTTGTATCCACACTTTAAGCTTTTAAACGATGGATAGCATGTTAAGGTTGAATGAGATAACAACCTACAGACCCGCCAGTGTTCAGTGTTCCCTCGGTAAACTAATGGCAAAGACTTGGAGTCTTGTGACTATCCTCCAACAAAAAGGTCACAAAAAGGTTGAGGGACTTGTCTCATGAGATGTTACATATAGCTGCATGTGAAATCTTTACGTAGAATTCCTTCCAATCGAACATCTGCTCAGCCATGGACAGAGGCAGTTAATCACTGCATAATGTGCTGTCTGTGGGGCGACAGCCTCATAAAACACACCTGAGGTTCATCATTGAATGTGTAAAACTGAAATGTACTACCATAAAACTAATAGTAGCCATAACATATGTCTCTTATATGCACGTATCGGATTCTCCTGTCTGGGAAGAACATCATCGGGAACGGACAAAAAAGTTTGGAGCAGCAGCAGCAGCCTCGGGGGCAACGAGGGCGACGTGCTGCAGAAGGGTCCCTTTGTGCGCTGGGATGCTTCGGATGCCATTGGCTGGTTAAAGAGCAGTAAGTGAAGCCTCTGTAACCACTGGTAATTCAATTGTGCCACATGATTTCTTGGTAAGTAATCCACAAACGGGCACTCAGTGAAAACAGCATGGCGTCCAGGCCTAATGAGCCCGAGGCAGAGAGGAGGAGCCAGGGGACAGGGACGGGATGTGTGCAGCCTGTGATGCAGTAAGTGCAGAAAAGAATGTGAAGGAGAGACAAGAAGTAAGAAAAAAAAACATCAATGCAGCCTGCGGAAGGAACCGCGTCCAAAAGAACTAAATAAAACCCTTTCATGATGAAACTTTGGTATTGTTTTCATGGATGTGATGCAACAAATTGGCGTTGAAAAATCAGAGCAAATGGGACGCGCACACTCACCCGGCATGAGAAGTTAACTGACGGAAAAAGCAGCCACAAACACACACACACACACACACACACACACACACACACACACACACACACACACACACACACACACAGCCGCGTGGAGGGCTGTAAATCTCTGACTGCGATGGATCTGGATTGCTTCAAGCTCAGATAAGAACGTCCCGACTCCCGGCCAAGAGATGACTCCGTCACGGTTCCTTTCAGAGCTCGACGAGGACTCTGTCATCCAGCGGAGAGCGGAAACACAAATATGGGTTTGTAATATAGTTGATGTTGTTGACGACTTCAAATTGGCCTTGATTGGCTCGATCTTATTGATTTTGAAACTCATCAAAAGAGACAGAGAGAAGTGAGGGCAGTAACTTTAACAGGGAGAGGATTTTCTCAGTGACGGCTCTTGCAAATCCAAGTTACATTTCGCTCCAGGGTTGTATGAAGCAATATACAGGATGGGAGGGGGGGGGGTAATTTGTACCCACTGTTACACGAAAATGTGAGACTCCAAGAGCCGAGGAAAGAAAGGCACAGTTGCCATAGTAACGGTTTTCAGAATAAGTGGTTATCTTCGCTCGCTCTCGGTTTTTCTGTTGATTTGCTCCCTTTCTCCGTTTCTCTCACAGTTTCCTCTGTTTTTTTTGGGAGGGGGGAATAAATCAACCGCCAGCTAGTTTAATAAATAAGCAGCTCGAAGGAGGGAGTTAGGCTGCATTCATTAAAATGTAAAGAGAGGACATGGGAGGAGGATCAGGATTCACACAAACGTGCAAAAAGGTGACGGAATCAACCAAACGGAGAAGCACAAAAAGTCACGGAACGAAACAAGTGAATGAAATTCCTAATCCAGACACACAGCGGCGTGAACACAGAGGGGCGACACGGCACAACTAGACCTCGACGTGCGGCAGCACAACCATTCCTGCCCTATATTTCATATTTAATCTGCGGCGCTGGAGGATTTCTTGGCCCAGTGCACAGTGTAATCTTGTCGAGGGGCAGATGGCAACACTCGCACTGTCAATCGGATCGCCTGGATTGGGACGGTGGAGGAGGAGAGTTCTCCGGGGGGCGGCCATGCCCGGTTCAGTAGGTCCGGCCGGCCAGCGGCAGCACGGAAGCAGACAGGCAGCTCTTTCTTTCTTTTTTCCACCCAGGCTACTAAACCCAGACCTGGAAATGACTTTGAGCAGGCGGGTTGACATTAGACACAAATGCAGGCTAGGATTAGGATTAGCCCAGGAGTCGATGTAGCAGGCCTGTCTTGTTCCCCCTTTCCTTCTCACACACACACACACACACACACACACACCTCATGGATTCTCCCTATCTCTTTTACACACATTTTACGCTGCCGTTTATGCAACTCGCTGGCTGCCCGAGGATACAGTTTCTGCTCCAGACGGAGGAGGAGATGGAGTCTTGGTTGCTACTTGCCAACACCGTGTGCCAACTGAGGAGTCCTTGTTATGAGGAAAGGCGACGTGCACATACTAAATGCTAACATCAGCACGTTAACACGCTAATGTCTGGTAGGTGTGATGTTCGACCATTTCAGTTCAGCATGCTAACGTTGGCTTATTAGCACTGAACACGGAGTTCAGCTGAGGACAATGCAAATGGCGGGGACTTTTGGTTATAAGCAAAAGTGATGAATGCTTTGACATGTTTGGCAACCAGCAGGGACTGCAGGAGATCACTGGTCCCAAGTAAGGGACCAAACAAATGAGCTACGACAGTGGCCGACCGAGCGGCATGGCCACCAGAACAAGTTAGAAAACCAGTGGCGAAGAACAGCAAAAAGAAAAACATTAAAATATTGAAAATGGGTCAAGAAAATCCTAAACGTAGTCCAACCGAGTTCCTCAAAAGACCTTTCGCCTCAACTCCAGGACGCTGAAATTCACAAGTCAGATTTATTAAACAGGCTATAGCGAGTGCAGTGAAGTTTTGACAGTCTAATTTGCATGGCTGCAGAGACAGATCAACTTGGCTCAGCCTCGGCTCTCCTCCACCACCAAAACAATCTCACCTTCAATTACCAGACATCAGATGAGATGAGGGAGTGTGAGGTCCTCTGATGGACCGGGGGAGAGAGGGGGAGAGACATGCAGAGAGATGAATGAGCCCGCCGGTGTCCCGGAGCACTGGAGAAGAATGACAAGAAATGAATGAATGGGACAGTAATGAAAAGAGGGGTGGGGGGAGGGGGGCGAGGGGGAAGGGGAACAGGACATTCAGAGTGGCTGTTAAAATCAAGGGGACAAAATGAGCAAAGCTGAGTCCCGGGCTGATGGGCTGTACAACTGTGGGCTCAGCGAAGGGAACGGCTGGGTTTTGAAGAATTTAGAAAACTATTAGAGGAGTTTTTTTTTTTTTTTAAAGTCACCCCGCTGTGAAATCACTCGCACATCCGAGCCCAGGAATGTGCTGACGGATTTAAAGCAAATCTGAACACGATATGGAAGCAAATTAAAGACCAGTAACTGCCTTTTCCTGAAGCAAGGAGACACACTTGAGGACACTGAAGGATCTAATCTGTAAAGATGGGGAAAGGACACACTTCTCCGTGCTGACCAGCTCCTGCTGCATGTTTTTTTATTCCGCTTTGTCCAGATTGTTGGTGATAAATCAAACAGCGGCTTGGCCCAGTGCAACCGTCGCAGCATTCCCCCACTGGGCGCCTCGCACTATATCTCGACTGTTTAAAACTTGTTGGCCCGGGAGCAGGGACCTCCGAAGGCACTTGAACAGCCTTTTATGCTAAGCTAACAGGCTCCCTGCTGGGGCTCCATATTGACCGCACAGATACGAGGGCGCTATTAATCTTCCTTATCGAACTCTCGGCAAGGAAGCTAAAGAGCCTACATCCCAAAGTACCAAATTATTAATGGAAGTGAAAAAGTAAATCATCAGAAACCGCTCACACGACCGACCCACACTCTTGTGCAGACTATCCACTAAAACACGGGTTCATAATCAGGTTTAAAACTCAAAAAACACTTTTCCACAATGATTGCACGGAAAAGAGAGAGACGGAGAGAGGGATGTAAAGAATAGCGAGGGTTCGCTCGGCTAAACATTTGCTTTGGCAGGCCGGGAGGAGAGGGGCGGTGTTCTACTAGTCCCCTGACATGCATCCAGAGGAGCCCCTCTGTCTTGACCATAAATCTGAATGGAGTGGGAGTTATCATACCCCCCCCCCGGCTAAACCCTGCATTCCTCCCAGACACCGCTTCGTATAAACAAAGTGGCCTGTTCCCACCGCTCGACATTGGGAAAGGCGATGGTCTGTCATGGAAAAATCCAGAGGCATCTCAAGAGTCCTTAAGAAGTTGTTTTCTCTCTCTCTCTCTCCCCCACAAGGCTCGGCAATGGATCAGCACTTCGCCCAGTGGCTGCAGTTTCTCTCGATGTGACAAGGAGGAAACTAAGTTGGACGTGCCGCTCACACATAGATGTCAGTCCGTATCAGATAAGAGTCAAACTAAACGTCTAAATGCACCGCGAAGAGAAGTGAACTCACTGCGCACGTGTGTGTCGGCGCTGGAAGAAATACACAAAGCTAATTCACGCATATGAAATGAGTGTGCATTGGGGGGGGGGGGGCCCTGGTAACACATTCCATAAGAGTCTTTTGTCGCTACTGAAAGGCAGAGGGGTTACAGGGTTTCTCCCTTTAGGGTGCCTGAGAATAATACCCGCTCTCAAGACAATGACCTCATCCTGACTCTGTGTGTGTGTGTGTGTGTGCATGCATATGTGTGCATGTGCGTTTGGGAGATGGGAATGAGTGTGACTGCTCATATATGACGGAGCGCGGAGGGCAGAGAGAGAGGCAGGAAGTGTTCGGTCGAGGATGGATTGCGAGGGGGAAGGGGGGACGGATCCTCGGGAGGAAAGTAGTCCCCCCATCCCCCCCTCCTCCTCATTGTCTGTCCACGGTGAAACGATCTGTAGATGACATTGGTAAGAGCCGGCGGTAACGTAAAGCACACACACACACACACACGCAGCCGGGCCCAGGGAGCGGTGGGCTTCAACAGGAAATTCCTTTACAGCCTTTCTGCTGACTAAGGCCTCCGAGTGGGAACAGAGTAAGAAAGAATGTAATGTATATGCTGTGTGTGTGTGATGTGGGGTGCAGTTCGGGCCGCATGTGCATAAGTCATTACATGAGGGGTGCTGGTTTCAGAATAAAAGAGCGGTACTATCATTCAACAAATAAGCAGGTGAAGTGTCATTGCAGCCACAAAAACACAGCTGCAGTCAAATTATGTATGGCTCAAAGATGATGAGTTGCCAATAATAATTATTATTGACAATAATCTCTCCTGTTAACCTCTCCTGTTTATATATATATATATATATATATATATATATATATATATATATATATATATATATATACATATACACACCGATTGGTGCGATAGACTGATGCTCACGAGTCCCCCTCCTCCAATTCATCATACACACGCTCACTACAACCACACCCACCGTGTGTGTGTGTGTGAAGGAAGGAGAGAGAGAGAGAGAGAGAGAGAGAGACAGAGACAGACAGACAGACAGGAGCCATCTTTACAGGCAGCATCCATGTTGCAGAGCCAGCGCGCTGCACAGGTGTCCCTCCACAGTGACCTACATCCAGCCCATCCCGACGAAGACCCCGGTCGTTTCATTGGCTGCTTCCCCTCAGACACGCCTCAGGCCCACGAGGCCGGCTGAGAGCGGTTCAGAGCGAAAACAAGAGAAAGTCAGCCGAGTTGATATCATTAGTGCGGCTGCCGATGAACAACGGGTCAGAACATGTGAACGTCTGTGAGATGGATGCTGCGGCTGAGCGAAAAGGAGTGGCAGGTTGTGACTGGGGGGGGGGGGGGGGGGGGTATATGGAACGACACCACCACCAAGTGAATGTTTTTATGTACTGCAGGTACTTATTTTTCCATTCATGCAGGTACTGCTTCCATTATTTAATATCGTTCCAAATGGAAAATCTTTTGAAATGAGTTTAAACCAACCAATTAAAGCAACTGTGTTAAGTGGAATTTTAGAGAAGTTTATATAAAGCGATGAACAAGACATCTAGAAATATTTCACTCAAAGTAAACAATCCTTTGAAACTGTACAACCTAATGCAGAATACTGTATGAGGTGAAATAGTTTTTGCAATGAAAGCTTGAGAACGCATTATATTGCAAAGTCATTGCAGCCGGACACCCGGCCCAGAACTCAAAGTGCGAAAGAACACGACCAGAACCTGTCAATGATATTCTGTATGTAGAGGGACAAAGTGATGGAGCCAGACCAGCCTGAAGGGTGGATCCTTAGAATACCTTGAGTTAACACTGAATTCTAAAACCAGGATTTTAATTCTAATTCTTTGTATTAGTGACCACCCACAGACGGCTATTACATTCATAATGGGGGCACAGACAGCAATAAAAACCTAGCTGTGAGGAACCATTACTTTTTCATTGTGAAAGTCTAAGTTTAAGAGCACTGCTACATTTCCCTGCAATAGCCAAGCAGTTAGTTGGCGTGATCGGCAAATAGTTCTGGTATGAGCGGCGAGCCTCTGTGCACAGCGTGGACTGTAATTGAAGATCCTCAACGCCACTAATTGTAATGTTTGAGCAGCCAAGTCTGGTTTGAACAGACCCTGGTCTGGTTTTTCCTTCTTCACCGGATTATTTCTCAATGCACGACACGACGCCCACGAGCCATGAATCCTTTAATGACAATGATCATTTGGAAAAAAAAAAAAATATATATATATATATATATATAGTGAGATACTCAACTTAAAAAGATGAAAAGAAAAAATAAAGAACAAACGTGACAGCAGATTTGAAAACAGACGAGTGCAGAACACCTTTGATTAGTTCAACGTGTGAATCGGGAGAGAATACACAGCCGAGAATTATAGACATGCAACACATTGTCAGAACACAAAAACCTGAAGAACAAGCCAATGTCTTTACCAGAAAACATACAACTCAACAGCAACCATCTGCACAATGTTGCACAGACATGCAATCCAAAGCACATTATACAATAATTAAGCGTTTATTTTAGTATAAATAGGACATCTCTGGGATTATTTCATCTCGATTTACATTACAGATGACGGAGAGAAAAAAATAAAATAAAAAAAGCATGAGGGTGCTCTCCTTGCTCCTTGGTCTACTTGGCACACTGAGCCACTTTGTCTTTAAACACAGTGCCGACAGAGAAACTTCTTTCCCCCGACACAAGTCAAGCCAAAGAATCCGGCATCGCGTCACCGGGAGCCGGATCGAATTCTCTTTATTAGTCACACACGAGTGAAGTCAGAACTAATGAATCCCCACGACCCGAATAAGACAAACACCTCGTTCAAAGGTGACAAGAGAGTTACAGCCTGCAACAAGCTCATATATTTAAACGAATCACAGGATATGGCAAAGAGAACGGGGGGGGGGGGGACCTAACAATGACGTGTCAGCTGGTTGAGAACAGTAATCACGCTGCAGTGTGTTTTACAAGGCCATATATCTAGAGTTGGGAGTGAATCCAAAATGAAAAGTGCGCTGTAAATGAAGGCCTAAAAAAAAATATATATATATTTTTTTTTTTTTTCCATTTTGAAGAGTCACTTGCATAATAAAAAGATGAGAAATAAAGAATGGGGCCACGGGTAGAACTAAATCAATCGATCATCATCATTCAACAAGAAAAAAAATCCCTTGGGAAGCGTTTCATCTCAGAAAGATGACAAGCAGCGTTATAGTTTATGGCTATTTTGCAGCCGACCGTTAAAGTCATTGCCCAACTTGCAATGCACTCGCAACATGCGTGATGCATCTAATGGCATGAAGAAAAAAGGGGAAACGGCTCCTCCCCTGCTGCAGTGATACCTTTCATAGTCGGACTAGCCACTGCGTGTCTTTAAGCTTGAGAAGAGAAGAAATAATTAAATAAAAAGATAGTGACTAGTGTCGTATGCACGCTAAGTCAGACGTTACCCCATCAAGTATCCGTGAGCCATTCCCCTCGCTGGAGGCCTTCCTGACAGAGCCGTGTAATTCTTATTGCCTTGGTCTTCCAGTTGCTATTTCTCCAGGTTCACCAATATGGCCGAAACCCGCCAGAAAAATCCCCTACTGACAATCATGACATGGTGACAGTGTGGACAAAGAGTTAAAACACGATAAGCACGGTTCGTCTGCCGAGAACGAGCTTTAATGGTGGAACACAGTTTGTGTTGCAGTGGCTCTCATTCCCAGTTCTCCCAGTCGCCGTCCATCTGGTAAAAGAAAAGAAGATAAAAAGCGTGAGTTAGTTTTGCTTTGTTAGCATTGCAACACGATCACAGTCTCACGTCTCAGCTGCTCCTTTATTTCACAAACTACAGATTCTTACTATTTATAACATTAATATTTCTTTAACTTGCATTTTCATGTATAAGACACTTTTAGGTGAAGGAAATATTCCTGATCATTTCAAAACCTTCTTCAAAGTCAATTCTCAGATTCATTCTCACTCAACTCGTCAATCTTCACATCTTCATCCTCCCAAATTACTGACCAGCAAAGGTCCATTCTCTATTAGATTTAGGGGAACCAAGTTATGGAATAACTTTTCCCACCTCACAAAGAAATGTCCCTCTATAAAAAATTTAAAAAATTGCCTAAAAGAATATGTATGGCGTTGTTTTTCTTTCTTGTTTTAGCTGTTATATCCACATTTTTAGTTACCATTGCTTAGAAATTGCCACAGAGGTTTAATCCAAAATCCCTGAACAAACACAAGGCATGCTGACTTTCATGCTCACACATGCGCACACACACACACACACACACACACACACACACACACACAGACTTGACATGATTACATTATTTTTCTTTCTCTTCTTTTGTTGTCTTTCTTATGCATATTTAAATTTATGTTTGTAATTTAGTATTTTTAAAAGAGGTGGAAACTGCTTATAGTGGTCGAGTTTAGAGCAATCAACCACTTATATGGATCAAAAAGCCTGGGAAGTTGAACTATTTGCTAATAGTGATCAAGTAGTCTGCTTACAGTGGTTATTTAATAATGATAAGAAAAATAAAGTTATCTTCTCTCAATGAATATCTCCTCAGATCACATGTCAAACTGCCAGAAACAAGCCAGCTAGACGCAGCAGGGAAACATGTGCTCGTACGACGAATACACAAATGCCAATTAGATAGCTAATAAGCTAATATGCTAATAATCATCCTTGGTACCGATCAATACAGCTCGGACAGACGAGAGCGCCGTGAGCGGTCTCCGCTGCCACAGCACTAACCTCTCCAGAAGCCTCTATTTTAGAGAGCGCCATTTGGACTTCTTCTTCGGTCATGTCCAGGTCGAAGTCTTTCTCCCAGTCCTCGCTGACGTCGGTGCTGGACCCTGGAGACAGGAAGACACATTTTGGAACTGCGTGACCTCGAATCTGCTGCTTCTAAGCCCGTTCAGTGGAAAGCTCACGACAGGAATCTCACTGCCAACTGAAGAACATCCTGAAGTCATCTCACCTTTCTTGCCATTGTTCGAGGGCGTGGACTTGCCGCTGTCGGAGTTCAGCTCGAACACCCTCAGGTCCTGCGGCCCCTCCTCCTTTGCTGCGTCTGGTTTAAAGGCGGGGGCCGAAACCCGCGCCGCCGCCCCGTCAGCGGTGACCTCCGGCTGGGTTACGGCTTTCCCTTGCGCCTCAAGATGCGAGTCGCTCCTCCCGGGCTTCTGCTCCGCTCGCTTCCCGTCCGCAGCATCCTCCAAGCTGGCTTCTGTCATTTTCTGGGCCAGCGCCGCGGCAACGGGCTCCCGCCGCGCCGACACCTGCGTCGGCAGGCTGACGCTGTCGCTGCCGACCGAGAGGGTGGCGTCTCGCTCTTCGGCGGGAGACGGGACGGGGCTCGGCCGAGTCGTTCCCGTGGGAGCCGTCGGGTTGGCGGAGAGTCGGGGCGCGCTGTCGTCCAAGGGGGGCGTCAAGTTGAGGCGAGAAGACGACGTAGCGCCGAGGAAGTCATCTGACAGGAAGAGCAGGAAAGGCGGTGAACGACAGCTTGTTTAAAGGTAATCTGTCTATTTGAGAAAATTAAGACAGCATACCTTCCTCCTCCTCCTCCTCCTCCTCCTCCCAGCCAAGAGTCTCCGTGTGTGCAGTCTGTTCTGCCCTCTGCTTCAATGCCAACCTCCTCGCCTCCTCCTAGAAAACACAAATTAGAGGGAAATGTTAACGTTGGCAAGAATTTCAATGTGTGTATCGTAAAAAAAAAAAAAAGAAATGTGTGACCTCCCTCTGACTATTTTTCCTTTCTTCTTACCGGTCACTCCCCTGCACACTTCATATTTAAACACACACGTCACTTTAACATACACTTACATTAACGCTATCCGTTTGTCTGAGCACGTTTTGTCTAACGTCATGTCTAATATGTGCAAATTCCTCGTTTGTGTAAACATTCCTGGCAAATAAACGGTTTCTGATTTTCATGTATATTCGTTTTTCAGCATAAAACATGTTAAATTCTGTTCCACCTTTATGTTGTCGACGACAAGAAGGTAAGTAAATCCTTGTAAATATGTTGCGGCCGCACTCGATTGCTTAAGTGTTTTCTGGTATTTTAAATAATTCTGTGTGTAAAAATGTATCAATACTGGCGGTCCCATAAACATGTCCTCTATGTTACTTAAAGTGAATCATGTTTCAATTAATTCAGATTATATAACACACAACCAGCGCTTCCTACATGTGGAGCCACTGGCAGTGACTCAGGACCTCCAGCAGGTGGCGCCCAAGACAGTAATTTGAGCTGCATTCTGCATTTCAGAGTACAAACGGCATAATTACCTGTTCCAACTGGAAGACTCTGTAGAAATACCGCTGCCAGAATTCTGAATGCGCTACAGCCGCTGGCACCTGTGAAAACAACAACAAAACGTCCTCATCTTGTTCACTGCACTGACAATTCTTGACATTGCGTTATTGTAGGTCGCTTTGGATAAAAGCGTTTGACAAATAAATACGTATGGAGATGCAGTAGTTGCGAGTCGGGATGCTTAATAATAAGTGGTGAGAAAAGCATCAATACATACCATCTTGGTGTAAAGGGCTCGTATAGAGGGACTGCTGACCAAAAGCTCTGAGAGTTCTGCTTTCTTGTCTTCCAAACTGAATCTGGACAGCCAGTTATCAAACTGCTCTGGGGGTCCTGGACAAAAACGGCTTCTCATTAAAATACATTCAAGAGACAAATGTTTAGAAGGCTTGTAATATCCCATCCGTCTTACAGTTAGCCCTCCTTACAATCGTCACATTGTGGATCACCACACTAATCTAGAAAATGAATGACCAACATTGAAGAAGACATGCATGTGTCACAGCAGCAAGTACTCTAAAGCAGCGGTCCCCAATTTATTTAGAAAAATGGCCGGATACATCCGTCTGTGCGTCTAAGCCTCTTGACACACGCCAAGGTCACGTGATACGTTACCCAAAAAATTAAACTTAAAAGTCTGTTTCACACAACCATTCTGCCGGTGTTCTGGATTAAAATCAAGGCAGAATATCCTGAGGTCGCCAAAAAAGCTCTGAACCTGCTTCCATTTCCAACATCCTGTCTTTGTGAAGCGGGTTTTAAGTTACGGAGTAGACTAGACTAAAGGTTTAAGTTACAGAGTAGACTAGACTAAAGGTTTAAGTTACAGAGTAGACTAGACTAAAGGTTTAAGTTACAGAGTAGACTAAAGGTTTAAGTTACAGAGTAGACTAAAGGTTTAAGTTACAGAGTAGACTGGACTAAAGGTTTAAGTTACAGAGTAGACTGGACTAAAGGTTTAAGTTACGGAGTAGACTGGACTAAAGGTTTAAGTTACAGAGTAGACTAGACTAAAGGTTTAAGTTACAGAGTAGACTAAAGGTTTAAGTTACAGAGTAGACTAGACTAAAGGTTTAAGTTACAGAGTAGACTGGACTAAAGGTTTAAGTTACAGAGTAGACTAAAGGTTTAAGTTACAGAGTAGACTAGACTAAAGGTTTAAGTTACAGAGTAGACTAAAGGTTTAAGTTACAGAGTAGACTAGACTAAAGGTTTAAGTTACAGAGTAGACTGGACTAAAGGTTTAAGTTACGGAGTAGACTGGACTAAAGGTTTAAGTTACAGAGTAGACTAGACTAAAGGTTTAAGTTACAGAGTAGACTGGACTAAAGGTTTAAGTTACGGAGTAGAGATGACACTAAGAACACAATGGGCCGGCTTGTTGCAGAGAAACGAGCTCAGGGCTCCCACTAATTCGACGTAATGGAGAGTTGTATTTGCATGCATTTTATATTTGTTTTCATGCCGGTCGTATTATTTCATTACGTCATATATATCGGCCACACCGTGAAGGCCGGTCCGTGAAAAATATTTTCTTTCACGAAAAAGGTTGAGGACCGAAACGCAACAAATTAAAGAGTCGCTCCTGTCAAACACAACTAACGCCAGTCTAACATTCCGGTGGCGGTCTGTGTGCCGTCTTACCATCGGGCTCATTGCAGTACGTAGCCGGGTCCGCCTGCAGACTGTAGAGACGAGCCTGCGGGACAAACGAATGCTTAGCTGTGGTCGTTCCGTCTCAGCGTGCAGATCACGTGCTCACTGTCACAGTCCTGCAGCCGCTCATGACGACACGAGACAACCATCGGTCCTGAATCAACACTTTGTTCAAGGAGATTAACCAGAGTCCTCCGTTCCATACAGTGAACTTGACGTATTAAGAGGCGACTCCGAAGTCTATTTCTCAGCTAAAAAGGACGAGTAGACCCACCTTAGAACGGTCGTAGATCTCTGTAGTTCCTGATGGCGTTGCCACCAAGGTGATTACGTCACAGTCAATGGTTTTATCGGGAGGTGGAGCAAGCGTGTCGGTTATCACCCCGAGGAAACTAGAGAGGCTCTTCTTCACCTTTTCTGAGGTCTCAGACGAACCTTCCACCTGGAAAGCAGCATAAATACTCTGGTGTGATTTGGTACTTAGCATCGAAACATATCATCCACACAGGAGATGTGTATAGATGTTATATAGTTTCCTAATTGATGTTGTTTATATGCTATATGTTGTTTATATGTCGTCTATTTTTTTACTTTTTTTGCACTATTACACTTTATGTCAGACAGTAGAGAAACATATTCTTCTATATGTTTGCACAAATGGAAGAAGTGACAATAAAACTGACTTTAAACTTTGAGGCATGCCATTTGACCCGACTGTCACACGGGGAAAACAAAAACAATGAACACGGAGAAGGCTGCAACTTACCGCGAGCTTATTCCGGACAGCCGTGGCCGTGGCCACGATTGAGCAGGTTGTGTCATGTTGCACCACAGTGGAGAACTCGGTCAGGTCTCGCTTTATGAATTCTAAGGCCTCAGTTGACTGCAGGAGAGAGCAAAAAAAAAAAAACATCAAAATCCAGGTGCACCTTACTCATCCGCATGAGGAAGTACATAAAAACACAACAAAGAACAGAGGCTCACGACAACAATACATAGAGAAAAAATGAAGAAAACACAACCTTCAGGCATCGTGAATGAATCGCCCCATATGTCCCATATGTGCATAGCTAACGTTTATAGCTGCCATGGTTTAAATCTAGTCCGTAATCATGCTGTGCAACCAGCTGTTATTTACAGGCTGCAATGTTCAAATTACACTGCAGTTATATCCTTGCATTATACTTTGCCAGTAATAATGGTGCATCGACATCTATATGTTTTGTCTCTGACCTTTCATGACAACTATGTGGTTCCTGTGTGTTGTTCACTGAAGTCTCACACGAGTAAACAAGTCACTGGTGACTGTATTCATGAGCATTACCTTGTCTTTTACGGCCTGGAAGCTCTGCTGAAGCCAGCCTCCCCACCAGCCTTCTCTGGAAACACACAGCACGTTTAGAGACGGGCTACTTTTGGAAAGCAGAAACAGCAGTGAAAACATCTCCACAACGACAACAACCCGTTTACCAGACGCTCAAAACACGGCTCGTCAATACAGAGACACTCGAGCTAGTTCTGGCTAACTTACTCACTCACATACACACGCAAAGAGAAGCGAGGGAGCTAACGTCAGCTAGCAGCGCCACGCGACGCAGTTTGGTGGACGCGAGCCACGAGTGCGCGCGTTGAGTCTTGAACAGACTCGCCAGCTGTAGGAATAGCGGACGCGTGCGTGTGTATTTACATGCCCACGCTTTGCCACTGCGTGATTCAAGCTGCCCCGCACTGGCTAACAGCTAGCCGGGGCTATGTTTTGGTAAACAAACGCACTTCCTGAACCGATTCCGTGAGTCGCAGAAGCTTCGGCGGCTCCACGAGCCCGTCGCGCGCGGTCACGTTTTACACGGCGCGCAATAACGAGCACCGTGTGAGCACGACGACGGTGCCCTCTGCTTTATTATAGTTAAAACCCCCCAAACAATAATTCGCGAGTTCAGTCTCACCCTTCAGCCATCTTCAGACGATGACATCATCAGTATTTACTGAACTCTAACCCCGGCTGCATGGCTATGAAAGGATGCGCACGTGATGCGTAACGACTTCCCTCCTGCGATGCGCAGATACTCGTGTTTACATATGCAGGGTTACGTCGATAGAAAAGCGCTGTTTTAAATCGTCGTCCTGCAGTTTGCAACCATCAAATGTTTTGCTGGTTTTTGTGCTGCCTACGGCGGCTGCAGAGGACCAAATTAGACGGAAACGCCAAAGACCGAGGAGACAGTAGTTTGGGAAGCACTGTGTGGGCTACATGGAATACAACATAATAATCACATATACAATTAATGATAAACAAAAAAGTACAGTATTTGTAAAGTATTCCTTCATTGTAAATTGATTCCAGGAAAAAAAAGCATCAAATATAAAAATAAAACACTAAGGCACAATTTATGATTAATTTATTGATTATCTACGCATGTCGTTACTGTTCTCATGGCCTTTTTTTTAGAACAGCCTTTCAGAGTTTTTATATACATTTTAAACTCTTTGTAAAAAAAAAAAAAACTAAAAATAGGCCTTTGGCTTGTAAACTTACATTTGTGAAAATATAATTTAGCAAAGATAATCAATAAATTAATGATATAGGCCCTTTCTTCAAATGTTCTGTCATAGCTAGTTTTCTGTTGACACATTTTAGTCACATTCAAAATTGTGTCACTTTTTAAAATGTTAACCTTTGGATGTTGTAATGGTTGTGTACCTCTGGCGCCTCCTTCAGGCCAAACTTCATCACTACTTTATTTTATTTGTGTTGCCTTGTGTTGGCCAAGAATAGCAATGTTTTTTTCTCTATATTTTATCAAGTGCTCTGTATTGCACATTCTTCCAATATGTTTTATTAAATAGGATACCTTCACCACCAGCATGGCTGTAGTTTTATTACTTTTAATGTTTGTCTTTCAAACTCAAAGCAATGCTGAATTAAATATTGATTCACTGGTTTGCAGAACACGGTAGCAGAATCTGCCTTTGAAATTAATTTGAATGAGTCTGTGTTGATATGGGATGTGTGCATGTGTGTGAAGGCCTCAGTGGCTCTCTCTCCTCTCTGACGCGTTTACAACCTGTCCAACGTGTTCATCTTCTCATAACTCATGCATATGGGAACGCTTTAAACCTGGATTGATTTAGAAAAAGATCTGACTCAGCGTGCATGTCGGTGGAAGAGGTTTGAGCAGCTTTGTAGCCACTGCCATTTTTACGACACCTGCGACCGATTCACTGTTTTAAAACCCATTCACCACATTACCTCGACACCACTAAGCTACCATAAATCTCACAATACAAAAGTGCCACTTTAGACGCTTGAGTGTTTTATTGAACACCAAAGTTGATAAAGTTGGGTGACAGTGCGCTCAGTGGGCCTCTGGGACGCTCTGGCTTTCGGCTCTGTTGTGCTTTATTCTACGTCCATTCGGTCGGGCCCCAGGAGTTCCAAAAAACACAAGCTGCCCGATGATATCGGAAATATTGTTACCTCTCGTCTGCTCTCCAGCTCGACCTGTGGGTCCGATGTGATCTTTTGCTTTACGTCGCCAAGGTAACCCTGGATGGGTCTGGAGGTGAAGAGAAGAAAAGGATCAATAATGGTCAGACTAAATATTGAATTCACTGACTAAACGATATCACACGATAGTTCCACCAAATAACATGTATGTTTTTTTTCAGTCTTTAGATGTTGTAGTTTATTATAAGTGATTTTCTTTGAGCGTCAGATTAGATAAGGACAAGCATGCTATGTGGACATATTGAGAATACAATAACACTCATTTCCTACTTTGTCTTGACATTATAGACTATTTAAGTCACCCTGTTTCCATGTCAGAAGCTCCAACTTACCTTCTTCGTCCACAGTGAACAGCAGCAACGTAGGTACATTTAGAATTATAAAGTAAAGTAGGATCATGGTTAGTAAAACAATCTTTTAATTTTTTGATAAGTAAAAGACAGATTGCCTTCCAGGATTAATCTAGGTATTGTAAATTGGGACTCGTTCAATCGCCTTCCTATTTAAATTCAGGGAAAGCATGCTCCATGGACAAACATCCTTTTAGGCTTTTAGGCATATTCTATTATTATTGATGTGTTTTTGTTGAATGTTCATTTGCATGTGCATTACAAAACAGAAGCTCATCTCACTTCTTTCATCCAGAGTAAGATGAGTAAAGTGAGACAAAAATGGGGTGTAGGGAAAATAATCTTTGACATATTGAATATTACTACCAATAATTTATTTTATATACTCTACCTTTTTTGGACATTTTAAAGCCAGTTGAACCTGTGGAGAAAGACGTTCTCGAGGCATGTTAACCAGATACCTGAAACCAAACACCAGCACTAAAAGAATGAGATGACTTTCACTTGTCCTCTATTGTTTTGATGTATTGTTCAAAACATGAGGTAGCAAACCTGTGCATTTAACCTGTGCATTTATTTAAAATGAGCCTCCATTAAAAAAACCGTTAAAAATAGCTATTTAATAAATATTCAATACAATATAAGTGTAATTCCATAAACTGGATTGTATGTATTCGATATTAAATCAGATACTGATGGCACAGCGCTCTGTATTACAGCTTTTTTTTTTAACCCAAAATGCGTTGCACTGGTCAGGGGGTACTCGACTGAAAAAAGGTTGAGAATCACTGTCTATAAGAACACGATTAATCTGCCCTCGGTGTAGTTAACTTGTGGTAACTGCACGGAAAACCCTGCTCTACTTGTGATTGTTGTGTGTAAAGAAAAAAAGAACTGTGTGAAAAGTCAGCAAAAAGTTAAATAAATGCACAAGTGCATCATAACAAAGGAGGACAGCCAGTGGTGCAATGCCTCCACGAGGGAGGCTCACAATGTAATCCTATGCACGTTGTTGTCTTTTAATTAAACCTCATTTAACCAATGATCTGCATACGAAACCAAACAAATGAATCCAGACCAAGCCTCTGCTTCTCGAGCCATTATGTTGCCTATCGGTGTTTAGCTATTCCATCATGAATCCCCTCATCAATCCCTCTGCTCTCGGTATCTGTGGACGTGCATGTGGACGTGCACACTGCATATGCGTGGGTCGACCCCCAGCATCTGTGATTTCCCCTCATCAGTATTCTGGGGTGAAAAGGGGGCTGTCGGCTCTACCGAGCACGAAATGAAAAAGAACAGGCAACAAGCCCCTGGAAGTGTGCTCTCCCTTAATTGAAGTCCCCCCTTATCCAGACGCTGCACAATGTGTGCGTATGTCCCTCAATATGTCTCCCCTGTCTGGCCCCTCACTCCTCTTAATTGGGTCTTTCAGTCCTCTAATTAACTCTGTCAATGCAGGTTGTGCTGAGCCAAGTTGGGACAAGTCCTCCTCTATTGATCAGTATCCGAAGCGGTTAACTTACCCAGCTGTCTACATGGCTGTGGCGTGTGTGTGTGTGTGTGTGTGTGTGTGTGTGTGTGTGTGTGTGTGTGTGTGTGTGTGTGTGTGTGTGTGTGTGTGTGGTGTTTGCAAGACATTTAATGCACAAAAGGGTAAATGTATAGTATCATCCCCTCGTGCTGTTAAAATTGTCTGTGTCCATCGTTTTTGAAATTCCATTTTTTCAGCTGATAAGCAGTGAAGTAGATTCAGTTTGTCCAAATCACATCAGATTTGAGATTAGTAAATGTGACGTGTTTGTGAAAAATACCCTTTATTTAAACAGGTAATCATTGAGACCTGGTTATGATTGGTTATGGACTCTAACTCCCCTCTCTGTGAGTATTGATTGATTTTATGGTTATATTATGGTGTATGGAATACTAAATGCAGAGATGGAAAGCCAAGTATTGTTCTTAAACAGCATTTAAGGCATTTTAGGATTTAAACTTGTACTTCACTTTATTTTGGTGGCAGATAACAAACTTTTTTTTAATAAAAAGTTAGAAAAAAAATTGCCAGCGGTGCATATTTGAAACTGTTTTTAATGCAAATTAACTTGTTTGCATTTTCTACAATGATTTCTGTTTCATAATTCTCGGGCCATAACCTGACCCTTTTCTGTCTTGTTTCAAGAAACAGACACTATAGTGTTTTTAAAGAAGTTGATGATAAGCAGGTTGAAATATTGTGGAAATATGGTTTTAATTATCAACACAAATGCCGATGTTAAACTGGCCAACACTTAATAAAGTAGTTCAAACCTCCACTTACTTAAATAAAGGATGTGAATACTGCTAAAAGTAAAAAAAATAAATAAAAAAAGTATCACTTTGTTTAATTCTCAGAGGTAACTGTGCACAACATCAAGACTTCAACCAGAGCTGCCACTGCCGGTTAGCGTATGCTAAAGAGCACCACGATGACAGCAGTGGCTGACCATAATGGCACACAGAGGACCTGTCCATATTGTATGATTTAAGAAGCATATCCATTACACACCACACACATCACACCCACACACCCACACATGCTGCAGACCGCCACACCGTGGGTTAACACCATCTGCTGCTGATCAGGAAACACCAGCTCTGCACAAGTCAGTGTCTCTAATTATCTACCTAGAGCAAAAGGAGGCCGATCCCCACTAATCTCCTCAATGTGTTCTGCTTCCCATTCCCACCTGTGCCCGAGTAAAGAGGGGAGGGGGTGCAGGGGTCTTGTGGGAGGACCCGGGGTCACTGTGTCAAGGGACCGGGGACCAGGTGACGCCGCGACGCCCGGTCCCCACGACAGAAGCTCCGCCGCTTGGTTTGGCTGGCAGCTGCCTCCCCCCACTGAGACATCCCACAGCTGACAATCCAAGTACTGACAGGGGCTCTTTTCAGTGTCAATGGCCTCATATATTAGAGCTAACCGCCTTTGTGGCGAGTGAGGGTGTCAGGCCTTTTGGCCCGACAGCGCTTGTTACCATGATGAAATGTAGATTGAATGGAGGGGGTCTGTGTCTCAGGCACGAGAGCTTGGACTCCCCCGGCCTTTGTGTCCCACGCATGGCCATTGTTCAAACCCATTCAGGGGCTCTGGGGAGGAGGAGGTGGGCTGGGAGGGAGGTGGGTGAGAATGAGTTACATCTCTTCATCTCTCCCCTGATCTCCAACTCATCTGTCAGCCGTGGGAGGATAAGCATGTATTTTACACGCTTGATTTGTTGCTAAGTGAGGGCCGGCCATTGTCAGGTTGTTTGACTAAATCATGTTCATGGCAATCAGTGTGTATAATACTAATGTTTGCGTTTCGGCGGATTCATCATTGTTATGAATCGGCTACTTGATTTTTTACACAAACAAACATCGTTTGAGTGCAAATATGTGTTGAAAGTATGTGGAAATATGCAAGTTAAAGAAGAAAATCCTCATTTTTTTAATTTTATTTTTAGACTGACCTCCATATGTCCTCAACTTTAATTTTGCCTTTTGTCTGCCTATATCCATGTTCTTATGAGACAGAGACAAATCGCTGGCCTAGAGCGAAGGACATGGCTATGTCCCTCGCCTGCGTCAGACAAAAGTGACGCGCCATCCTGGCGCCTGTGTCGTCCTTTCATCTCCTACTCCCTGTTGAGGTGAAGATGGATGGTCCCCTGGCTCAAGAGCACCACATTCAGCCTCTGTGCCGGCGCATTGTCTCATCCTTCTGTCCCTCTTTAGCTCTTTAGAGGTTAGTCTGTCCAACGCTGGTTAGCAACCAATGACACCCTTTCCTAAATATCCATTTTTCCCACTGCTCTCCTGTCCTCTCAAGCACAAAAAAACAACAATCTTAAAGAAGATGCAGCTGTATTGTTCTGATAAAGCTGCTGTGTATTTTCTCAGTATGTGTTGAAAACCCTTCCAGGAAAGTTTTCGCCTTGTAAAAAAAAATAACACTTGGCAGACATTGTTTGTTTCTGGCAAATCTACCAAAACTACAAAAACAATTGCCGTCAGGGGAGAGGAAGTTGCACATTCACGGAAAGAAGAAGCCAAACAAGAGTTCTTATTATCACAACATTTTAATTTAGGAAAATAGAAATCCTGAAATACAAGAGGACACACGAGTTCCATTTCTGACAATGTTTCATCACCACAGATATCAGATAAATTACAGTATTAGCTACTCTGGTAAAAACCTGCGTGTATTTTGAATATGTCTGTATAAACAATGCAGAAAAAATAGCAGCAGTTTGCATGGCAGAAGATATATATATACAGTATGTACAAGCTCTGGCACCAGCCATCGTTTTAGCAGTTCGTTAAACAATCTTCCGTGAGCTGCTTGGCTCATTGCGTTGATCCAAACAGTAGAGGTCAGTCTTTAAGAGAGTCCTGCTCACTTGATCATAGACAGGCTGTGCAATGTGGAGGTGGTGGTGGGCAAAGGCTGGCAGAGCGAGCAGGGACAGGGCATGCCGGGGAAGTGCCTGTAGGGGCTGGCCAGGTGCAGCGGGTCCTTCAGAAGGCCCTGCACCGAAGCGTGGAACCCCAGGAAGCTGGCGGAAGGAGGGGAGTGCAGGGCCGAGGCCACGGCGGGACAAGGTGAGTGATGCTGGAGGCCTGAGGGCGTGCTGGCCACCAGCGAGTGCAGAGACTGGGCCAGAGGATGCAGAGGGAGGTGGGCGGCGGGGGCTGCGGGGGTAATAACGGGGTGGGCAGCGGTGCGGCTCTGGATGGCCGCACCGCCTCCATAAACGTCGCCCACCAACTTCTTCATCTCGTCCAAGGAGCTGGACAGCATGAGGATGTAGTTGCGAGCCAACATCAAGGTGGAGATCTTGGACAGCTTGCGGACGGACGGCCCCTGAGCGTAGGGCATGACCTCTCTCAGGCTGTCCATGGCCTGGTTCAGATCGTGCATCCTTTTCCTCTCCCGACTGTTGACTTTCAGCCGCAGGTCCTGCCCCTCGATCTGGTTGGGGTCAGACCTGGTCGCGGTCTTCCCGCCCCCACTGCAGCGCTCCGTCCTGCCCTGGTCGGCCTCCTCGTCTGCTCTGTTTTCATGGCAGTACGTCTGGAAAATCTTGTTGGAGAAGAAGCTCCCGGCGGAGTCGTCCACCACCAGGTCTGGGGATGAGGAGCGGCTGCAAACGGAGCCAGAGTCGGAATCCATCTCGTTTGAAGCGGAATAATGTGGGGGCACGAATGGTCCAAAAATACAACCCTGAATGCTGGGAGCTGGAGTTTGCAATTCTACAGATGCTTCCCAGTTCTCTGCCTTCCAAGCTGTTCCAGTTCCCTGCAGTGTCACCACAGTCTCACTCCTCTCAGAGTTTGTGCTGCTCAGTAAGATGATCAGTCTGTCCACAGGAGTGATTCTGTCTAAACTGTCACCCTCTGGGCCCACTGGGGTGTATTTATACCGCCAGCATAACAAAGGAACAATAAAGCTGCATAATGAGACACTTAGAGCCACAGCCAATTGCAGAAGGGACACACTTTCACCCCCCCACCTCTCACACCTCCTTCCTGCAGCCCCCACTTCACCTTCCCACACCCACGTTTAACTCCCCCAACCAACCCTGACGGACCCCCTACATATTAACCAAAACAGTTGGATGTTAAGTTGTACACCCAAGAGTAAACCACTATGTTAAAAGTCCCGTTAAAAACAGTGGTGCATGTTGTACAGTGCATGCAATTGGATCAAAAGTTCAATTCAGCAAGTAGGCAGAGTATTTCTTGTTATTGTAATAATGCAGACAAGGTTAATGTTATCATCCTGATGTGGCAGGAATATAAATCCGTTCCCCTAAGCTGTAATAATAATGTAATTTACCAAGTCGGACATTCAAAGGGAAGTAAAAGCGAGAGTGTGAACCACAGATCTGCTGAGGAGTGAAAATGAGCGCATTTCTTTGCCCTGTTCCATAACAGATGTATGATGCCTTCGAGGCCTTATTTACATATGGTATCCACGAGACACGGTGGGGAAAGGTATGAAGCACCATATGAGGCGCTTAAACATATAAAGAGCAGCGTTAATGGCAGACTAGGTACAATTCAACCAGGAGCTCAAGACAAAAGAGGTCAGATAAATTTGACTTGGCTCCCCAAACAGTCTGCGAAATCACATCACCATCACTGGAAGGGGGTCCTTCAGATGGGGAGGAGGTAGTTAAAAAGATACTAAAGAGTGGGCACGGCATTGTCTTGCCCTAATTCAACCGTAAAGCTACTAGCACTTTCTCAGGTTTAGTCAACACTGGCTCAAACTACTTCTCTTTCTCTTGTTGAAACAAACAGCGGCTGTCAGGAAAACAAGACACACTTTAAAGGAACTGCATCTCAGACAGAGATATATACGCTCATGACATATATACTCCTAGCGGGCTTGAAGTCCAGCATGCATCTGTTGTCTGAGCTTGTGGCTGCTTCTCTTTCTGTGGTGTTCTGTGAATTTCACCGCTCGGCTCTGGAATTTCCTGCCGCCGTCTGCCAACGAAAAGCCTCCAGTCAGGCAGCGCTAGAGGGCCAAATATAATAATACTCATGTGCTAGCTACACCAACCGTGGTTGCAAAAGAGATTTGCAAAAAAACATTCCACCTCGGACGCAGCGTTGAGTCTTGCCTGGAGCATAATGACGGCGGAGCGAACAACACGGTTGCATTCAGTTCACATGGCAAAGGACCATTTTTGTGTCTCCATCATCTCTCGGCTCATCTGAGAAACTACTTGCTTTTCCCTTCTTGGTGCACAGGAGGACGTCCTGGTTTATGTTTACCCAACAGCAGTAGACGTCCTCCTCCGGCCGTGGGCGTCTTTGTGCAGCTTTATCGGTTGTTCGTGGAGTAGATTTAAAGTTTCTGTGGACGAATGCGTTTCCATACTCAACACCACTGAGCACATTTAGCCTTCACCAGGGTCATGTGACTGATGCATCGCCCCATGTAAACAAACAACATGATCAACATCCCTTTCTTTTAAGAACATAAATGCACACTTTTAAATAAAACACAATATAGTCAAATCCCTTTCATCAATGTATGGAAACAAAGGAAAACCCAAACTGACTGAAGTCAATCTGCACATCCATCCATCATCTAACTTTCCAATTGTTCTCAATTAAGTTATCTGAGCACAAAAGCAGACAATAAAAGGGAAAAAAAGACAAACTACTCATTTTCAGTCTTAAAGGGACAGTTCACCTCAAAATCTAAAATGAATGAATCAGACTGCGACAAGAAGGTCTGTGAATTATCACGAGTGACCGAGACACTTTCTTGAAAGAGACATTGCTGTTGAGTTTTTGCCATTTTGAGCCTCACAAGCCAAGTGCCAAATAGTGGCATCATGTTGAGAGAGAAAGCACACGTCCCTGTGGCAGAACTCTCCAAAACTAGGCTACTCACATCAAAACAAACCAGATTGATACAAAAAAAATCAGTACAGGTTGGATGAAGAATATGCATTTTAGATTGTGCCCAATTTAGAGATTGCCTCCCTCACAAGGAGCAATTTCTTCAAATCTTCCTGTCAGCATATATTCTTAATTCTTATATATCTAAGGGAAGATACTGGATGAGTAGTTTTGTCCCTACATATCCTTCGCCACATGGACATACAAATAGATAAACTTCACAACACGTTTGCTTAGTTGTGTTTTTATATCATGCTCAAACCCAATATGTACGGTTTCCAAAAATTGTGCATGTTTGAATTTTGATGAACTTTGAGCATTGGAGCTCCCACTTGGTGTGTGTGTGCTCTCAAAGTAAGCAAATCCTTCACAAACACCGACACACACACAGACCCAAAGAAAGTTAGGAGGTGGGATCGAGAGGGCCCTCAGGACCCCCCACCACAGCTCCATCAGGGGGCCCTGCAGGGCGCTTTGGCTCAGCCAACATGCAGTAATACTATAATTGGGGAACCTTCAGAGCCAACATGGGCCATTTATATGGAGCATATGGATTTCCCCATCGTTAGGCTCCAAGCCAACATGGCTGCTGGTCTCTCCTCTGTTAATTGGGTCAGGTCCTAATTAACTACGTTGGACACAAAGAGTCCAGATTTCATTCTTTCCCAGTTCCTTTCAGAGCTTTTAATGTCTGGTTCTGTGCCACAGCTTTCATTATCCTCTCCACACTCCAAAGACAAGAAAACAATCAATAATCTGTATTTAATGTTCTTAATAAATTATCTATAAATCCAGTAAAATCGGGCCAAGGCTGCTCATTAACTGTACACCAAGTTAGATTAGTGAGATTGTCACTCTGTCACCAACTGAGGGGGATAAAGCTAAGGGCAGTTGCTCTATGAACACATATATGGATCATTGATCGGGGCTCTAGCTGAGTGAAGGGAGTGTACTCACTTCTCCTGCTCCATTACTATATGCATGAGCCAGATAACTCCCATTCTCCTGCTCATTCGTATTCTTATTCATGTGTTTACAGAGGCAACGGGCCACACAGAGAGACACAAGGATCTCCGAGCTTTGTATCTTACAAATGAAAGCGTAGCCACCCTCCATGTTTCCACATAATCCTTCAATTTTTAACCCTGCATCAGAGTGTTTGACTTTCTTCTCTGGATGCCACCTTTCAGGACCCTTCATCCAATTCAAGAGCCTTTTTCTTTCGGCTTTAGAGACCTCCTTTCTGCTGCCTCACTCCAATGAAAGTGCTCAGGTGACCAGAAAATGAGGGCATTATCACAGTCATATGCTTGTAGTGACAGAGGATCAGGCCAGATTAGGGCCCATCATGGCTCAATAAAGCGCTAAGCTGAAGAGCAAACCTGTGCTGTGTACCGTGCGGCTTCCATCTCTCTCTGCTGGTCATTGTTTAACGGGATCAGTGGCCAGATATTCAGTACACACACTGGGCTTTAATCCGGGCATGTGGTCGGGAGCAGACCCCATAGATAGACGCACAGCCTTTGTTTACCACCATTTTCTTCAGTGTCGCTCTGATATCGAGGCTCTGAGATCAAGATCATCGCAGGAGGAGAAATCAGCGGGCGCAGACATGTGGAATTCGTTTGGCTTGCTTCATCTGCGGGTCGAAACGTTTCCCTTCCGAGTGCGATGTCTGGTGGGAGTGCGATATAAAACTGTTTCACAAAGTGTCTGAACGGGGCCGACAAGTGTTTCTGAGAACAAGGAGTGCTGCCCTTTGTTATCTCTCACCGCTGGGACAAACTGCTCGGTGATTTATTCATTTACACTGCCTGAAACAATTGCATTATCTCGGCCACAACACACAAAAAAGGCACAAAGGCGCTATGAAAATCCCCTAGGATGTTTATGAGTCACTAAAGAGTCCAATAACTTTCCCCTTCATCTTTAAGCGGCCACGGAGGGTCACATGCTGAGTAGGGCTGCAGGGCGAGGGGAGTCATGAGGGGGATGCAGGCCCAGGGAAGAGATGCTGATTATGGCTGGGATAAAAGGAGTGCAGGCCTTCTCCTCTGGAGCTGAATGGGGCTCGGTCAGCAGGCTGTCCCATACACTGGCCTGCTCCATGCTGCTAGAACTTCATAAATTACCCCACAATTACCCCGGGGGGACACCGAGGGAGGAAAGACAGGCGAGAGGGGGGGAGACGGTGAAAGGGGAGAGAGCAGAACCGGTTGCCGAGCAGACCGTCATCAGGAGGCGCAGGGCCCGGGTCCAGATGTTGGCCTTCAGGTTGCCGGGCTCCAAGCGACGGTAGCCTCCTGAGGACTGTCTGTACGGAACGGGAAAGATTGACATATTAAAGAAAGACTGTGCGGCTTCTGAGAGACGCAACAACATGGTCTTCCTCTGAGACAGGTACCCAATCAAATGCACCGTATTCAGAACACTGCGCTCTGCTTCAGCCTTGTTTTGGTTTGGTATGACCAAGCAGCTAAGTGTGGCTAATGTTAGCTTTCATTATTCATGATAACACTGTAAAACAGACATTACATTAATCAGAGAGCTGACTTTCTATTATTCTAGTGTAACATAGCATGCATCATGTGTTTTGCAAAGCGGCACATATGGTGGATCCATTCACACACGCAGACCCCCCTACAGTAAATAGGCAGGGGTTTCAGACACAGGCACAAATACATTTGAATTATTAAGTGGCTACGTGTGTGATGAGTGTTGACTGCTGACTTATTTATTGATGTATTTATGACAACTTTTATATTCTGCATCCAAGTACCTGCTGCTTTAAAATGGGAATTCACCCAAATCCAGCAAAAGCATTTCCATCCACGCATGTATTTTTAGTTTTATTTGTTCAAGTTTTGACATTTCTCACTGCTCCCCAATATAATAAAGGTAAATGGGATTTCATTTGTGGTACAATGTTTATTTGTTGTGTGTCAATGTAGATAACAGTTTTCAGAGGGACTGTTATTTACCATATTCACTTTGAACACAGGTCTGTGAGATGTCCAGAGAACGGGGGGCACAGTTTCTGGAAAGATACAACAAAATTTAGGGAAGAAAGCATCGCAAATTAAAGTCTATTCCCCTCCATTGCATTGTGTTTTAACTCAAATGAAACCCATCTGCATGGATAGATACCACTAGAAGTATGTAACAAAAAGCATGTTTTCTTTTGGGTGAACTGTCTCTTTAAACCGATGCCATCAAGCTTCAGTACAATGATATGGATTTGATTAATATCAGGAAAGGGTAGTTGTACGTGCATAAGGATGAGTGTAGGAATCTGTATCGTTGTGGTAGATTAGGAAAAGGATGAAAACAGTAATTTGGCAAAACTCACTCACACACACACAAACCTTTACAGATGCACACACACTTTCACACACACACACACACAACACAAAGTGTATCTGTTCAGCATTGTGCCGGTCACACTTTTGAACAGTTGGCCGCTCACTGGTGCATGGGGGTGGCTTTGTGTCGCCCCCCCCCCTCCTGTCGCCTCCATCCCCCTCGCCTCTGTGTCATCCAGCCTGATAAAACAGGGACCTGCTCGCCCAATAATCTCCCTCCCTGAAAAACAGGCACGACTCCTGCCTTTCATCAACACCATTGTTTCAGTCTGTTACCTCCACATGTGCTCCTTCACCACGGCAACACACACACACACACCATCCGCCCCCCTCCTCCCCCGTCTCTGTCCCATCTGTGGATAGGCCTGCCATGTGTCCATTCATGAGGGTGCCGGCGGCGACGCCACTGTATGTGGATAGTACATGATGCTGTCGTCTTTTGTGTGGGGCTCAGTCCTCAGCTACTTGCCGCTGACCCCGCGGGTCACCGCGCACAAAAAGCTGAGTGTTGGTGGCCACTGGCTATCCTCATTGGGCCGTGATTGACGAGCTGATCGATGTTCAGTGAGAGTGTGTGTTTGGGCTCCATAGAGCCGCTGCAGGCCCTTTGAATCAAGCGTGTCTGTGTTTTAAGTAATAGTCTTTTCAAGGCACCAGACTTGTTAGTGACACACAATTAACTTCTTTGGCTTTTGGCTTCAATTCAGCTCAATGGGCACACTCCTGTTCTGGGCATTAGAAAACTGTGACAGTGGGGTTTATTGCTGGGATATTCAGTTGTTTTAAAAACTCTTATCTCTCTGCATCTTAATCGACTGAAGCCAAAAGTGCAAACACTGAATTTGAGCACATACCATACCCCCTCATCATCTTTCTGTTTCTGTCTTGCTCTTTTCCTCTCATTACCCCCTGCCTCTTTTTTCCTTTCCTTTATGCCACCAACACACACACACACACACACACACACACACACACCCTTCACGAGTCTGGGGCTCAGGTGGGCGATTATGGACGCACATTAAACCTTAATTCACATATGGCTGGATCTGAATACTAATGAGGAGATCTGCTCCTGTGGCACATCATCACCCAGCGGCCAACATGACCTGAAACAGGCACAGCGGCTACTGCCGTCCTGGGACCGTGTCCCGCAGGAGGAGACGCATGATGGGAAAACACGTGACCACAAAATATGAAGCACAAACTCCAGAGTGGCGGCTTTGCTGACAAAAAGCAGGCCATGACCCTGTGGTTTGTACCTCCTGTTGTTTATTGGAAGGAAGATTCCATGTGTCTTAAAACAGCGTTATAAACAGAGTTATTGTTTGCTGTAATTGGTCGCTTTCCGCAGACATCCCGCTTCCTCTTCCCGTAAAAAAAAATGTATTTCAGAGTTTATTCGAAGTAAATCTGATTTAGTTTAATCAAGTAGATGTGCTCAAACGTTGCTGTGTTTTTGTGTGTGCAAAGTTCTCTCTTTGCGTTGCTTCATGAAACATGCAGCAAGATAATCTTGAAAATATGTGAATCAATCCTTTAAAACCAAACCAGTCCCTCTATTTAAACAATAAAAAAACAATGACATACTTTTACTTTCATACTTTTTACCATCTTGGAGTTTTGTATTATTAGCACTGCTTGTTCTATTCACTTTTCCATGTGGTGTTGCACACATTGTAATGACACTGTTGTTTGTTATGTATGTGTTTGTTGACGCTCTGCAAAGCACGTTGTGACCCTTTTTTCTGCACAGCTATGTAGTTATACAATGTAGTTGTATAACTGCCCTCAATACCCTACTACTCTATTATATTAATCTTTAATTAGTGGCTGCTAAGCAAACTGTCGGGATTTCTAGGCTGCTAAAATGAAATGTTACGCAATCGTGTTGCATAATGTTATAAATGGCTCGGCCAATCGTTTGTAGCACAGAGGCAAGGAAGTGCATGAGGACAGTTTAAAAGAAAGAATACAAATCAAAATGTTTTCTTAAAATGGACAAATAATGAATTATCAGTAGAAGTTATATTATTCTCTTTATAACAAATACACTTAGTGATGGTTTCCCATCACTCCTTTGGTGCATCACAGCATTGGAATGACATCTGACTACTGACACTCTCACTACTGATGCACTGACAGGAAAGAAAACCAGCACTGACGACATATGTTATGACATATGGACATATTACCATTCCTTCATATAAAAAGGAAAGCGAGCCACGAGAGTGTGAAAGGGGAAGAGCACTCCCTCCGAGCAAAGAACAACAAGCCTGTCCCTCAGATGCCACTGCAGTCCGCTGTCATATGTCTGTGTGGCCTCTCAGTGGCATTGAGCTGAATGTAGGTTTAGGGCACCTTTGTCATTGATATCACTCTTTGTCTCACTTATCCTGTCTGGGAGAGGCGCGGGCCTCTGTGAGTTTGGCCCGGCGGACCCTGCCCTGCTGAGTGCGGCATTAAATATCAATATATGTTTACGAGGGCCCGTAAATACTCGGTACCGGGGAGAAGCGGTGAAAGGGAGATCCGTGTGCGTGAAGATGGAAAGCGGCGGCGGCGGCGGAGGAGAAAAGGCTGAGGAAACAGCTGTTGCAGCGTCAGACAATTTAGCCCATGTTAAGTCTTTAATTTTCAGCGAGCTTAATGACTGTATTTATGTGCTCCGCCGCTGAAGAGTACAAAGCATCCTTATTAAGTTTTCGAGTAATCTATTATTCATGTGTTGATTCCTAAAAAGATGTAAGGATCCCAGGGTAATGAAGCGCTGTAGACTTAAAGGCAGGGTACGCAGCATTTAGACAAAAGCTCCCGTAAAAGTACAGCTCTAGTGACTGCTGGCAGTATATTTGGTGGGACAGTGGGCAGGAGGGGGTGCGCCCCAGCTCCGGCCTTTAAAAGATTAACCCTGAGCCCACAAAGGCACAGGGGGCTACGGGGCCAGGCGGGGCCGTGAGTGGGCCGCTCACTGGTTAAACATTGGCCGTGTTGGATCTCCCGTCATTGTCTAGTTAGCACTTCTACCCGGGCCCCCGTTAGCAGCGCAGACGCATATCTTGGCAGCAGGAGTGAGCCGATACAAAGGCTGTCGGTTGCCCGAAAGGCAGAGATGGAGATGTATGGGTCCAGGGTGGGGTACACGCCACGTGGGGCCCGTGGTCGTAAAGCGCCGGAGCGGGACAGATTGGACAGCAGAGCCCCCTCCTTCCCCTCCCTCCTTTTAGTCCCCCTCTTTCTGTGTGTTTCTGTGCTCCGACAGTGATAAACGGGACACACGGCCTTCCAGAACAACAAACAGACACGGCCTCATTTACCCAATGTGGGCGAGGGCAGGCCGAAAGGAGGTGCCATCCCATTAGAGCCTGGGCTCAATGCTGCCGGGGCTGAGGCAGAGAGCAGGGGGGGCATTTCACCGGTCTAGAGGGCCACTCGACCAGGGGGGCCCCCGAACCAGGAGGGGGACCGCTTTGCTGTTTTGTTTTCTCAAAAAGTGTCATAAAAAACTCTCCTTAATTGGTGCTCCATAAAATTAGCATCTCCAAGCTGATTAGATTTCCTCTCTCCTCAGTTACCATTGTGCCTCTCAGTGACCCCATCCCTGCCATTCAACTTCAGTCCTTTCACAACTTTATTGGGCATCAGAGAAAGAGGAAACTCATGTAAGACTTTGCCCTTTGCCCTCCACTTCTCCTCCTCCCATTCCAGTTAACCAAGTCTATCGGCCCCCTGAAACAATTGCCCTCTGCTCGGCCACGGAAGAGCAAACTCATGATAATACATTGCATGTTGTTATGCTAAACTGGCCAGAAGGGACGCCTTCGGTGTCATTTCGCTCCGCGGCTTGGAATCTGCGCCTCACTTTCAGTGGAAACTATTGTTTCGTTTTTTTTTGTCTATTTATGGTGCGAGACACATTCCTTTTTGTCTTTCCCCCCCTAAACCTAACTTCCACTGCAACTATTTGAATAACCATGGGGGCTAGAGGGAGAGATTGAAAACGCGTCTAAATAGATTCACCACACTTCCTGAATGTAGAGCCATTGTGTCTTGAGAAATGTTGCAAAAAAAAGTTGCCTCCCCTTCAGCAAAACCACGTTTATAGACATGTCGGAGCGGCACAGACTGAAATATAATCCCATTAACTTTGAATGGCAAGTCTCTCACTCTGTTGCACGGCATGAATAATCGGCATCTCAGTGGAAATGGCGGTGAGATAAAGGGATTTGTGATGCCTTGACATCTTTATGGATGGTGTAATATAGTAGGTGGGACCATAAGCTCCCCTAGAAAATTTTGGGCCGTCTTCTCGCTCCGATCTGAAATGTCATCCTGCGTGAGTGATGCGTGACGAGATAACCTCATCACGGTGATGCATCGCCGCTGTACGCTTTGCTTGATATGGAAACAAAGTGGGCCTTAAAGAGAGTAAACTCAGGAACAATAATCAGCAGTCGGCATATTTCATGTTGAAGGATTAACCGTCTTAAAAATGTCACGGGCAAAAAAAGCAAAATAATAGAAGAGGATATTCAAATCAGTTGGATAATTTCTGACATGATTATCCAAACACAGTTTTTTCCTCTAATATATTTTACTCTCATTCCTCAGAGGAAATGTAGACCCCTGCTCTCGAGCAAGGTCAGACTTTCTCGCCAAAAAGAAGCGCACAAGGAGAGTCAGGTAGCTCAGAGTGTGACCTGTGTGTCAGGCAGCAGTGGGAGGGGCGCATGAGGTTGTTAGGGAGGTGGTGGAGAGGAGGGGGTCATTGATATACGCATACCACGGGGAAAGTGAGGGTTAAAGAGTGGGAACGTACCAGGACATTGTGATGCAAAGGGCACGGGAGGGTTAAACCAGGTTCTACTCGGCCCCCTGACCCGGGATCCCTTTGATGCCGCCGGCCTCCGGGACGTGGGCCTCCGAGGGGGCTCAGTGTGGCGCGGCCCTGGGACCAGACCACTACCAAGGAGTCAGCGGGATTCGGGGACGGGCCTTTGTCCCCAAAGAAAATGTACGTGGCTTTGGGTGGGGCTGGGCCAAAGGTCACACACAGGGAGCATGGGGAGAGAGGGGCGAGATCAAAACAAACACATCAGATCACTTTCTCAGCAACCGGTTGGTTACAACTTTACAGACGTGGATGGAACTCTTTCATTGAGCAACAGACAAAAGACGAACGAAAAAACAGTTTAGCTTTGTTTGACTGTGCTCATCCACTCCAGCTACATTACACTGCAGCCAGTGGCAGATGGGACGGGGATCTTACAGGTAAAGAATTCCACAGAAGGTGAACGTCACGCCGGCGAGACACAAGCCGGAGATCAACGCCGGCAGCTGTGTGGGAGCTGGTGCTCCACGACGCAGGCTGTGGCATCGCAGCAGTGAAGTCCTTCTGGGAAGAGAAGATGAATCTCATCCTGTGTGCTGATGGATGTCGGTAGGAGATGAGAGAGTTCCCAGAGAATTAGTGCAGACTTTGAACTTTAGTTGGCTTGCTGTTGGTCTGCACCTTCCACATATTTTGAATTGGTGTAATTAAATACAAATGTTCTGCTCCTAGCTGTCCTCAGTGTATTCCTGTGACGACCAGAAGTAAATGAACCTACATCTGTACTTCTACAATTTACTTCTTGAGCGAAATGCCATATTCTACTGTTTCCGCTTTGTTCCCCTCCTTAAACGGTGTGTACGTCCGTGTTATTCTCAGCTCATCCAAACGTGTGTCTTTGACTTTCAGAGGGCCATCGCCATGATGAACCCCCCAGAGAGGATTGCAGGAACACATTTGTAGGAGTTAATGCGCCCACTAGTGGTTGCACTCAGTGAGACAGGACGGGACGCTCCAGGCCGAATTGAACTCTTTAATGTGGATGCTGTGAATCCACAGAGTTGAGAGTGGGAGAAGCTGAAAATATGTTAAATTCACAGGATCATATTCTGCTTATTAAGATCTCACATCTTAATGCAAATCTTAATTAGAATGATTATACACAAGAAGCCCCCCGCCCCCCACACACACACACGCACACACACACACACACACACACACACACACACACACACACACACACACACTAAGCCGTCTCTGCTGGCCTAAACAGAATCACAAAGTTATAGCTATTTTATAATGTAATTGCTTTTCACAAATAGCGAACAGCTGCACAGGTAGAAAATCCACGGCCCGCCACTGACACACACACACACACACACACACACACACACACACACACACACACACACACACACACACACACACAAGCAAGCTCTGCCAAAGGCGAAGACGTTCACTTAACAGACGAAGTGTATCTGAGCCACTCATTTCCATCGCAGCTGATGAGGCATGTGGCTGTCAAGTTGAGAGGCGGGCGCACGGTTACGTAAGAGCTGTGGCTGAGGATACCTGACAAGCCCTTGAAGAAAGCCCCCCCCCCACCCCCCACCCCCCCACCCACCGCCTTCACCTCCCCACCTCATGGATTCATGGAGATCCTCTGAGGGCCTGAGACTTGGCCCTTGTCTGGGTTGTGATGAGAGAAAGTGGGCCGAATTAAATATCTCTCTCTTTCTTACTCATTTGAGGTTCACATTACCTCTCTCCACTCATATCTGCACAGTGAATATATGCCTATATATGCCTACATATTTATATATATATATATTTAATAGCATCGACGTGCTTCGAGAAGTGGAGACACGTGCCTCCTCAATCATTTATGAGAGTTAATGCAGAGAGTGAGGAAAGCAGCGGGAGGCCCGCAGGCCAGAGGAAATAGGAAATAGGAAATTACAAATGAGCAGCACTATAAATGCTGCCGGGACTTGGCTGGCCGCACAACCTTCGTGCATACGCTACATGGGGAGAAGGGGGGTTACATTCTCGCTCTCTCGGGGTTGTCTTTCTGTTGTGCAATTGCAAACTTTCACACACTATTTTATGTGGGAGACTTTTCAAAGTCCTTCAGAAAGGACACAAAGAACATCCACTGAGCTTCAGGTAATTCCTCTCACCTTGTAATGTTCTATTCACTCTTCAATCTTTTGGTAAAAAAAACAAAACAATTAAGCCTTAATATGACCATTAGGGATGACACATCCTCGAGGAAATCCATCCCCTACCTCTCGTTGGGAGCAGAAGAGGATTATGGAATCCCGCTCATATTTGGCAGATAAATTGTCATATGATCGCCTCCTATTGCTCCTGAATCTACCGCTCTAAAGCTCCTCAACGTCGAGGAAAGGAAACGGTGGGGGGCGGAGGAAGCCTCTTTCTCTCCTCCCCTCGCTCGCTCGAAAAGTAATTGAATTCTGCTGCCACTTGAGTAAAAGAGATGAAGAGGAGGAGATGAGAGCTGGAGGGGCTCACGGTTGTGTTAACTTTGTCCGTCCTTTCATGCTAAATGACGAAAGCTCGGAGCTAACGAGGATGTCAGGATCACAGCTGTGCAGCGGTGGAACACAGGAGTGTGCATCTGACTTTGGAGATCATGGGCAAGGACACTATCAAAATGTTCCCCCTCTAATGTACGCAAGCTCTTCATAACAAATAAAAAAAGTCATTCAAATCCCCACACACAGATACATCGCTATAGTTTTCCATATTACACCTGCGTCTGATGAAATTATAAAAGTAAACGAGGTTCAGACGAGGACGAGGGAAGGTAAAGCAAGAGAACTTGTTTCACTTTTAGTATCAGTCATCGCACCCTGACCCTTAACGAGTCTGGCAGAAAAGTCAAACTGATGAATTATGTTTCTCAGTGGTGGGATATCATCTGTGTATAATCTGGTGCCTCCATCAGCGTCCTCGGCCCGGCTCGGCAATGTCACCGCGACTTTGCAGAAGCTCTCTCCCACTCCGGGAGTGTGTATGTTTATTGTGCGTTCACGGGGCGGACAAACATTATGGGACCCTTCCCAGGGACCTCAGGGTGCTGAGAGAGAGACAGAGAGAGAGAGAGAGAGAGAGAGAGAGAGAGAGAGAGAGAGAGAGAGAGAGAGAAATGGAGAGGTTGGAGCAGGTGAAGCATTGTGCCTGAGAGAGTTAATTGGACTTCAGAAGAGTAATTGCATCGTGTGTGTGTGTGTGTGTGTGTGTGTGTGTGTGTGTGTGTGTGTGTGTGTGTGTGTGTGTGTGTGTGCTCCTTGTTCAAATCTAATGGCGTGCAATACAAAACATGTGAAATGTCTATGTTGCACTGATCATAGTTACTGACAGGGGGAGCTGTGGATCTCCTTCCCGGAAAGGGAGGAAGAGGTTGGCTGTTTGAACACACAGTGTGTGTGTGTGTGTGTGTGTGTGTGTGTGTATGTGTGTGTGTGTGTGTAGGGGGGTAAATCTCCTTAAGCACCCGGCGGTGCCGGAAAGTGTCCGGCGTCCCTCGAGGCTATTCCACCTGCAGTGTGTGTCGCAGAGGGAGAGGAGATGGAGATGTCAGCTTCCCCCGTGAGAACCAGAGACATGGCACAGTGTGTATGTGAGGCCACAGGAATAAGAAGAGAAAATGTCTCCAGTAACCATAACGATGTAGCGGCTGTGTTTAGGACGGGCAAGCAGAAAAACACATTACTATTTATTTTTCTTCTCGTCTAATCTTCCTCGAGAATTTCTGGATGAGTTACTTCTAAAACGTACACGAAGAGAACACGGGGAGAAATCCCTCACTGGTCCGCCGAGTCACAGACAGATGTGAAGTAGACATTGCTCAGTTTTAAAAGACATTTTGGGAAATATTTGCTAAGATAAATACCACGTTATTTCCTTTATGTGAAGTCTACAGCTTTAAAAGGGCCAGTGTGTATTGGCAAACATTGATTAAACATAAAAAAGTTCGAAGTAATCACCTGAAAATAAGATCGCTGGCTCTTTGTTTCCCTAGAATGAGCCGGTTATGGAGCGGGTCCGCCATGTTTCCACAGTAGCGCAGTGAAGTCAAAGTCAAAAAAGTCAAAGTCAGTTTTATTGTCACTTTTTCCATTTGTGCAAACATACAGAAGACCTGAAATTGTGTTTCTCTTTTCAATAATGCAAAAACAGTTAAAAAAAAGTAAAAAATAGATATACAACATAAATAAACAACATAAAACCCTCATGGAGGTGAACCTAGCTGTTGTATGAGGCGACATTAGTTTGAGCCAGAAGCTTTTCAACCTGCACAGCTATGAGTTGAGCTTCAGTGGCTTCTATGAGTCGTTCAGAAATGCCTTAACTGGCGCTGAGCCCCCGGTGTGAGGTGTACATGCAGTTCCTGGCTCTTGGCTTTGTCCCGGCTGAACACCGGGCCTCCACATCCCATAAACACGCCTTCACGTTCTCTCCAATGTCTTTTTTAACGAGCCCGTTAAGCAGAGGGCGTTCTCTCCTCCGGTGCACAGCGACCGAAAGGACGACACGAGATGAACATTTTGGGTGGAATTGATTTGAATCCCCAAATAATAATTTCACAGAAATAACGATCATTTCAGGGTCAAGGCAGCGATCGGAAGGAGCGGAGGAAATCAGGAGAGAGGTTTTTTTTAGATCCAACCAGAGAAAGGAGATGGAGCAGCCGTAATGCCGGGTGTCAGCTGGAGTTGCCATGTGCCGCTTCCAGTGGCCTCCAGCCAGGAAAAGAAACACTCTGTTCTGCTTTCATCTTCTGCTGTTCTGGCTCAGTAACGCTCCGCCATGATATGTGGAAACCCTAAACTGTAAAATCATCATCATTATTCTACCCGTTAACTGTCAAAAAGCCCATGATTTACAGTTTATGTCTTCCAGTTTGTCACATGAGAACATCTTTTATGATTAATGTCTAAACAGGCATGGGATCAGATCAGATACCAAGTGTGTCTTATGGGTCTTTTTTTATACATGTTTTATAGATTATTTTGTTCAACCTTTCTATACATTGTAAAATGAATGACATACATGCATTTAATACATCAATTAATATATAGCTCAACTAAACAGAAAAGAATACATGCAAATGCATGAAAATAGACAAACACTATATATACACTGTAGGATATAAATACATGAATAATGTAGAAATAGGAATAGAAGCAGTGTGTTGAGTATGAGGTATATGATCATTAGGGCCCTGGCTCAAAAAGCCAAACATAGTTATTTGGCCTATAAAACATCAGAAAATAGTATAAGAAATGAAATGAATTGTGTTTGCTCGTTAGATCAACTCAGTCCGTGTGTGTAGCTTCGACCGTCTCACTGCTGGCAAACCGCAGCGAACAAGCTCCGGTAGCTTTCCTCTACTTCCAACTCTCCAACTCTCCGTGCCCTCAAACCTCAGCAGCGCTGCCAAGACTGTGATGTCGGCCGCCGTTCACGTGAAAGTCCACAAAGGTAGAACTTTTGATTAATTTCTCCTCCTCGAGCGAATCCTCCGATTGCGCCGATTGCGTTGGAATGATTGGATTTTGCCACATTTTTTAAAATCCTTTCTCCCCAGAGAAACCCTGAACCAAACACTGACACATCACCGCACGATAAAACACCCGCAGCTCCACCAGATTCTCCTCAAGTGTTTGCGACTTGACAAGCATTTACCAACACTCTAACTCGCTGAAGGCCAAATTAGAGCCAGGCCTCCCACGTGATCGCCCCTTGCCCTTCGAGCGAGCTAAAACACCACCGCACATGTTGGCTTAAGAGGGGGAATAGTCCTCTGGGACGGAGCTCTTGAGCTCACTAGTAATGTGTCCCAGGAGGAAATTGGCTTGAATGTGTGTTTGTCAGGATGTGCGGTGCATATGATGTGTTCAGGCTCAAGGCTGTGGAGCTGAAATAGTCTGTGATAGAAGATTACTGGGGATTACTAAGAAATACTAGGATTTGCTGAACAACACTGAGCCGCCAAAGGAATACTTGTTGGTTTTTGCAGATTTAACAGAATAGGTTTTATTTCTTCTAATGCGGGGAATGAGTCTGCTTGAGGCAGGGAATTGTTCGGTTCAGATGGGAGGCAGTCCAAACTGCTTGGAGGGGTTTCTGTATTTAATATACATTACACACATTGCTGTTGAATATAAGGGCCACGGCGGTATTACTGTGGGGAAATGTACGATGGTTCTTTAGGCAGAAGATGCAGAAGAGTGGGAGGAAGTGAGAAACCCTATGGAGAAATCACAGGGAGATAAACAGCAGAATATCACGAAGGAGATCGGGTTAATTAAATAAATCAGCGTTGCAGGCGGTGTTGCCTGCTAGAATAACAAAGAAACCTTGACGCTTGTATCTGCAGAGGAGGGAAATATTCCCTTCTCTTTATATTTGTTTTCTGTTTTGCAGATGCAACACAACAGATGAAAATAGGGGAAAAGTTACAGCACTTGTGTGGAGAATGTAGTAAAAACAAGTTTCAAAGCTGAGTTTATCATCAAAGAATGACAGAGAGAGACACTGTGAATATGATGCTAATTAGATGGTTGTGAACTGTCAGTGATAACGACTCTCTGGGTCAGAGAGAGAGAGAGAGAGAGAGAGAGAGAGAGAGAGAGAGAGAGGAACCCACCGGAGAAAGAGGAACCGGGGAGATGCAGGAGACACACATTACTCCCTGCTTAACATTTTAATAACTTCAATGCTAAACATGAAAGATCATTTTAGGCTTCGCTGCTCTTTGCAGGGTAAAAAATAGTCATTAAAATCACGAGACACTAAAACCATTAAGTGCTGATGAACGCATGATAGTCAGAGGCAGCCGGGTGCAGACAGGTATAATTGCTGTCCTGAAGCCAAATATTCTCGCACTAACACATTTGTTCTCGTGGGTTTTTGATTTTTTTGGATGTAACAATTTCTTGGAATCGTTAAAGTTTCTGTGTTAATTAACCTCCGCCGTGGAGGTGAGGGGTTCTGGGTTTGGTTCTGTTTGTCAGCAGGATTTAAAGAACACGGGTGTAGCAAAGTTATTTCAATAGTTTGGGAAATAAATCCAGAGCCGCGGTTGCTCTTGCAGAGCTTCACCTTGTGGAAGGTTTGCCCTCTCGAGTGTCCTTCCTTGATTTAAGTTTGCAATTCATTTGCAAGTCAAAAATCGACTAATATCGACTCAACTGCTCAAACTGAGATGGATATTCAGTATCGTCACACAAGCGTGAACAACTTAAATATATACTAATATATTGTATATAGGATCAAATACACCTTGGTAACCTGTCATGTGTTGAATGTTTAGAGGGACTGTTGCAAAAAGCAACGAGCTCATGAACATCGAGTTAAAATCAAAGGTGTAGGTCAGCAGACTCCTGGATAAAAGTCCCCACACACACACTCTCACACACACACACACTCTCACACACACACATACTCACACTCACCTACACACACACATACGTACACACACACTCTCTCACACACACACACACACACACACACTCTCACACAGACACACACACACATACACACTCACACAGACACATACTCACCTACACACACACATACATACAAACGTACACACACACACACTCTCACACACACACACACACAAACACAAACACACACATACTCACCTACACGCACACACACACACACACACACACTCACACACACACACACTCTCACACACACACACACTCATCAGTGTCTCTGTTGCTGCTCTTTTGTTATCTTGTGTGTCTCGGGCCTGGGTCAGGTCTAATTGGCTGCTGTGTGTGTGTGTGTGTGTGTGTGTGTGTGTGTGTGTGTGTGTGTGTGTGTGTGTGTGTGTGTGTGTGTGTGTGTGTGTGTGTGTGTGTGGCGGCTAACGTTCTCTGGGGCCCAGGGTCAGCCAAGTCAGGGTTTATTAGTGGTGGAGCCTCTGCCAGACTCCCTGAAGGACCTGGTCCCTGTCCCTCCATCTCCAGCTCGCTTGCTCTTTCTTTGTCGAAGCAGCCATTCTTAGCAGCATGCACCCGTCACTCATACAATCTGAAACAAAGACAAAGCACGTGTCACACTATGGGAGTAGTTTGGATCCTAGACCTTTAACCTACCTCAAAACACCCACATCTAAGCAAACACACTGGTCCCTCTGCGATAATGCCCGACCATGTCCTCCATGGAGGGAGTCCCAGAAGCTCCACTCTTTCCCCGCTGTCTCTCTCCCTGATGGGCTTCTGGTGATGGATGAGGTGAGCCCAATTCAAAGGCAGAGAAAATGAAGCTTTCATTAGACAACGTAGCCGTCTCCAGAGTCCCTCTCCCCGCACTCAGACACAATAACTACAACCAGAAGCGCCTCACAGATGCAATCAATGTGCTGCAGCCACCTCTGCACTTTCACACGCCGAACCTCCAGTCAATTTCCAGAACTCGTTTGCGAGAAGGAAAGGAAGCAGACTCTTTAAGCTTCAGTAGCTGCTCACCGATTCCTGCTGTCAGTCTGGCTTTAATATTGATAGGTAGGAACAAGATGCCCCCTGGGGTTGCCATCAATATGAATCATAGAGGAAGGGAGGGATTCATCTGCAAAGCAAACTGAACTGCCTGTGCATCCGAGGTGGGCGAGGGGCTACACTTTATGTGGCTAATATTCTCTGTAGGGCTTTGCATGCATTAATGGTGGCCATTCACACGGAAATCACGAGGATATTTCACCCTCTGTCCCGGGACGTTCCCAGGGCTGCCTTCGCTGCTCGGTTTCAGCCACGCCCGGTCCCTCCCTCTCCACCTGTGCACAGTCTGAGGTCGTGTTTCGTAATGCAGTTTCCTCTTGACGGCTTCAAAAAGTTGCAAGAGTCCCCTCGTCCCAGTCCCGTAACGCCGGCTACCTGCGAGTGCACCACCAGCTCAAGGTGAATGAAGGAGGCACGACCCTTTAGTGTTCCTCAAAGAGAGAAGCAAAGGGAAAATGGCCCTGTCACGGTGTTGGATGGCTTATTATTTTGAACTGTGGCTCTTGGGTCCTCCTTAAATCACCACGTAACAGGCCCTGCTAATTGCTACAGTTGTGATCAAATATTTAACATATTATAAAAAGGTTGAAACCATATTGAGTCTCTCCCTCTCTCTCGCTCAAATATTGGTGGAAATGTTCCTGCTATTTGCCTGCATTATACAATTATAAAATATATTTTTCCCCTCTGGCGCCCATCATTTTCTATTCAGTCTGTATAGTACTTGTTTCTATTTTATTATTCTTGTATTCACTTGTGAGCAATGCTGCTGTAATCCTGTAATTTCCCCACTGAGGGACTAATAAAGGATTATCTTATTTTATCTTATTTTCCAGCGGATTTTAGTCATGACGCAATATTGTGGCTGCATCTCGCTCACTCAGGCATGAAAGGCGAGCATCTGGAGGTCATGTTGACATTTCAAGCGCTCATGCTGTAAAGTAAAGAGCGCGTTGAACTATGGTTGTTTTTTACAGAGGTGTTGAGGCTCTTTACGGGTCGACGCATTTAAAATCAGACCCATTTAATCAGTGACACATTCACGACCGGACACTCGTGTCTGTCAACGCACGGCTCCATGTAATGACCTGATCATAGACAAGACACTTTGCGGCTCAATTACACACTCCACACACACCAATAACTCAGCGGCATGGCGCCTTTAGCCCCAGAGCCGTAAACAATGTCCAATAAACAGAGATATACACACACTGAGATGATGAGAGTGTTGTTAAACACCCCTTTCGATGCCACGATGAAGAGCAATGCACGGCTGCCGTTTGATGAAACGCGAGGCGCCGCGTTTAGCGATAATGAAATAAATCTTTGCAGTGCATATACAAACATTTTGCAGCCAAAGTGTGTTGTAGAACAGAATATCGCTGATCCCTAAGGACACACATAAATGTGTCCGTTTCAGTAATTGCTTGAGAAAAGAGGAGACGTATACTTGTGTTGTACTAAAACACTGGATACTATAAACAAACACATAGTAAATCAATACTTTGCTGCAGTATACTGAGGAGGACGACCTCTCTGTCCGCATCACAACCCATTCGGCAGAAAAAACATTGGACTTCCTCGCTTGGTACTCGGTTCAATAACGGGCGCTTGTTGTACTTGTACTTGCTCTGACGGATGCAAAAACGCCAACATTGAACGTATCTGTAGTTTGCAGAAAAGGTACAATGTCTACATTCTTTCCTGGTGATTAGGATGCTCATCATCACGCTCTCTCTTCTGAATTTGTTTGCACCGTCTGGTCATGAATCTATTTAAAAGTGACAACTAGCTAGTTTCAAACTCATAGTGTATTAATTTGGTTGCACAGGTCAAACTTTAGAAATGTGTTATCTATTAAAGAGTAATGTGGTGAGTCTTTAGCCTTGTCTCATCAAAAGTCACTGCAGCATCACAAGCTGGAACATACAGTCACTTCCAAAGCTAACCGTTGTTTGATATAAAGCGGCTATGATTGATATTTTTATAATAATGAGACAAATAAGTTGGACTAAAAAACCAGCATAGAATGATCACCTGAACATTCAACAGGTGGACACAAACCTGACTCCAAATGAATAATGTTGCTATGTAACTGCTGGGTATTATAATAATAATGTCCTCTCCAATCTAAATGGGCCGTGTAGTGCGACCCTTTTTGAGAAGCTGATGAAACTGGTTCCTTATTCCCAGGAGATACCGGGAGATGGTTACAAATTCTCTGTGTTGGCATAATTTGAGAAAGGCGTTCTCTCAACTATTTTGTTGCAGAGTTCATGTGTCACAGCGCTCCCTTTCTTCCCGGTGTCTGAATCCCGGTGGTTGTTGGATGTGAGCAGCTGGTAGAGTGACTGATGAAAGAGGGATGACAGCGGGGCGGCGGCGCGGGAGATGGAGGCGAAGTGGAGAGCAGGGAGTGGTGGGGTGGTGGGTGGGGGTATCAAACGCTAGTCTAATGAGCCATCTGTAGTGGCAGCCCTGTGGAGGCCACTCTGACCTGTTCACTTCAAAACCCGTTAGCATTGCAAGATGACACCCACTCACCACTGTATGCATCCCACTGGATTACCTACATGGTACTGATAATATAAATCCTTATATTCTGCAGATATTCTCCATTACTCTTCATGTCTATTAAAGTGCAGGTTAGCGAGGTCAGTACAACACAGCTATGCAGCTGGAGGTGGTTGTGTCTATGAAATGTTCAGTTCTCAAGGGAAGTCAGTCACACGCCTGCGCACTTCTTCCTCTTAGACAAGTTAGAGCCAATAGAAATGTTAGATGTTCATGACAGAAAACCGTGTATTAAAGAGCCGAACCTCCAGCTGTTCGGTGTTTCTGGACGGTCAACCTGCGTGTTGACTGGACGACTCCCTGATGTCACGACTGCAGCGCTTGTTGCTTCACTTGTGATCAAGGAAAATAAATTCAGAGAACCAGAGAAGTTGTTTGACTAAGTTCTTCCGGACGCTACACCAGGCATCCAATAATTAATACGCACTAACAGTACAGTGCATAATGTTGTTGTATAACAAACAATAACAAAAATGTCAGTTGGTATGAACCATGAGCATATATCAAGTATATATGTAGCTTAGAAGGGAGCTTTAGTGATACACAAACTGAATATAAGTGTGTGAATTCAAATACCTTGTCTTTTTGACCATTAAATCAAATAGCATGGGTCTTTAGAGAGTCCATCGAACTCAGACATTTTCTTACAGAGTGTAACATATTGGGAGATCTATTGGCTGAAATGTAATATAATATAAATAAGTATGTTTTTAATCACCTTATAAAATAAGAATCGTTGCGTTGTCGTTATCTTAGAGTCCTCGTGACGGAGCCAGCCACCATGTTTCTATAGCAACAAAGAACGGACAAACACATTTCCATGAGGGACAAGGTATGTGGTAATAGCGGGTAATCTGGTGTTTTCATGTTTGTGTCGCTGATACCATAAATTAATGCAAATAAAAAAGAGCTCATTGTTATTTTTGTACAAGTGCATTGCTGTGAAAAATACATAAAAAAAAAAGATATCTTCTTCCCATCCCAGTCGCTCACATAGCCCTTCATACACTACATCCAGAGGCAGGCTTACAACCCGCTGCCGAAGAATCATTCCTCCATTACGGTCTTAATAATCACCCTCGGGGATACTGAGCTGACAGAACGCGCTATGGACGGAAACACAATTGGTTCTGAATACACCTAGGGGGCCCTGCGTTGTTGTCCATCATAACGGTGTGAGCTTCAGGGGTTGACATGTAGGTCACTGACTCCATGAAGGCAGCGGGGTTCACTTCAAATGGTCCAATTTGATCCCTAAGCACCTGTTCAGAGATTGAGGTTAAAGATAAATAAGTGTGATTTTACTGCATTTTACTAGCACGATGAAAAAGAACCACCTGATGCATCTCCTCGGGTATCGACTCAGTCAGCCCCACTTTCATGGACACTTGATCATTGGTCATGCAGAGGCTGAATACCGTGGGGAAATGGTGGCCACACGCACACAATGTGATGTAAAAAGAGTCGCCGAGTCCTTTCTACTTTCATGTGGAGCCAGAAAGAGAGAGGGAGGAGCGGGTGAGCTGGAGGCTAAGGAGTCCATTTGTCAATCGGACGCCTCATCGATTGTGTAGTTGTGATGATTACAGGGTCCGCTGCCGTGCCGTAATGCAATAGGCGAAGCCATCGCGGCCCGTGCCGTTATCAGGCCGAATGATTTAGACCCTGCCTCGTTAATGACGGTCGTCCATTCTCTTCAAATGGCTGGGAATATATCCGACAAGACAAGTCACGCATGAATAAACGGGGAAGCGCTCACACATCCTTGGGAGGATGAAGGTGCGTGAGGACGGGATGCAATCTGTGTCCCGCGAGAGCTGGCGTTGCTTCTCGCATCCGAAAAATCCAAGCCTGTATAGCTCTGAATGATAGCAAGCAATGAGGGGAATGTACAGCAGGCTATAGGCATGTTTTTAATCAGGCTGTCGGTCCTCCGGCAGCACATCGGGGTCGCCAGGAGCTCCGAGTTGGTTTAAGATTGAGACGAACGAGGAGTGAGTGCACCCAAACACTTTACCACGGCCTCGTGATTGAACACACGGACATTTTTTAAACAGCCTCCCCACAAATGAATTACCACGACCGCCAACCAGCGCGTTGTACTCCCTGCAAAGAGATGAAGGAGGCACCAGAGTGGAGGGCGTTTAAAATAAATGGCACACTTACTGCATTGCTATTCATAGTTTCTGTGCCGTCCATTAATTTACGCTCCGGAGCGCTCGTCAAAAAAAAAAAAAGAGAGCCTGTGTGAAGAACTTCTCCAAAAACTCCAAAAAACAGTCCTTCTCGGGATAACAGCGTTGATTCACCACGGTCCACAAAGTAATTAAGGCCCAGACATTAATAACTGTGGCGAGAGGGAGAGATTAAAAGAAACACAGAGAGGATTCTATGGAGAATCTTATTGAATCTTTTTCACACCGGTATCTATTTAGAAAATTGCTCTGTCTCTCACTCTCTGTTTGTTACTCATTTCCTCCCTCATCCGGCATGAAAAGCCCAAACGTTCCTGATTGATAACGTGCCAGAGGGAAAAAACCGATGTACTCCGTTTTCCACTTTAACTTGCAGATCCTCAGATCGATGGATTTCTATTCCAGCAGCAGAGCGTCTTTGTCCGAGGCTGTAACACACCGACAGCGGGGGCAGCAGCGCTAGAATATAATCTTCATCTAGATTAATGGCCACAAGCTTGATACACAGCTCCACAAGGTACTGCCCTATTTTAGAGGAATGCAAGAGTGGCTGATAGTTTTGTCCTGAGGGTAAATGAACTGACCATCAACGCAAACGTTCCTTCCGATTTCCTCACTTAAACATAGAGAAGACATCGGAGTCTAAGGTGTATACGGCTGAACAGTTATTTTCCAATCCCTGCACTCTTAACAGGCAATTGATTTAAAACCTGCATTAACTTGCAATTGGGGGGAGCGGAAACAAATCTACTTAGACATCGGACACAGAATGTTAGCATTCATCTGGAGTGGTAAATCCAATATTCACTCTAATTTGTATCTCAGTGTTTGGTCTCTACCGACTCCTCGAGCAGCTAAATGCTCCGCTATGTTCACCAGCTAGCTGCTATTGTTGTTATCTGTTTTTTGGTGCTGAGCAGGTAGTGTCCAGTGGGCTTTTAAAGCTTCTTTTACTGTAATCGGTTGCCTACTGAGGTCAAATACGACGCCACGAGAGCGATGAGACAAAACCGTAAAACTGCAAGCTGGAAAACTGACATCCGGTCGTTTGATCCACTGCTAACATTGATTATAGCAGCGTTAAATCCACCACAGTACAAACATCCAGACACAAAGAAATCAAAGTAGATGGACTGCAAAAAAAACAGTGACAATTATCTTTCAAATGAAAAGGCTGCTCTTTTGAAATTGGCTCACACACAACACTTCGACTGCTGTCGTCAGTGCAGCCGCTCACACACTTTATTTTGTGCATCTCCAGAAAAGTAGTCCCTCCCCGGCTAATGCAACCCAATCGCCAGACAAGAAGGCTGATATCGGATGATTCGGCAAAACCGGATCATGTCCAATGCCACTGTTTGTAAAACGAGTGCTGTGTTCAATGTCAATGTGACGGTGAAGGTAACTGAAACACTTAGTTTGAGGAGGTGAGTTCAGCCCAATGTTTCCCCTGAGCTTGAATCTGTGAGTGGAATATTAAAGTCTAGCTAATAATCCCCACCATTCCTCTCAGAGAATCATGTCGTGTGGATAAGCGGCCATTACACTGCAAAATAATTTACAAATCCATGCTTTGAGAAGTGAGAGCTCTCATTGCTACTTTGACAAATGCTGCTTTTGTGCACATCATAACATGGAACTTTACAACACAACAGTTCCTGTGCACACACATGTGGATACGCATGCACAAGAACAGACGCTCATCCTGTTGGAGCCGTACTTTACAGACATAGTTAAACAGACATGGTTCATTTCAAATATACCCACTGGATCATTGGTTGGTAAAATTGCAGCAATGATCACAGCTACTGCAGTTTATTAAACCACGTTTAAGGTCCTATGAGGTGCCAAGGAGGCCAGACAGAACCGCCTAAAGTTGCCTTCAAAGCATATTACACACTCACCTTTCACCCAGAAGGGATGTGATCAACTATTATTGCATAAATGATGTAGCTCATTTTACGATAATAATCCGAACACATCAGTGTGCCGACTGTACTCCTACACTTGGCGGTGTTCAGTATAAGCGCAGTTCATTTATAAGTAAATATGCGCATCGATCCACGGACACATGGATCAATATGAAAGTGCTGTTTGCTTGAGACTGAAGATGAACGACAGCATTAGTCGGCTCAGCCAGTGAACCAAAAACAACATGCAAAGTGGAAGAGGTCGGGGTGGATTGATGGGTGGGAAAAAAACACTTGGACATTTTGGATAATGTATTGATTCCAGTCTTCGTGCCGCGGTAAGCTAACCGCTTGCTGACTGTAGCTTCACATTGAATGAACAGACACTTCCCAAAGTGTTGAACTAGTCCTTTATGCCGCGAAATATTCGCTCGAGTAGATTACATGTAAAGTCAATGCACAGACGCGAATGGTTGCGAAAAAGTTTTTCTGCATTTTCGCCCGAGTTGAAATATTCGCCCGACGCTGAGTTGCGAAAGCCAATATATATATATATATATATATATATATATATATATATATATATATATATATATATATATATATATATATAATATATACAGATAATATTATGAACCCAGACACGGGGGCCTTTGATGTTCCCACATTTGTGGGACTTCCTCAACCAGTATAAAGCAGAACTAGAGGTTATTTACATGGTGAATGGTGGAAATAGTAACTGTTTTCACGGAGTAAAGCCACGGAGATAAGCCGAGATGAGCGAAAAAGCAAATCAACCACATAAAGTCGAGCGAGTAAAGTCAGGCAAAAAAGCGTTGCGAAAATGTGCAACTCTTTGATTGATCATGTAATTGCATTTTCCTTGAAACATGCCAACGCCTCTGTGTGACTGCATTTCCCTTGAGGCAGTGGCCACACCACATCACAACCTTCCTCTGGACGGCTATTAGATGAAGCTGGGCAGAGCCCTGATGAAATCATTAAACCTGCTCTCCCCTAATTGCTAATATTTAATTTGGCTCTGCCAGCTAAATGCTGCAGACATTACAGCTGGCTTGTGTTAGCGGGCGAGATGGAAAGCCGGCGAGGGCGAGGAGCAGTCCTGTGAATGTTAGCTACAATTTACGCATCACATCTATTCATTCATAACAGCTAACCCCCGTGGGTGCCATTTTGATTAGTCAAAGCCATATCAAATTCACAGGTGGAGTCATTCTTCCTCTCCATCGATCCATTCCCCCGCCGTGTGGCGCCCATCAATAAGGAACCACCCATCAGGTCTCCATCTGTCCCGGTGGCCTTTAGACGTGATGAGGAGGAGGCTAATCTACTCGCGCGAATATTTCGCAACTCTTTTGGTGTGAACGCAGCATTAGAGCAAGAAGAGGAAAAGGAGTCGCACCTCAGAAAGACTTCTCTCTCAAAGAAATGTCACAGGAAGCATTATACTAATGTTTCATCTTTGCTCACTCTGAAACTGCAACTATAAAGTTATCAGCTCCGTCTTCGCTGTCACCCTTTGAAGCAGAAGAGATGAAGGTACCCGGAAAACAAAGCTGCCTGCTTCTACTTCTAATTCCCTCTTCTTCTTTTTTGTCTTTTACATTTTGCAGCCGGGTTGAACTTCAGGTATGCCTCTAGGGGACGGCCAGTCTGAAATATCTCATAAAATGTACCCGTCAATCTGACTGTGGTCTCTCGACGATGAATCCTAATGATGCAATACCGCGTAATCCAAACGTTAGCATGCTAAACTAGCACTGTGAAGATGGTAAGTATGCCTCTTAAACATACGCGCGTTAACATTGTCATGGTGCTCAGTGCTATGTGCCCCCTTCAAAAGGTCAAAACTGATGGGGATACTGGACTGCAGAAAAAAACCCAAAAGCGTGCACGGTTATATATACAATCATTCTTTTTGCACCATATTCATTTGGAACATGCACATGCTCGATCTGTGGCTGCATGGATGTGATTCTGCACGTGTGTGAATGCAAATGCAATGAATCTCGTCACGATTATTTTTAGAGAGCAAATTAGATCTCAGTGTGTAATTACAGCTGAACTGCACACGCTCATGCATATTGTACCTTGTGGAGCTCATCTGTTCTCCACGGCCACTTCAGCAACCTGTCACTCAACTGCCAACCTCCTTTCTAACTTCCTTCCCATTCCCAAGACACTGCCTCCTCCTCTGACTCCTTCGGCCTTTTCCATCCATGTCATAAATAATTTTAAGTGTGTGAGAAAAGTCTCATCTGCACTGCAGACAGATATAATCTGTGTCAGTCTGTGTAATTTCTCCAGTGAATGGAAATACGCTAATCCTGCCATTGCCCCGCCGTCACATGCTCAGCCCTGTGTTTCTTATCTTACAGTGGGTTTGGGTGTGACACCTGTTATATAAATATATTTGCACTGAAGTGACACGGCTTGTAGGGTCAGGGGAACATAGCCGATACAAGTTCTTCATTGATCTTTTTTATGCACATTAGAGGATTTTACTTTCTCCTTCTCACTCTCGATCATCGATTTCTTTCCTAAAATACCACATTGCATGCTGTCAAGTCTCCCATCCAGCGTTGCAAGAGCAGTGACCCACTGTTGCAATATGCATGGTGCAGGAGAGGGAGAGGAATGACAGGTAGTCTCATATGAGTTTGAGTAGCTTTTCAGAAAAAACTAAGTTTGACAGAGAATTGCTAATTACTCCTCCTCATGGGTGATTTATAACTTCAGACAGAAAACAGCACGAACCGTCAGCGCTTCTAACGACATTCAGGAGCAGCTCTGCTCTGCACAAAGTGAAGGCTGGGGCTCATTCACCATATTTCCCCCCAAAATAGCTGAAAAAAAAGTGAAAAACCCAGAAGGGCCTGGAGATTAAGCCATTATATCTGCTATGGTTAGTGGTTCTACTCTCACTGGGACCAATCACAGTAAAAATGTTTTAGTTTTTTTGTGTGTCATAATGTAACCACATTATAATCACACACAAAAAAGCCATACTTGCAGTTATCTGCATTAAAAAAAAGCAGCAACCACAGAATATGGATGTTGCTCACTTCCTGCCAAGCGGGACTTTCAGGTTTTTCCTAGTTAGTACAGGAACTCCAGCTCACTAAAAGCTGATTTTGCTGCACTAACACATCACATTCCAATTGATTTATTTCACAGACGGCCACACTTATACAGAATAGTTTAAGTAGAGTTGAGGTTTTGTTTAATACAAAACACCAAAGCCATGTGGCTCCTCTGAGAGATGAAATTCCCAGAAGAACTGGATGAAAATATGGTCCAGGCTGTTGTTATTATACCTGTTTATAATGCTGTTTTGCTGTCAGCATCAGTTTAGTGCTAACTTTGATGGGATTGTCCTATAGCGTCAGCTGCTACATATAGGACTTTAACTGCAAAAGCTAAAGACTTAACAGCCCAGCCCATGAATGATAGTGTCATCTACACAAAGTGTGTGTGAGCCGAGCCGTACCATGTCCTCCGTTACTCTACACACACCGTGTGCATGCTAGCGCTCCGTTTCTGGGTGCAGTGCAGTGTGCGCTGCTCGGGGCGACCAGATGGAGAAAGTCCTGTACCAGTCTGCCTGCTAATGAGCGCAAAGTAGCCAGAAGACACTGGCAGATGCTACATTGGGGGGGGGGGGGGGGGGGGGGGGGGTGCACACTGCAAGCACTTTCTGGGATGCACTTCATTTTAACCTCCTCCAGAGTCCAGACGACGCTGCACCACACTGCAAGTGTTTGTCACGTTGATGAGGAACGTATTGATTGTCGGTTCTTTTTGCTCAACATGGTGGAGGAATCTGATATTCAGCGGGGCAAAGATTTCAATCTGAAGTGTTAATATGCAGCACACAGAACCGTTATCCCTTTGCATCGCACACTGTTCTCATCTCCTCGCACTATCTGCAAACTGCCCCCTACAGAATGGAGTCTCCCTCGCCACCGCGGGATTAGGTGTCGCTCCCGCTCATAAATCATTCGCTTTATCATTTCTCCAGCCTCAATAAAACTCCTCTAAATGGAAATGCACCACCATCGTTGCCGGGGCTTACTTTACGAGAATAACCACATAAATCACGTTTGTTTAAAAAAACGGGCGTCATAACGGGGCATCAAGTTCTGCGGCCTACAGCTGATCAGAAACACGCACACACACACACACACACACACACACACACACACACACACACACACACACACACACACACACACATGGGAGGAGACGGCTAGTTCTCCTGCTCCAACCTGACTGGCTTCCCTCTGGCATCTGTCCATACGCAAGTGAGTTATATACTGGGATCAGAGAGACGACATAGCTACAGGGAAAGTGTTACAAGTGTGTGTGTGTGTGTGTGTGTGTGTGTGTGTGTGTGTGAGTGTGTGTGTGTGTGTGTGTGTGTGTGTGTGTGGAAGAGAGAGAACCGGTGGGACTATATTTAGAGACACAATCTGGTATGAGGTTGGACAGGATGCACGGTGGACTGGGGTTATATAAATGATTAATATCCTCCATCATAACACGGAATGTTCTGTAAGTAATAATCTTCATCACTCCTTGATTCCCCACCATTTAAATGGAGATACAGCTCGGCTAATCACTCCGTTGTATTTCAAAGGTTCATGATTCTATCTGGACCTTTTCTGAACTAAATAAAAAGTCAAGTCAAGCTAGACGCACATAAGCATTTTGTGATCCAGGAGTTCACGTTCTCTCCTCTCATATTGATTTATTACGACTTTCCCAGACGGTGCAAGCGAGCGAAGAAAGAGCTGCCTCGGCCAAGGAATGTACATTTAGCATACATAAGATGAGCGATTGCGAGTGTGGCGCTTGAGCCCCGAAGCACAAAAGAACCACTCAGTTCAAATGAGAGCTTTAATCAGAGCTGGCGCACGGCGACGAAAAAAGCTCCCAAAAGGGAGAAATAATTCACGGCTTGGCCATTTATCACAGAGCCGAATGTGAGAGTGGTCAGAACCCCTCGACCGCTAAGTCCCGTTCCTGTGAGTGTGGAACAAAAGAGCCACTCGCATGAGGGAAAGAGTCTCTGCTCCAGTTCATGAAGGTGGAGACGGACGTGCTTCATTAGGACGACTGAAGCACAGAGGGATGGGAGGCAGGTTGTTTTCTTATTTGTCAAAATGAAGGGCAGGTTTTTTGTTTCTCACTGATGAACAACGTCGAGATTACTTCTTTGAAACTATGCTGCCGGACGGATTTCATACCGAGGGGAATCACTTTAGATCAAAAAACAAAAAGAGGGAAAACAAAAGTCAACCACAAACTAATGCCGGCTTTGATACAGCGGTCAGAAGACGCTCGGTTGGCCCTCGCTCGTTTGGCCTCAGTTGGCCTCGGTTGGCCCTCGCTCGGTTGGCCTCGGTTGGCCTCGATTGACCTTGGTTGGCCTCAGTTGGCCCTCACTCAGTTGGCCTCGGTTGGCCTCGGTTGACCTCGGTTGGCCTCAGTTGACCTTGGTTGGCCCTCACATGGTTGGCCTCGGTTGACCTTGGTTGACCTTGGTTGGCCCTCGCTCGGTTGGCCTCAGTTGGCCTTGGTTGACCTTGGTTGGCCCTCACACGGTTGACCTTGGTTGGCCCTCACACGGTTGACCTTGGTTGGCCCTCACACGGTTGACCTTGGTTGGCCCTCACATGGTTGGCCTCGGTTGGCCCTCGCTCGGTTGGCCTTGGTTGACCTTGGTTGACCTTGGTTGGCCCTCGCTCGGTTGGCCTCGGTTGGCCTCGGTTGACCTCGGTTGGCCTCGGTTGGCCCTCACTCAGTTGGCCTCGGTTGGCCCTCGCTCGGTTGGCCTTGGTTGGTCTTGGTTGGCCTCGGTTGGCCCTCACTCGGTTGGCCTCAGTTGGCCTTGGTTGACCTTGGTTGGCCCTCACACGGTTGACCTTGGTTGGCCCTCACACGGTTGACCTTGGTTGGCCCTCACACGGTTGACCTTGGTTGGCCCTCACTCGGTTGGCCTCGGTTGGCCCTCGCTCGGTTGGCCTTGGTTGGTCTTGGTTGGCCTCGGTTGGCCCTCACTCGGTTGGCCCTCACTCGGTTGGCCTTGGTTGGCCTCAGACGGCCCGACAGCGCTCTCGCTCTCAGCTACAGAGCTGGGAAAAACAGGGGGTCGAGCGGGGCTAAGCAGGTCCGACTGCCAAATCCCACTCTGCGATTGTGTTCCTCATCATTCACACGGCAGTCAGAGTGCACTACGGGATATTGCAGCAGAGACGCGGACAGGTTGACAGCCCGGCACCCTATTTCAGCAACGGGCCTTTTAGTCGTCCTCGGCGGACCCGACTGAATGACAGACTGATGGCCTGCATGATGGATGCCATATCCACGCTGTACGTTGTTTATGGCTGATATTAGACGGAGATGTACTTTGTGACGGCTAATGAACCGCTTGTTATCCATCACGCGCTAATGAGCACTTCATTGAGCTCAGACACATTAAATAAGAAGCACTTGCTCTGATAGATCTGATCAAATTGAGATACTTCACTTTCTTAATTGCTTCAACACTCCGCATACGTATTTACATTTTTCTGAAGGGCATTTCTTCGCCTAATGAAGCGGGAGTGTGCAGAGAAGTATGTCTATGGCACTAACAGGGTTTAAATGTATTGGCGCTGCAAGAATTTAGATTAAAAAGGCCCGTTGCCAAAGAGAAAGTCCAATCAGTGAAACACATGGGAGAACTTCAGTCTGCCACACTGGTTTAAAGTTTTATTTTAGACATTTTTTTCTTCAAGTCTCTCTTAGGAGGTTTGTGAGTTTTTTTGGCTGCTACACACATTGGTGAGTGATCATGTGTGTTGCAGGTTGCTCAACATGCCTTCTCACCTGACTTTCTGCACACTTTGTTTTCCTCCTGTTTTGAAACTTTTGCATTTTATCCACACATGCATACACTTATATACTCACGATTATAAATGCATGTATCTATGCTCCATTGCTCCATCTATGCTACATGCTGAAATATTTACATAATCTAACTGTGAAAATACATGTGTTTCCTTTTAATTTCCCTCGACATACATATTTTATTACATGGTATAAAATATCCTTAATTTCCATTTTGCAAACTACGTGTTTATGATATTAATATACTGTATATATTGCATATATTATTTTTTTCACGCATTATTATCACATGAATGCCTGGATCACAGTCACATTGAAGCTGTGGACCTTTATTGGATTTCTTGCCATGAAATACAGAAATCTATGGAGCCCAAAAGGATGAATCTTAAGAACTTGGTGGTGACTTTGATCTCATGACTTTTTCTGATAGTTGAGGTTTAAGAGAAATGGTAATATATATATATATATATTATATAACACTAACTATTGGGTTGATTGCCATGCAATTTGGTACAGACATGCATGACTCACTCAGAAAGAATAGCAATTACTTTGGCATTCCCCTGATATTTCATCTCACGTCATCTGCAGGTCAAAATTTAAGATTCAAAGTGCGTACATTTATTTCTAATGGCCATCAGGGGAATACTCCTCTGGTTAGAAAACGTCTTTAGAAATCTATGAGAAAATGACTCAACTTCTCACTTAAATTATTACCTCAGTAAATATTGTGAATATGTGTTCATGGTCTCAAGCGCTAGTTTCAAGTCTTCTTCAATACATTTCACTAGATCGTTAATACAGTATAAATATACTTTACAAAGTCGGATTTCAATAAAAGACACTTCTTCGTAACCCTACGAGCTTGTAGGAGTCTAATAAATGATCGATCCTTGTGTGTTGTATATTAGTACCAGTAAAATACAAATGTGGCCGGACTGTTTTTTTTTCCTACTCTTCTTCGACTTTTACAAGGTTTCTTACAACGCGTCCCACGTCATACCTCTTTAACAGGCCAATGCTTTGTTTTATTGTGATTTTGATTGAGATTCCGATTATTTAGGTAATTATCTTTACAAAGAGGGGACTTACAACTATGTAGGTTGTTGTTTAGGTCTTGAAGCATGGAGTTGGAAAAACTTGGGGGCGGCTCAAAAAAGCATTTTTGGGGATTCTTGCTCATATCATGCTGGATGTTCATAGTTATGATCAAAATATGTTATAACATTTTTTTTGTTTTTAAATAGAATTTTTTTTCACAAGTAAATTCGGAAAAAAAAAAAAAAAAATAACACAAGTGTGAGAACTCATTCGTGATTCATACGACTACTTGAACAGACCTCACTAATGGGGGAAAACCACTTCAGAACCTCCACTTCTCACATGCAGCCAAGGATTATAATCCAAGACCTGTAAAACTCCTGTCAATCCCATCATCCTCAGGTGTACTCTGTGTTTAGTGCTCGTTAGGAAATGTTAGTACACTAAGACGCTAAATTAAGATGGGGAAAATGGCCAATATTACCTGCTAAATAAAACTCAAGCCGACATGAGAAGTGGGCAACAACGTTCTGGCAAGATCACTTCTTCTTAACTCCAAACCCACGGATTCTTTTTCACTTTCAGATCTATCTTTAAACCCAACTGAAACCCATTTTAGACAATGTGTCCGACACACAGCTCTTTCTGGAGCCACAAAATGCTTCATACAACTTATTTCACATATGCAGATTATCTCCAATCCAACCAAACCAAAGAAGTCAAATGTACAAACACAAACAGTGAAGCACTACTGTCTCTCTTTCTTTTTTCACTCTCCTCTATCCCGCATATTGCTAACCGTATAGTTTGTCCCACTGCATGCGTCGGCCCTTTTGGCGCTGATAAAGCTGAGAGTGAATCTCACTTCATTGACCCAGCCAGTCAGGTTCATCTCACACACCTCTGGTCTGCAGCGAGAGGTGTGTGTGTCTGCAGCAAATACGATTATAAGCGTATTTGTAATACGTCAAACACAAACATAATCAGGGAGGAGATGCGTTTCTGATCAAACTTAATTGAGAATGCGTATAAATTCTGGGGGAACGTACTTTTTAGGAGACAGGGTTGTCCCTCGCCTTCGTGTCACTTCAAGAACATTTCCCATCCTCTCATTTTTCACTGTCGCCCACCGCCTGCGTGCATCCATCACTGTCTGCGTCTGTCTCCCTCTTAATGCACCGCTATATCCTCCTTTTGGAGAATCTAAATCTGTGTGTTGTGTCCATTACCCACTGAAACTCCTTCACTCCTTTGTTCATCGGCCAAGCAAAGGGAAATATTTAATTGTTAATGCTTCAATCCTGCGTGTGTGTGCGTGTGTGTGTGTGTGTGTGTGTGTGTGTGCATGGCGTGACATCAGAGAGCAGAGGCTGGAGCAGTGCTCCGTGGCTTTATCAGCATGCAGCAGGCAGGTCTTTGTCAGCCCCGTGCTGAATAATGTCCAATAGGAATAACCTGGGCGGCACAAAGACAACAATAGGGTGAGAAAGAAGAGGATGAAGGGAGACTGACAGAGGGCGAGACAGAGATACAAAGAGAGGATGATTTGAGTTTACAGTGTTTACATATTTGGCCTCACAGTGAATAACAGCCAGTGTAGGGGGTTGAGGATGCAGGTCTGCTGGTAATAAACAGTATAATATATGAGCACATCCAACACGCTCACAGTCTTGTGAAGACTGTGTTTGGTGGTTTTCACTCTGCATGTAACATCATCCTGCTGGGAGGCAAACCCCATGGATCCAAGACTCATTCTATGGATTAATGACTTCCACCTGAATTGGACGCAGCAGGTTAGATTCAACACAGCTGTTTCCTCCCTTTGGTTCATAAATAATGTCTCTTGTACTGTAAACCAATGAGTGTCGGGCTTTTTTAAAATATACAGATGCAGAAGATGATCCTTCATGAAATGATGTTCTGACAATTTCCTCGAGGTGAATGTGACCAGGGCTACACACTCTCCATACACATGAGCTTATCGGCACCTCTTTTAGAAAAATATATTGCACTTCCTACACATAACGGTCTTGTTTCATACTTAAGATCTCAGAAATTTGGTCAACACCCACATTGAGTTGTTTCTCCTCAGTGTCGTTGTCGTCTGTTCTCAGATGCTTTTGTTCGTTTACAGTTTCTTTGTGAACTTCTCAATAGTTATGCAGAACAAAATAGGCATACGGTAAAATGCCTTTATCTCCATCGTCCTCCTAAACACCGCAAACAACTGCCTTTAAATGTCCGCTTCACAAAGTGATCCAGTGCTAGCTGGCCTCCCTCACATGGAGGTAATATTACCATAACATGCAGAATTTAACTGCACAACAGACAACAAGACCAGCAACACTTTTAATGATCCATGTTGAAGTAGTTGCTCATTTTCATCCAGGAAGGTGTCACCTGATGGTGGCATGGCAAATCAGATAAGGACACTTTGTGACGGAGAAGAACGAAATCATTTAGTGAATTTGGGTTTTCATATATTTTAGACATAGTATGAGGAAAAAAACCCACTCTGCAATGTTAACAATGTGCCCGCTGGAATTCTACAAGTTTTGACTACTACTGCTGTCATGTTTAATGTCATATATATTTATCGTAAAATTAGACTGTTGCCAAAACACTTCTATATGAATAGCTCGTACTACGACTACTACTACTACTACTACTACGACTACTATTACTACTACTACTACTGCTACTATTGTGACCAGCTCAACAGTGTTAGAGAGTGTGAGAAAGTTAGGTGTTAGGTGTGTGAAAGTGACATCAGAGGCTGGACCCAGGGGGCGTTTGGAGGGAGAGAGCCTTTCGATTAGAGGCCAGCATTCAACTCACACTCTGAAGTGTTGGTCCCCAGTGGGCTGCCTTCCTTCAGTACCCACAATGCTCTCCCTTCCTCTGTGTAGTAGGAATTCTGCATCAGATAGATCTTAATTTTATTGGATGCCTTGTAGTGTTCAGAAAGATTTTAAGTGAATCTACATTTTTGTCAGACATGCTCCAGTCAACAAAAGTTGACCGAACAAAAGCCGTTGAGTTGGCAGAAACACTCCAACAGACTCTCAGAGAACATCGTAGTGAGCCCTCTTTTGAGACTGTCTGGGGTCATCACAGCACACCTGTAAACGAGCAAGACAGGTAGCAAGTAAGCTACAGAGTAGTGTTGTTACATCCACTCTAGGACAGCACACAGAACCAGATAGCAAAGTGTCTTTCAGAGTTAAAGTCTATTACTACATAATAGATTGCATGATTGGAGAGATGGAAAAGCGTTTTTCCCAAATGAACTGTTAAATCATGAAAGGCATGCAGGCCTTCACTCCATCAAGTCCTAGCTTTCTCAGTGAGGAGGCTGTTCTTATGTTGGCAAATTCCTATGGGACAAATTTAGAAGATGTTAAGCTTGAACTGCGTCAGATTAAGAGACTGTTTGATAGAACAGCAAAAGAGGAGAGACCGACTAGTCTCATGGAACTATTACTTTTTTTGGATCCCATTAAGACTGTTTTCTTTGAACTACATCGTTTGTGTAAAATAGCTGTAGTTTTACCCGTTAGCAGTGCTTCATGTGAGCGGAGTTTCTCGACTCTAAAGCTGGTCAAGAATCACTTACGTTCTACCATGGCTGAGGATAGATTGTCAAGTCTAGCTGTACTTAGTATAGAGTCAGCTGTGCTAAGTGTCTTGATCTGGATGAGTTTGTGAGACCATTTGCTGTCGAACATCGCCGTATTGTTCTTTTTTAGCTCCATGACCTGCTGTTTAGAATTGAATATACATCAATTGTTTGTGAAATTAAATAAAACTGAATTGTTTTGCTGCTGAATATGTAAATATATGTAATATCTGACAGTGTTTAAGTCTTATTAAAGAAGACATATATATTTATGTTTTTGGCTTTTTGTAACAATATTTAGACTCTTGGCATGACATTGCTGTTGTCTGTTTTCACTATCTGGATTTGTATAAATAAATACATATACACCAGGCGTGTGTGTGTGTGTGTGTGTGTGTGTGTGAGAGAGAGTGAGAGAGATGCCACCCTTGAATTTCAACTTGCCACCCTTCTGCCAGCCCATGTAAAATGTTCTAGAATGGCCACTGCACACACACAAGAAACGCATGCTGGTTTTGCCGGTGTGCAACAGAAGGAAGGATGAAAAGTGAGGAGAGGAAAAGAAGATGAAAGACAGACGCTGTAATATCAAGAGATAAATCACGTTCAATCGTTTCCGGGAAGCCGTCCAAGACGTGTCATTGGAACCGGGTTTCATTCTGGGTTTCATTGATTTCACACAGATTCAGAGTCCTGTTGGCACACATCTGACTTCGTCTTCGCGTCTGCCCAAACAGGTACGAGCCCACACAGGTTCGGACTGCTAGACAACCGTGAAAGGTTCAGAGTCACTAAGGCTTGTAAGCCAGTTCCTGTGTGAATATAGACAAAAAACATCTGATCCAACAAACACAAACATGCACGCCTGCCGCGCAAGAACACTGAGAAATGGCAAACGCATAATCGGAGGCTTCTCTTCCAGCTCCTTTTATGTCTTTCGCTGTATATGTGTGTGTGTGTGTGTGTGTGTGTGTGTGTGTCATGCAAAGGACGTTACTTTTTAGTGGCTTTAATCTCAAAGATGTCAAATTCATGTGCAAGAAAATAAGCGATAAAAGGGAACAAGTCTGTGTGTTTGCATGTGCACATCCATTTGAGCAGGAATGCAGAAGCAACTACAGAAGCTAGATGACGTGTGTGTGTGTGTGTGTGTGTGTGTGTGTGTGTGTGTGTGTGTGTGTGTGTGTGTATTGCTCAGACTATTATTGTCTCAGAAGGAAAGGAGGAGGAGGTGAAGCGAAAAGGCAGACAGCGTGAAAAGGGCGACCAGCGGAGCACAGCTGCAGCAGCATCCTTGCAGCGTTTTACAACAGGAGGGTAAAGAGAACAACACACACACACACACACACACACACACACACACGCTAGAGGGAGGGTAGTGTTGCTTTGAGGTTGTTGTTTTTTTGGGAAGCACGTCAGATCAGCGGGAAGACGAAGCATGGTTTTGAGAGAGGCACTGCAGACTACAACAGCCGATGCACTATTCCAGGAGGCAAATGAGCGCGTGTGTGTCAGTAATTGTGTAAAGCCAGTGAGTCCGCCCACACAAACCTACAGTGCAGCATGGAGGCTGCTATTCCATTCTCCTGGTGCTCTCGCTTGGGTTCAGCCTGTTGCTTTTAATCCTGTTTACATTTGAACTAAACCAAGACTTCTGGATGACAACAAAGTTAATAGTGTGTGTGTGTGTGTGTGTGTGTGTGTGTGTGTGTGTGTGTGTGTGTGTGTGTGTGTGTCGTAGATGAGACAGTCCCATCAGTGCCAAGGAGGCACACACACACACACACACACACACACACACACACACACACACACACACACACACACACACACACACACACACACCAAAATAAACTGCTCTATGAATATTCATAATAAAGCAGAAGGTGATGCAAGCCTTTCCCCCCCTTGTCTTTTTTCTTCTCCAGTAGCCGCAGTAGTTTTCTTGAGTGCTTTCTTGGAGCGCTGGAACTTCAATGATATTGCAGATCAAGAGTCGGAGAGGCAGAAACCAGATGCAGAAGCAGCTGAGGGGATTTCTCTCAATCAATCGCTGGAGTTTCATCTCAGATGAACTGTGCACACTTTGAGCTTTTAGAAGAAGTTCGGTGCAGCTTTGATGAACTTTGGGGGGAATTTGCAAATGCCGATTTTAGTTTGGATCGTCGTCAGTGGCGAGTGTAAGCAGAACACGGCTCTCCTCTCCTTTTCTGCTCTTCTAATGATCATTTAAGGGAACTTCAATCGCTGTAATTTGAGCAAACTACACAGTTCTACTCCTGAGAAAAAAAAGCTGAATAAAACACACTACTTTCACAACACACAATAAAAAAGGAATGTTTTCCTCTGTTTCCTCGCGTATCCACAGCAGGTAGGTTGTTTCCCTCACCTCACAGAGTAAACATTAGCTCTTCCCTATTAACGTAAAGAGTACAGTCTTGATGAATATGTGCTGCAGCAGGAGTCAGAGAGCTTCATCCCAACGAGGCCGGCAATTGCTGTGCAATTGTGCTCCGTGATGCAAATTGTGGCCAATTAGCCTGACCTCCCCGCCAAGGGAAGGAACGCTCCCTCTCCACTGGAACTATTCCACCAAATCAAATCAGTCAGCGCGAGCTGAACCTGAGAGACCGTGACACTCGTCTCCAATACTAGCAGCCCCCGCTCTGCTTTTATCGTCCACTCGTAGGGTTAGTTAAAAGCAGAGGTGCTGGCCGTGGTGCTGAATCCATCGGCTGTCTCATTCATGGGTTGATTCATGGCGGTCATTATTTGGGCGTGAACAGTCCTGACCCGCACGGCCTCTCTCTAAATCTCAGTGGCTCGTATGAGCAAACGCTTAAAAGACTGCGAGATGGTATCAGGAAAGCCATTTAAAAAAAAAAGATTGCAAAACACAAAAAGGGAGATAGGCTGGAAATGAATAGATAAAACAGTAGTAAAAGACAAAGATGATGAAAGAGAGAATATATAGAGGGAAGACTGCAGTGAAAGAAAACTAAATCCGAATAAAAGTTAGAGAGATAAGGCGTTCATTAGTGAGCCTGTGCTTCCTCGGACTCAGAGGAAGTGGAGGCTGGGTGGCGAAGAGGAGGCCGGCGTAATTGCATCGTTGACCCGATTTCTTTTATCTGTCCCAGAGAGAGCTGGGAACGGTCTCTTTGCTTAGGAGAGGTCAGGTCTGCCTCCGGCCTGCAGTGATTTACAGTCACCGGGTTCGGCTGAGCACACTGCAGCTGGTATGAGAGCTAACGCACGCACAGGTACGCACCTGTACAACACTGGATGAAAGCTAACTGCGTGCACACTTGTGAGCTGAATCCGTGCTCCGGCAGAACAATAGTCTTTGTCCCAAATGTGTTGGCAGCTAGAAAAGAAAGAAAAAAAAGCTTAATTACTCATTAATCATAGATAATAAAGCGCATTGTTCCACCTGTAAAATACCTTGAGACATATTAATCACAAAAGAATATTTATACTGTATGTATAATTTTCAATTAATAGGTTTTTACATAAAAATAGATTGTCCTTTGCAGTAAGTCAGGTATTTATTTAAATTTTTTATTTCACAGATAACAAAAACAAAATGGAGCTTCTCATCGTAGCCAACCACCATTACAGTTCTAGCTAATTTCTTTAAACTGTCCCAAAACAACGAACCATGTTAAAAAGTCTTGAATATGGAGTTGATGGCTACATATTTGCCAGCCCCAGGAAAGCCCCAGACATTTTTCTCAAATGGTTTGCATATCCGTACTAAATACAGAATATCTGCTCAACCACAAGGGCTATTTGAATCATTTCCAAAGATATAATATACAGAAAACACTTATGAGAGCAGTTAAGAGGTTCATATAGCAGTATGTGTGTTACTGGTTTATTGGTTGATGATAGAACACATCAGTGGCTTTTGGTGTCGATTCATGGGAGTACGAGGACTTGGAGAGTGAGGAAGAGCTCCGGATGAAGAATTCTGCCCCCATTTTTGGGGGCACCAGGGGTTTATAAGGTTTTAACCCTTTAAAAACAGGGTGTGAAAATCCCCCTGCGCCTATTATCAGACAAAAAACAACAACATATAATCTCCGGAACCACATCGTTGTTTAACTTCATTTAAATTGCTACAATACCGCAACCCTTGTGAGAAGAGACATCTGCTGTAGAACATAATTCAAGTAACCGTTAAGTTTAAGTATTTACATAAACTACATTTTTGAACCGGACGACACAGATTTTTAACTGAAACTCCTTTGAACACCCAAATGCTGTGTTCTATTATGATTTTTCCGATTCTTTAGGTCCTAATCTTTCCAAAAAGCTGTGTTATTAGTATGTGGGCTGTTGTTAGGGCTCCATAATACAGTTTGAAAAACTCTGTGACCGCTCAAGGAGGCATTTTTGGGAAATCTTGCTCATATCGTGCTGGATGTTCATAGTTTTGATCAAAATATCTTTTAAAAGTGATTTTTTTGCAGATATAATTTTTTTCCCAAGACTTTGCTGAACAAATACATACAATAAACACAAGTATTGGAATTCATTTTGGGTTCCTACGACGACTCAAACACAGGGGAAAATAAAAAAAAGTCTGGAACCAAAATTGGTTCCACCATGCTTAACGGGACAGCCTCCGAGACAGCGAAAGGGGAATCACACTCCCTTCCTCTTCAAGTCACAGTGGAGCAGAAGTCAGAGCGTCATTGGCACAAATGCAATTACTGCTCTGGGTCGCAGGACATTGTCTTCACAACCAGTAAAATGCAGCCAAATATAGCTTGATAACTTGCCATCAAGCACAAGCAGGCAAAGTGAAAAATAAGAGAAAAACGTGACAAAACGTGGTAATCCATCACTGCCAGCCTCCGCTTTTGTATAATCCAACCGGCGTGTGCCGTCCCACGTCTCGACAGAGCATGTTGACTGATGGAATTGCCCCTCGTCAAATAGTACAAAATTACTAAAGCAACAAACGAGAGTAATTTGGCTCAGTCAGTCAGAGAGAGGCGCTCTCTCTCTGTGCCTCTGCTGCCGGTGAGATTCATTTTACTTTAGTTTTCAAAAAGCCTCGTCTTCTCCGTGTTCTTCCTTAAGAAGCTTTGAGCCGGTGAGCTGCTGCCGGGTTCAGATTGAGTCGCGTCTTTCCACGACAACACAAATGAACTCTGAGTCTGTGAGCGCTGTGATGGGATTATGAGCGGGAACTCAATCTTACCAAGAGCTACAGTTGCTCCACGTGTGAGCACAGCCAACACGTTTGCTCCTCCTATAGTGTGTCAACGGTGGGCGTCAATCAAACATATTTAAGACTGAAAAAGACGAGAGAAAGTAGAGGTGTTTTTTTTTACTTGTGGGAATTATCGTTCTTGTCTTCCTGTCGCAGGTTTAATCACACCTTCCCCTGCCGTCTCAGAATATGTTGTGTCTCCTCTCTGTGGACCTCAGTCCCAATCCCATCAAGCCGAAACAGGAACAAAGGCCCCCCTGCATCCCTGCATCCATCCCGTACCAATCTCCCCCCCAAAAAAGAAGAAAAGAATCCCCTCTTGGTCCTGGTCCTTACCTCTGAGTGACCTGCCAGAGCTCATAATCCAAACTCATTTGGGAAGGCATTTTGGGAAGGAATTTTGGTCAGATGGAGTTCTTACTTTGTGACAATCAGTGATAATGGCTGAGCTTCATGCCTCAGCGATTTCAAATTAAACACATAACAGAATGTCTGAATTGTCTCAAACCGCCACGGACTAAAGCTCCCCATCGGGCTGCAACATACATCGGATTGTATATTTCATATCCACTAAAAATGTAAATATGAACCATATTGTCGGTTTGGGATGGAGGTTATTTGCTGACCGTTGACAACCGCGTCATCATTTTGTCGCGATGGAAGAAGCAACAAAATACACCGAGACGTTTTTAATCGCAGCCACTTCCTGATGCGGTTCTCAGGTTGGATGGGAACACTTCAAATGTATCTTCAAGATCCAATCCGTACCATTTTCACCCTCCAATCCATATCACCAACTCATTCTGCATTGCGTTTGTCATGAGGTTGAATATCTGTTCAGCTCTGTGGACTAAAAGCTGTGTTGTATTTATTCCAAACAAAATGTGGTAACTGAGACTCTGGGGCAATAAGCAATACTTTGTATGTATTTTATTAACTACAGATCCCAGTACTTTTAGAGCCAGATGTCAAAATTGGACTCCTATAAAGCCAATAAACACATTAGAGATTAAGTACCTCTCCATCTGTTTATTCCTGGTCACGTTAGTGGGGAAAAGGCAAGATTTATAACTTAATACAAAAAATACCAATGTATAGAACACATAATTCAACAGGTTATTCAGTTATTACGTCATAAAAATAGAGACATTCATGTCAATTTATTCTGAGGAGGAAAAGGTAAATTTTCTGGCCATTCAAACCTAGAAGTTTACTAAAAAGGACGATTACGCATCACTAAATGAAATTAAAATGTAGTCAGTCACAACAGTTTCTCTCTCTTGTCTACTGGGCCATTTCGCTCACACATTTCATACATCATTTCAGTCCATAAAGTCACCCTTTGCTCTTGCCTTAGGCCTTTTGTGCTGGGCACCAGTGTTGGGGTAGTTACTCAGAAAAAGTAACTAGTTACACGATACTAGTTACTTCTGAAAATTGTAACTAGATTACTTTACTAGTTACTGCATTTAAAAAGTAACTTCACTACTAGTTACTTTACTTTCCATTTTTTTAAGCAAATGTCCAAATTAACTGCAAAGATACATGGACAAACATCATGGCCCTTTCATCACTTTATTTACAATTTTCAATAATAATGTATTATTATTAATTAATATAATTTACAATAATAATAATCGCGCTCCGTCACACGACACTTCCTGCATGAACAATCTACCGTAAACGTCGGGTTACGAGCCGCTACTACCTTCGGTCAGAGTCCCCGTTAGCTCCCCGCTGTAGCCGGCTGGGGCTCCTGCTAGCGCTCCGTCACTTCCCCGCTAACTTCCGCTAGCTCTCCGTTAACTTCCGCTAGCTCTCCGTTAACTTCCGCTAGCTCCCCGAAAACCACCGAAGGTAGCGGGACCAGGCTCGACACCCGACTTGGGCAGAGGGGTCGCGGGCAGTAGCAGCAGCATCGCTAGCTAGCAGCTTGTTGCTACTGTTCATGCAGGAAGGGTCGTGTGAAAAGAGAACTTTTCGGACTGGTAAAAATGTCTTGGGTAACGCAGGAAAGCGCGTTCCTGAGGTCTAGTAAAGTAGTGTAGTATTGTACCAATATTTTGAGTGTAATGCGTTACTTTACTTCGTTACCTATAGTAGTAATATCGTTACTGTAATCCGTTGCTTTGTAACTCGTTACCCCAACACTGCTGGGCACACAGCAGCAGTGCTCGCTCAGAGTGATCAGGGGAGACATGCAGGAGCTTTTGCCGACTGTCCTCGGCTTGTTGGAACAAAGCTGACTCCAACCCAAATGGTTCTGGAGAGTGGGCAATATGGGAAGTAAAAAGTTCACCAAACTCCCCTCAAGTATATGGAAGTCCAGGTGTAACACTGCAGGCCTCATTTTAGGGAAACGTTTTGCTTAATAGTTTACACACTAAAAATACACGAGCGCCATGACAATGTTCCATTCGTACTAAAAGGGAAAAGGTGAGGTACTTGCGCTTTACTTGAGCATCCTATGTCCATTTCCTGCCACTCTATGCCTCCACATTTCAGGGGGAACGGACCAATCCCCCTTTTTCAGTCTCGATACATGAACTTTGGGCATCAGCTGAAAGCTATCCGATGCCAGCGTTTAATTAATAAGCTGTGTGCCTCTCTGAGTAGAAGACACAAGGATCATTTAACATCGCGCTTCACTTAAACATTGCTCTCCTAACTTTGTAAAAACCAAAGAGGTACACACATAGATATGAATTTACTGAATAGCCATTTAAAATAATGGTATCCGGCTTGTTACCTGGCTATTTGAGTCAATATCCTCTACAGCATCTTTATTTACTTAAAAAAGATTTTACATACAATGCAAATGATCGGTATATAAAATATAATCTAGTGGCAACAATTCAAATTACTAAAATTATATGAAACACCTCGACCAACATCCATTACACAGCAACCAATTAAAATACATATAGTGTAAGGACATGTTGAATGCATTAAAGTAAACGATTATTTTTTTGATAGTTGCAGTATTTTGTTGCTGAAACATGTTTTTTCAGTGCATGACTTTTACTTTGACTATTTTTTGAACGAGAGTACCTCAAGTAAAGGGTGTGAATACTTCCTCCACCACTGCTGCTGTGGTGATGGAGGTGATAAGTACAGGACAAACTCTCTCTCTCCCTCCCTCTCACACACACAGATGGAGAGGGAGAGAGCAGCAGTTGCCTACAGGAGAGCGAAGCATGCAAAAAACAAAGCAGCCCAATAAACCCCCCACTCACACACACACACACACACACACACACACACACAAACACACACACACACCTCCGCCAACAGTGTTCCTCTGAAGCACGTCAGAGGCATCAGGCTCTGAATCGAGGCACACAGCGGGGTGAAGCAGACACTTCTTGGGGACACAGCTAGGGGACAGTGCGGGTCTCTCCTGACTCAGGACTGATACTCTCCCTCCCTCACACACACACACACACACACACACACACACACACGATCATATCCCGGGATGCTTCAAGTGCACAGCCCGCTGCAGGGACACCACCAGGTACTGTATGCAGACTTTATGTACTTCTTCATCATGAGCTCTCTGTGCCTCAGAAACAAGTTGAGCAGGGAAAGGGGGGGGGAGGGGGTCAACCAACTCAGCAGCGAAGTCAAGTGCACATGTTGTTTTTGGAGTGGGGAGAAAGAGAAAGAAAGTGGTTGCGAGCAGCGCCACGGAAACCTTTTGCGTGGGCCGGTGTATGCATATTTAACGGGTGAGTGGGCAGCAATAACTCAGAGCAATGGCAAGTAGAGCAGGAGGATGAGAGAGAGAAAGAGACAGTATCCGATGAAGGGAGGTTGTGTGTGTGTGTCTGTGTCTGTGTGTGTGTGTGTGTGTGTGTGTGTGTGTGTGTGTGTGTGTGTGTGTGTGTGTGTGTGTGTGTGTGTGTGTGTGTGTGTGTGACAACACAAGTGTGAATTGGACCATGGTGGACATGGCTGGGTTTGTTCTGGTGGTCGGCCTCTGGGAAAAGTCAGGCATAGGTGTCGAACAATAGAAAAACAATGGGACTCTGTAAGTATAGAACATCCTCAAAGTGTCATTATGTATTCCAGGTTTTTTCCCCCCACATGTAGTTATGAATTATTGAGGACGGTTGTCCTGACACTCCTGCAGCCTCCCTCTCTCTCTGTGTGTCGCCGTGAAGCCAGGCAGGGACCGTCCAGGCGGGTGATGATGTACACAAAGCCCGCACGTTGCCCTCGGTCTCGGTGAGCACCACCTCCAGCACCAGCATCACCAACATCACCAGCATCACCAGCAGCAGATCTGGGAGTTTGTTTTTTGGGGGGTGGTGGGTGGGAGGCGCAGCTGGAGGACCGACAACGCGTGTGAACAGCGGCAGGCTCGACAACAGTCGACAGGTTATGGCTCACCGGCCGGTTGCCGGTTGCCGGTGGCTCGTTGGGGACACGCGAGGCTGTTGAATGAGCGGAGGTGTCGCCGGAGCGCTGTCCGAGGTGCTGAGAAGCTGCGTCCCCCTCCCCCCCACCACCACCACCACCACCCTTCCAGTCGAGACGATACGCATGAACTGACGAGGTTGCCGAGCGGCGCCTCAGCGGCACACCGGCGGTGAACGCAGCGTCCCCGGCCGGAGTAAATGGGACCGCGCGTCGTGCGAGCGTCAGAAAGATGGAGCGCTTTTTCCCCCTGCTCGTCCTCAGCTGCCTCTGCGTCCCTCGAGTCACAGCGGGTAAGTTTATGATCGTGTGCTTTCCAGACGGACGGTGTTTTCCGTGCATTTTGGAGCAGCGGCTCAGAGTGTGTTTTTTTATTATTATATGTTTATAACGTGTCCATGGAGGGGCTGCGGGGTGTGAGCTCCGTCTCGCACGGAGCTGGATTCGTAGATTGCTACCAGTATTGTTGTGAGACGTTGCGTCTGATGTGTTTGTGTGGAGAGGAAGGCTGGTGCCGATGTGTTCGCAGGCATTTCCGTGTGTGTCATCTCCAAAGGAAACAAACGAGCGTTGGGTAGTGAGTCACACCTGAGAGCAACGCGGCGTCAGACAGCTGTAGGTGTCGAGGAAGCGACTGCGCGGAAATGACCTGCAACCAACTATCTTCTGCCTCAGAGCAAAGCAGTGTGTGCGTGTGTGCGCGCGCGCGCGTGTGTGTGTGTGTGTGTGTGTGTGTGTGCGTGCGTGTGTGTTAGATGTAAGCTAAACTGACCTTTGAATCTCATTTCAGGCAGGTACTATAATCTGCTAAACACACACACACACACACACACACACACACACACACACACACACACGTTTGCCAGCTCAATGTTGACCTGAGTTTGTCAGATGATGTGCATTATTGAATATTGTATGATATAGAAAAACACTATACCACCGATCACCACGAGACATGTAGTCCAAACTGTGTGCGTGTGTGTGTGTGTGTGTGTGTGTGTGTGTGTGTGTGTGTGTGTGTGTGTGTGTGTGTGTGTGTGTGTGTGTTGATATCCAACACTGTATGAGTGCATCTATAAAAACGTGCTTTTTACACCACAGGCTACACACAGACTCACACAGACACACGACACACACACACACACACACGCACACACACACACACACACACACGCTCACACTTTGACCACTCACTGCAATGGCGTGCCTCACTTCACTCCTGCCATCAAAAATGCAACTCTGGTTCGCTCGGCATCCTCCCACTAGTGATGATCACTGCTGTGCTGCTCTTCTCTCTTGCATGCACACACGTACACACACACACACACACACACACGCACACACACACACACACACACACACACACACACACACACACACACACACACGCACACACACACACACACACACACACACACACACACACACACTTTAGCCCCTAAGCATGTTTTACTGGTAAGCTGTAGGATGTCTGTAATGGACACTGACACGTTGCTATATTTTGGTTCTAACCATTGATTAGAACAATATTACGAGGACGCTAATAGTGAAAACCCAATGAAAAGGTTCAAACAGCCAACAGCACATGATTTGGCAGCATAGTCAACAACAACTCTGTGACCAAGAGTCGACAGAAGAACTCGCTTCTGCTCAGAATACAAAGAAGCCGGTTACATCAGTCGCCATGTGCTCACCGGTTTAGACCTCGCCCAAAAGGTCCATTCTGAAGCTTTCGCTCGTTTCAAATGATCTTCATCAAGCAAACCCAGACATAAAAGCATAGCATTTTGTAAAAATGGAGATATAAGCATCGACCATTCAATGACAACGGAGCAAACTTCATTTGCTTCATCTCAGGCCTTTTTTTGAGTTGTGTTTAAAGGTTTATGTGACCAATCCTGAGTCTTGCTGCCTGAAGAGTAACTGCACTGCTTCTGGATTCACAATTCAAGTCGATCCGACATTATTAAGACTCCGTCAGACACCTCCGCCAGGGAAAAGCCGGCCAAATCGATGTCGAAGGCGGAGAGGACTGGCAGGCGCCATAAAATGTACACCGTGATGACGTCTTTACAGCGTCTGTGTTTATAGCGACTCATAAACTGTCCGTTGATCCCGGAAAAGGGAAAGTTAATGTTTCCATTTAAAATGTAAATCGACTCTGTAACACATTCGTATAGATGAGGCAATAAATCCTCGCAGGCAGATTTCCTCAGGCCCTAACAGTTCTGAGTTTGGAGAAAGAAAAAAAAAAGAAAAAATCAATGAATCAATCATCAAACTGAACAGTGACGCAAACGGTGGAAAAGGCTCCAGGCTCTGAGACACGATGATGATGATGATAATGATGATGATGGGAGCAGAAATTGTGCGTCTTTCAAGACCTCAGAGGTTATCTTTAATGCTGTGAACAAAAAAGAAAATCTAGAAACATTTTGGCAACCACCTGCAAGGTGATGCATTAGCTGGGAGTGCCAGTATATTATGTGTCAAGCGCTGAGCAATGAAGCCTCCTGAGAGAAAAGTTACAGAGGCCACAGACGTGAGAGGCAAAGTTTGTAAAAACTACCCATCTTCACCAAATTACCATGAAACAGGAAACAAAGGTCTGAGCGGAGAGCCAGTCAGTCAAAGAGATGCAGCTGTTTATCACACACACACACACACACACACACAGTTGTTTCTCTAGCGCATATTAAAGCGTACTTGTTTGTGCCTTCAGGATCATTCGCTAAACGCAACACGGTGCATTATTCATTTCAAAAGAAAGAAACAGCCTTCGGGTCTCTGATGTTAGTCTTCCCAGATGGCGGCTGTTGTTGTTTTCTTTATATCACATGCCTGAAACGAGACGAGTGATCATCACTGAACACAAAGCGCCTCATCGGCGTCGGAGGTATGAGGCCAAATACCTCGATATCAATATTTACCCGGTGATATGTTTGCTAAATAATCAGAGTTCAGGAAATGACTGTAGCGCAGCCTTTAAAACCAGGAAATGACAACCATTTATGTCATATATTACTCATCCAAAATCTAAGTCTCATCTCACAATGAATGTGACATCGTCATATGTGTCGGCGGATAAGCACACAGTCTGCAGGATGCTGAAACAATGATGTCATCAGCGTTACTGCCCACGTCAGAAACCACAGCTGTGTGTTTCTAATCCTCCAAATGCAACCGATGTTATTCAAATGTGAGTCCTTAGACCTGCGGCAGCCTCCTGATTGGAGGGAATCATTCTGTTTCCTGTGAATAGGCACTTTAACAAGGCAACGAAAGGATGGGAGGTGTGAGAGAAGCAAAATGTGTGCATGTGTGTGTGTGCATGTGATTATCTGTTCATTAGTTTCCCTCGAGTCAATTGCACGAACACAATTAGCTGTTTCTAATTATTTGTCGTTTGTAATCTTGTTGGCTGTTTAACATTTGTTTTTAATGAAATCAGTCTTGTTTCCCCAGAAGCTTCTCCCGCATAGTCACGACCTTTTTTTTCTTACCAACATGTTGCATCAGGTTTAGGGGCCTTTTTTTTTGCAGGGAAGTACCTTATTGTGTTGCAATTGCCTGCAACTTTCGTCCCTTTTTATTATCGTCATCATTGTTGCAGGGTTTTGCTGAATAAAATCATCATAGTCCCTTTACACTTGTCCCAAATCACACAATCTGAACATCTTTTATTCAACCTTAAAAACCAGAGATAGCAGCTCTCAACAGTGAAAGTTAAACCATTTGGCTTTGGGATAGGATGTAACATATGATCCAGGGCTTTACTTTCTTTCTCATATCTGTTCTTCATTTTAGTGTTTTCAACACAGTAACTTTCTTTAAACTGGAACAAGCCACAGTGTTGATCTGTGTGTGTACTGACCGGGCTTTGAAAAGATGGACACTTTTTAATTGTCACCTGACTAGATCAATTAAAAGAACCAAGATGAGAGTGCAGTTCCCTGATGTCCTGTTAGAGTCCTCTTACATAAGTGCGTCACCCCCTTGCTCGCTTCAAAGAGCCTCTTTGAGAGCTGGCATCGGCTGGAGGGTATGTGATGTTCTTACGCGTTCAGATCCGGTGGCAACACAATTATTAAGAACAAACAGCAGGAAACATAAAGAAAACAATTCAGATTTGAATCTTTTTCTTCAGAATTCTTTTTTTTTTTCGACTTGGAAGCTTTTCTGCAACCAGGGCTCTTTCTTTTTTTTTTTCGAAAATGAAAAGAAGCAGGCGTTAGGGGACAGATTGGTGCGATCATCTGCACACCCTGTGGGAGACAGAGATGACGATGCCAAAAGACTGACGCGGCTGTGGCAGCTTGCTGACGTCGTCCAGTGACTCGTCTGAATGTGTGCAGGCGGAGGGCGGAGGGTCTGAGCCGCTTGGAGGGTTTTAGGTCATAACACCTACATGTCCTCTGGGCTTCTTCGTCCCGATACTTCATTTATCAAGTAAAACAAGTTCTACATGTGTGTAGACTGCGGAGGTATTTGAGCGTGCAATCAAGAACATTGGTGTAGTGGGGAATGCTCTGCAGAGAAGGAAGCGTAGGGATTTGAACTCAGCCCTCAGACTGGCTCCTCCCCCAATCAGTGCCAATATATAAGCCACCTGTTGTCATGGCCTCGCTCCCCTGTTGGCCCCTGTCCTGGCCCCTGTCCTGGCCCCTGTCCTGGCCCCTGTCCTGGGCCCTGTCCTGGCCCTGTCCTGGCCCCTGTCCTGGTCCCTGTCCTGGCCCCTGTCCTGGGCCCTGTCCTGGGCCCTATCCTGGCCCCTGTCCTGGCCCCTGTCCTGGCCCCTGTCCTGGTCCCTGTCCTGGCCCCTGTCCTGGCCCCTGTCCTGGCCCCTGTCCTGGGCCCTGTGGCAGCTCATGGCTCACCTGCTGCTGTTTTGCTGTTTCCATTTTGCCTACTTTTGCTTATATTTTGCATGCTTTTGGCATTTAGTGTTTGTTTTTGATTATTTTCTTGGATTCCTTTAATAAACTTCTGGTTAATTTTAAGAAACACTTCTTTGGCCAAATATCGGTAATGAATCTGTGTCCTTAAACCCATTCTAAAACTATATCCTAGGGTTGTTGAAACTTCCCCAGTCCGCAGGTGGCGTTGTCGGTTCCCTTTTCATTCCCCCTTCCCCTAAGGCCCCGTAACATTGGTACAATAATAATAATAATAATAATAATAATGCATTTCATTTATATAGTGCTTTTCTCAGTGCTCAAAGTCACTTTACACAACATTTACAATGTCCTACAAACTATGCAATAAAACAAATAGAATAATAAAACAGATTAAAAAAAGGAATAAAAGCAAAAAGAGCACACAGTCATAGATTAAAAGCAGTTCTGAAGAGGTGGGTTCTGCACCTCTATACGTTCAGGTATAAATCAAATGGAAGTTTGTGTAATATCCAGAAAATCGCATATTCCAGGTGATGAATCTCCCTTTGGGTAAAACTCTGGACCCAGGTCAGAAAAACCCAGACCCTACAAATGCTCCAGTTTTTTATAACCATACGTTTGGCCCTTCACTGTACAGACCGTACATTTCATCAAAGGCATAAATAACATTGATGATCCTTATAATAACATTTCTTTTGCTGAGCTTTCCACTCGGTTCGGCAGAACATTATTTTTGTTCTTTTCAAATTAAACATTTTGGACAAAGGCAGTTTCCTCACACCAAT
>NC_136592.1:31284929-31322429 GCF_910589615.1 Taurulus bubalis | reverse complement strand
ACAGAAATAACAGCGTCTGTATTCCCATTTCAGAAACAGTGATTATATTCAATCGGGCACACACACTTATTCTGTTAGGTGTGTGTCGGGTTCACACACAGCCCAGTCGAGCCGTTTGAAGACTCACTCTGCAAAGGAAGATCAGTGAGCGTGTCTTCTGTGGCTCTGCAGGAGCCTCTGTCGAGCCCTGTGTGGCTGTGGCTAAGTGGCTAGCATGCCTGTGGCTAAGTGGCTAGCATGCCTGTGGCTAAGTGGCTAGCATGCCTGTGGCTAAGTGGTTAGCATGTTGGTGGTTCGCGCTCCGGCCCCGGCTCCGCTAGTCCATGTCGATGTGTCCTTGAGCAAGACACTTAATGCTCCCCGTTGCTGTGTCTGCGGTGTATAGATCATGCATGTGATGAATGAAATTAAAATTAATGTTTGTACTTTTGGTTCAATTCTTCTACGCTGGTGTGGAAGCTGTTGGAGGGTTGATCTCTGTCTGCTGAGTCATGAAAGTGAAGTATCGTGTGATGCAACGCATTACTGTCGCTGCTGAGTAACTTAAGTAATGGAATCAGTCGAATCGGACCCGAAGTAAAAGACAAGAATGAAGCATTGTTCTCTCGTCTGGACCAAATAAACCAAACCACAGATGTGACAGTCGGGACGCCTCAGCCTCTGCTGCACCGATGTTTTATTATTTTTATCTATTTATTTGTGTCTGGTTGTCACACGTCTCCAGTCCCCCTGCCTTATGAAAGTGCAATAGTAAATCACTCTTTTATTTACAGCTCTCGTCAGATCGGGACAGGGAGAAATAAAACATAGACATTTTCAGTTTTTTTTTTGCAGCTTAACGTTCACCTCTCTTCTGTGTGCTTTGAGAGAGAATGAGTTTGATTTGTGAATTCTTCAGTCCCATCATCTTCAGTCCCCTCAGGACAGAGTAAACAGAAGCAAAGCCACTTCAGACACCAGACGCCCAGCTGATCAAGAGATGCAGCGCGTCTCCATCCTGTCATCTGCCGTTAGTCGGGCCGTCCATCAAAGCGCTCGGCGGCGGGCGGAGACGTCACGCGCCAGGCCCTCCCGGAGGCGGAGAGCTACCTCTGAACGTACAGCACGCCGCCCGCGTGGATGTGCTGCAGCGGCCCATCGTCCTGTGATTACCGGCTGCGTGATTTGTGCCCGTCGAAGGGCAAGCGAGCGTTAACCCGCTCAATAGCCCATTGACTGCGTTTGGTGGGCTGAATTAGATTTACATCCCATTGGAGACGGAGGAGAGTGACCACCTCTCCTCGGCCCTCTTCGTCTCGCTCTCGGTCCTGCTTCACACTACAGATATCAATCCGTCCCCAAGCTCTGTCCATAAGAAATAAGGCCCCCATCACCATTATATTAATGTTCTTTATCACTTTGTGTTGTGTTTATTTCCCTTTCTGTTGAGAAGATAACTGAGGCGTTGGTTAGCTTTGAGGCTCTGCTGGCCTTTCAATGTCATTTATTAATGCTTGTGAAGTAGATAGTCCTCACTTCAGATGAGGTCACACAAAATACTTAATTAATACTTAAACCTTTTCAGCACCAAGCTGTTGTTAGGCTTCTGCTCGAAAATGTCATACCCAAACAAAAAGGGTGTATCTCTGCAACCACTAGGGCTATTTGAATACTTTTGGTGTTATAATAAACAAGAATAATGTGAGATATTGTTCAGATGTGTAAATATCAGTCTATATGTTACTGGTTAAGAGTAAATGAAGATGACACACAGCAACAATTTTAAGTTTTCAGGTCCACCTAAAAAAAATCCCTTTCAGGATGATTATTTCTTTGAAATGATGCAGCAGTAAGGTCTGGAGCGCTCCCAAATCACAACACAACATGTGAACATTATCTCTGCAAAGTTTGACTTTGAAAAAGTGAAGCAGAACAAAGTTAGAGAGGTTTAGTACAGAGAACATTCAGGCGAGAACTCAGTAAAAAACAAAGTTTAGCAACAATGCTTTTTATACTTTTATGATTATCTTTCTTTCTGTTTGAGTTTTTTGTTGACTGGCTTATGGATTCTTGTAGCAAAGGCTTTGATGTTTGATTTGATGTGCAACATCAATATTTTCTTGTGATTTATATGTTTTCTTTGCAATACAAAGAAAAATAACCATATATGGTTCTATGGTGTTGAATTGCAGAATTAAAACATGTTTATAAAGCACATGTTAGCCATTAGTGCATCATCTATAAGTCCTTAATAATTGGTTTGCAATATATTTTACTTGATTTACAAATGGGGAATCCATCATTTATAAAGTATGAAAACCCAATCATGAAACGCATAATAGTCAAGCTTATTAATCAAGAATTAAACATTTATTACTGTGTTTATGAATTGCATACTAATGCATTACTAATGAGTGTTCATGTTGGAACAATGCTTTATAAATTATGAACTAAGTGTTTACTAATGCTAAATAGTGTGTAGTAAAAGTGTTTTCCAAAATACGAATTGTATATGAAATTAAAATCCCTAAAACTCAATAATAACGAATGTCTAATTGCGAATGTCCTCATTCACACGATAACACGATTCAATCTTAGTTGGTCACAGGTCCTAATTAATATGGAGCGTCGTCAAACCAACAGGCTCTATTGATTGATTGATTATTCCCTGGCCTTTCTTTTAGAAACTCCTCATTTCAGGACCTCAGTTAATGAAGTTTAATCAGCGGCTCGGGCCTCAAAACGAAAAAACAAAGTAGACGTTGGTCGTCATGACGTTCACATGATGCTCTGATGCTTCTCCAGCTGCCGATTGTCACACCTGTACTGCAAGGCAATGATCTCAATGAGCCGTGAGTCTGGAGCAACACGTACAGTAATTAGAGAACACACACACACACACACACACACACGGTCTCACACTTCATCATCTCACGGAACACAGTCATTATTGTTTTCACACTCGGATTCAGAACTTAAAAAAACATTTCAAAACATTGAAGCAGGTCAGTGGACACATTTTAATGAGGACTTTCATTCGGTTTAACTACGAACACATTGTTTTAAGCAGAAATACTTTTATTCTGGCATCATCATTGTTGTTGGTCTGGAATTAAAAAGCTCTTTCTGCCTTTGAAATACTGCAGTATTGTCCCTATGTGTTTTAGAGGGACTGAACCAAATGTCAAATAGGAGCTTTTCCATCAAAGTTATTTGATGTTTGAATAGTTTAAAATCTCTGCAGCAATTAGGTCTGCTCAGCCGACAGACAGAAAAGGATAAAACCAGGGTGTGCTATGGAAAGATTTCATTATTTCTCCCTGGCACAGTTATGGTTGGTTCACCTCTTATTGGCTCATGGTCCAGTGGGTTTGAGCTGCTCTGTCTTGAAGACTCTCTTCATCTTTTTAAACTGTGTTATTAGAAGTCTGCGCAACACGGAAAAGGAACGTTTTCGGAAATGTGTGTGCTGAATGTCCAGAAGATAAAAGCCTGCTAGCTGCACTTAGCTAATTCATTATGTCACCATGGAAACGCACTCACGATGAAGAACAATATTCACCATCTTAGTTTAGCCAACATTTGCTCAGTCGAAACACAAAGTGCAGCTGGGGCTGATGGGAAGCTGCAGGTCTGCAATCCATCCGATCCAAACTTGTTTTAACAGAATTTATACTTTCTAAAACTTTATTTCAACACTCTCTCTCTCTCTCTCTCTCTCTCTCTCTCTCTCTCTCTCTCTCTCTCTCTCTCTCTCTCCGTTTACAGATAGCTTGTCGCCTCCTGTCAATGTGACCATCAAGGCGGTGAAAGCTAGCTCTGCTGTGGTGACATGGGACATCCCCGAGGGAGACCCCGTTATTGGCTTTGCCATCACACAGCAGGTGAGCAGCGCGCACACAGACGTATAAGTAAACAACGGGGTGGATGGAGAGAACACACACACATACACACACACATACACACGCACACACTACCCTTGCTCGGAGTCAGAGTGCATTATGGGAATCATCACAAGACGCTGTCAGACTGCCTGTCTGCTCTCTGACACTCACCGCTCCGTGATGGGGGTGAAACCTGATATTATTGTCTGCCACCGTGCTCACAGAAACACACAAACTCCCGCACACACACATTATTCAGGTTCACACACACACACACACACAGACATTTAAAGCATCTACTTGACAAGCGTGACTGAACGCACACAAAACACACATACACGGTGCAGAGGATATATATATATATATATATATGAATATGTAATACATGAAGCTGCAGCCGGCACCTGAAAGCACCTTGCTCTTTCCCCTTGCTTCATGCTAAGCTAGGCTAACCAACCCCGGGCTCCAGCTCCATATTCACCGTTCAGACACAAGAGTGGTTTCAATCTTCCCATCTGTCTCTCGGCAAGAAAGTCAAATAAAACGTATCATTTCCTAAAATATTGAAGTCTGACTTGTAAACAGCAGCTTAGCTCTCCGTGTTAAAATATGCTAGTGTACTTTTCATTCAGCCAGAACCACTCTCTGTCCTTTTAGCTCTGCCCGAAACACTTAAGTTGTGCCATAATGCCACACCAGAAGGCCTCTTGAGCGTTCCTCCAGCTGGATAATTGTGTGATTATACTTCTGGACACAACCGTCACCGTGCTCTCCCGTGTCCCACATTCCCAACAGAAGAAAGACGTGCGCATGCTGCGATTCATCCAGGAAGTCAACACCACCACGCGCTCCTGTGCATTATGGGACTTGGAGGAAGAGACAGACTACATTGTGCATGTCCAGTCCATCAGCATGTCTGGGACGAGCCCGCTGAGCGAACCGCTGCGCTTCCGAACGCCCAAGGAGGCCGAGACTCAGGCCTCTAAGAGTAAAGGTAACGTGGCACACACACACACACACACACACACACACACACACACACACACAATGTCCAATCTTTATGCTAAGCTAAATTAGCCAGCTGCTGGCAGTGACTTCATATTTACCCAACACACGAGTGGTAGCAATCAAAATAAGAGTTTTTCCTCTAAAATGAGCAGCCCTGCCACTGTTTCCCAGCATGCACCTGCTTTACAAAGCAAGTGTCCACAGAGAGGGCTGTGATTCATCCTCCCTCGCTCCTACGACCACAACAACTCCACAGCTCAGCGCTGCACGTCCCTCTCTGTCTCGTTTGCACCGCCCGCTCAAGGATGTCTGTTTAATTAGACGAGCTATGTCGGCGCGACGAGCCCTTTTGATGACAGATGACAGATGACAGATGACAGATGTTGCTCGTGTCAACACTTTGTAAATCAGTGGAAAATCACGAGAAGTCAGGATCCACGACACGGCGTCAAAGCGGATGCTCGTTTTTCCCGTAAGAGCCCAGCAGGGATTTGTTCAAATCCACCAGGACAAGTTGGGCTTTTATACTGACGAGCTTTAGTTTCATTACAGCCGGGACAGCTCATCCTTCTGCACATTGATGATGACAAAAGTGCTGAGTGGTTATTGGAAAGGATTGGTGTGCACAATGAGGCAAAAAAGAGGAACGTAGTTTGTCTTTCAGAGCAGATCATTGTCAGGGAGAGAATCTGTCAGTACAGATGGTCGTCCATTGTCCCGATTTGACAGGCGGACCTCTCCGGGACGGAAAGTTTTTAACAACTGCTCTGCCCTTTTGTTGTTCCATATCATGCTGATCACAGTGTGAAGAGCAAAGGATGAGCCTGAAATGCTGGATTATTACATCTTTCATCTACTTTCCCCTTTAACAATGGGTTGAAGAATCAGGAGATCAAAGGAAGCGAGATAGATGGGGGGGGAGGGGCAGATAGTGCCTGACGGAGAGGAGAAGAAGGAGAAGAAATCACAGAGGATGCAATCAATTAAAACCCGCAATGTGGGTGTTTGCACAGATGTCCATGTGCAGAGTGCTCCGGACCACCAGACACTGAAACATGGTCAATCAAAAGGCTCCTCGGTCTCCTCAGATCTGAGAAACGAAGAACTTTCTCCCGCCGGCCCGCAGGAAAACTCCCCTAAAACCAGGAGGAAGGAAACATTCCTTTTGGCTGCAGCTAAATACTGAGAGATATCTCCCCAGACAGCATCCCTCCTCCGCTCTGCTACGTCCCGTCGGATGAACAAAGCTTCTTTTACACTTTGTAGCCGCTAAGAAGACAGAGGAAGACTCCGATATGGCTCTACACGCCTGAAAGGAAAAGCTCAACATTTTGGGAAATAAACCTTTCGTGCGCTGTCGTTCCCCCAGTGAGATGATAGGAGGGATCTGCAGCTCGGCATAAAGGATGGAAACAACCGCAGGGTCTTACTGTAGCGACCGCTGAACACACAGACTTTTGTTTTGTGGGAATGTGGAGACTTGAAGTGCAATGTACACATTGCAATTGAAAGTGACAGATGCTAATATCTTTAAACTTATTAAATAGGCCAAAGAACAATAAAGAAATACATTAATTTATGAGAACAATAATTACTGTTGGAATGTAGAGAAACTGTGGGACATGCAGTTGTTTTTAAATAAATAAAATATGAACTTAACATATGAAAGAACAGCTGAATGTATTAAACATGGAAAGGTCAAGGCTCAAACTTCCCAAAATGACCTCTTTAAAAGATGCAGTTTACGTAATGGAGGTCACAACCGTCAAAGGATATTCTTTCAACGGCAAATTGTTTTGTGAAAGTCGTGAAGACGACACAGAAACGAGGGTCAACCGTGCGTATAGTGATCTCCATCTGTTGGAGTTTCGGGTTTAAATATGAAAAACTGAATTATAAAAAGCGACAAAACAGCAGGGGAGGCACGCTTTAGATCAAGTTCCTGTACGGTTGCCTCGTCTGAAGGAAGCCTGCCGACGTGGGACAGAGAAAAGAAGCGCTCCTGATATTGATCCTGATGGTCATATGACTTCAAAGACCACGATGGGATTTAATTGAGGCTGCGGGAGAATGGATCCCGAGCGCTCTGATTAACTCTTTGCATCGCTTTACCTCTCCATCAGCGCTGAAGTACGAAGGATCCCCAGAGGCCTCGAGGAAGCCAAAGGCTATTCTCGTTAAAAATATGACCATGAAGTCGTTTTGTAATGAAACAGTTAAAGCAATAATAGCATGTTTAGTCAGGGAACGAGTGGAGCAGGATTGAATCCTTTCCTTCTCTACATTATTCATATTTTCTTTGGGCGCCCCCATTGATTTGGAAAATAAATACAACACCCTTCCCCCAAATATCTCAAACTACAGCACAGAGTGGCTGCAACTAAAGCTACTACATACAGAACAGTGCTAACAGTGCTAACAGTGCTAACAGTATTAACCTGAGGCTCAACAGAGAGACTCTAAAAGGCACACAGAGCTAAAGTCCTATGCAATAGTCCCCTGATGCTGTATTAATGCTGTGAATTTTGCATCTTTAGTCCACGAAAGAAGCAGAAGAAGAAGCATTAAGATGCCGACATCTCATTTAAACTGTGCTACATTCACGGAGATGTTTAATAATATTAGCAATTTGTTTCTCAAAACTATATTGTTCCTATCAGCTAGAAAAATGAAGCCCTGAAACCGAATGATTGCCGTTCAGTCCCTTAAAAAGAAGAAATGGACGTCAGTAGTTGTTTACTGTTCGGTATCTGAACGTCAAACTCCAAACCTTCTTCTCTGATCTCTCCACGTCTACGGAGGAGGTCGATGCAAAGCTTTTGAGCTTTGTGAGCTCGCTCTGCCATAGAGCGACCCGGCAATTCCTGGCTGACTTATTTGCCTCCAAGCTCAGCGTGCTTGAAGTGTCAGTCATTAGACCTCCAGTGAAAACCCAGAATGCACAGGAAACAGTTTTGCTGATATGTTGGGACACATTTTGCTGCTCAAAGCCAATTAGCTGCCCGTCTTGCCTCAAGGCGAGGAGACATTAGCACCTCGATGCCGGGATGCAAACACATTATGACGCTGAGCGTATGAAGGGGGAATTGAAAATTGTACTTCATTATGGGCTCTAATGAAGATCAGCAGCATGCAAACTTTGTTTTTTTTACATGACTAAATGTGTGGCGGGATAAATCACGATAATAATTGTTCATTTCTCTATTGTGTTTCTGTCATAATACAGAAGTTGACATTTTAAGTCAATCATAATCCGCTGCCACCGAGACAGTCAGTTAAACATGTCGCCCCTTGACTCCTCCAGACGAGGTGACGATGGAGGAAGTGGGCCAGTCCACCCAGCTGAGGGCGGGGGAGCTCATCATCATCGTGGTGGTGCTCATCATGTGGGCAGGTAAAGGAAACCAGGACCGCAGAGCGGCGTCTGTCCTGACCGCGCTCACCAGAACCAGAAAACACAAACGCAGGAGCGTTCATTTGTGTTTGACCTCTCCTCTCCCCTCATCTCCTCTCCTCTCCTCTCATCTCCCCTCTTCTTCTCTCCTCTCCCCTCATCTCCTCTCCTCTCCTCTCCTCTCCTCCCCTCTCCTCTCCTCTCCTCTCTTCTCCTCCCCTCTCCTCTCCTCTCCTCCCATCTCCTCTCCTCTCCTCTCCCCTCCTCCCCTCTCCTCTCCTCTCCTCCCATCTCCTCTCCTCTCCTCTCCTCCCATCTCCTCTCCTCTCCTCTCCTCCCATCTCCTCCCCTCTCCTCTCCTCTCCTCCCATCTCCTCTCCTCTCCTCTCCTCCCATCTCCTCTCCTCTCCCCTCCTCCCCTCTCCTCTCCTCTCCCCTCCTACCATCTCCTCTCCTCTCCCCTTCTCCCCTCTCCTCTCCTCTCCTCCCATCTCCTCTCCTCTCCTCCCCTCTCCTCTCCTCCCCTCTCCTCTCGTCTCGTCTCCTCTCCTCCCTTCTCCTCCCTTCTCCTCACCTCCCCTCTCCTCACCTCTCCTCTCCCCTCTCCTCTCCTCTCCTCCCTTCTCCTCCCTTCTCCTCACCTCCCCTCTCCTCCCTTCTCCTCACCTCCTCTCTCCTCACCTCTCCTCTCCCCTCTCCTCTCCTCTCCTCCCTTCTCCTCCCTTCTCCTCACCTCCCCTCTCCTCCCTTCTCCTCACCTCCTCTCTTCTCCTCTCTCCTCTCCCCTCTCCTCTCCTCTCCTCCCCTCTCCTCCCTTCTCCTCACCTCCCCTCTCCTCCCTTCTCCTCACCTCCCCTCTTCTCCCCTCTCCTCCCCTCTCCTCTCCTTCCCTCTCCTCTCCTCCCCTCTCCTCCCCTCCCCTCTCATCTCCTCTCCTCTCCTCCCCTCTCCTCTCATCTCCTCTCCTCTCCTCTCCTCCCCTCTCCTCCCCTCCCCTCTCCTCCCCTCTCCTCCCCTCTCCTCTCCTCTCCTCCCCTCTCCTCTCATCTCATCACCTCCCCTCTCCCCTCTCCCCTCTCCTTCCCTCCCCTCTCATCTCCCCCCTCCCCTCCCCTCTCCTCCCCAGGTGTGATCGCTCTCTTCTGTCGCCAGTACGACATAATCAAAGACAACGAGCCCAACAACAACAAGGACAAAGCCAAAAACTCCTCAGAGTGCAGCACACCTGAGCATCCGACGGGGGGGCTGTTGCGCAGTAAGGTATAACCCACCCCTCTCCTCCTCCCTCCCCAGGGTGCCTCCCCCACAGCGGCGCCGGGCAGGTGAATGATCCCGGCCACTAATGGACTTTCTTTTTCCACCGACACTTCATGCACAATCATGGCGTCAAACCTCGGCTTTAGCAGTGCTTCCACAGACACCACTATGTGCATGACTATGCAACATTCAGATAATAATTTGTACCCATTTCCTGTCTCCAAACCAGTGCAGAGAACACGTCTTTATCTCTCTTTGCTGCAGACATCAGTAAAACAAGCGCGTACAGAGGCATCCTCACGCTCATTGAAGAAGCTCATTGTTTGATTCCCGCGACTCCTCCAGCCTTTCTCAGACCTGTCGTCTTCCTCTCCTCTCCTCCCACAGTTTCCCAAGAACAACAACAACAACAATAGGATGCCATCCGTCAACATCATCGAGGTGTGACTGCCAGGACGCCTCCTCTTTACCCCAAAAAGTCCTTGTGTGTTCGCACAAACAAGCGGGCCCCCCTTTTTGAAGCCCGTCTGCTTCGTCAGGATGAGGCTGGGACTCATGGGCCCCTCGGCGACCGCTTGCTCTGCCCGTCGCCGAGGCCGCATGACTCCGGAGGGTCCGGAGGGTCCGGCGCCGCTCTGAGAGCAGAGTCTGCGGCGAGAGTTCAGAGCGCCACGGGGCAGCAGAGATTAGGCTCCGGCGGTGGAGAGACTGCAGATAAAAAATAAAAATAAACACCGGGACCAAAGCCCATGAACAGAGACCTTTTCATCCTCTCTCTCTCTCTCATTACACAACCACAGACGTGTCCCGTTAAAGCGTGGCTCTGAAATGCAACCACTTTATCCAAATTGTCGCCTGTACTTCAATCTAATCTCCACCCTCATGACCCTCCATACTATTCTGTTCTCCACGCTTTTCCAAATTGAAGATAAACACTCTCGATCATTCAAGTGTATTATTGATTTCCTTTAATTCTAACAAGGTGCCGCCAGAGCAGTTCTGTTTTTATGGTATCCTCCTCCCACTCCTTCGTTCTAGCGTGCTCATTTTTCCGCCCTCAGGGAATCCGGACGCCACCTCCTTCCTTAGAAGGCATCTCTGATCTGAACACACACATGCTTTCATCCTCCAACTTCTCTCATGCTTTCATTATGGATTTGTGAACTGTTACATTCCACGTCCAGGATCAGCCCTTTAGTATTCCCTCGTGTCTTTCTCTTTGAGGGGCGGGGAGTTTCAAAGCGTAATGTGATAGTGGACTTTAAAAAAAAAAAAGGGATCCGGACTCTAAGGAAGTGGCCTCTGCAGAGATCCTTCACATCAGCAATAACAGCCTTCAGTGAAGCAAGGACTCAAAATCGGGAGTCTGTTTCGTCCAAAACTCCACCTCCCAGCATGCAGTGTTCACATCCTGAGCCTCGTCTGCAGGTGATCCGTCTCCTGGACGATCAGAGCCAAATCGGCGCCGTTGTATAAACTGATAGGGAGCATCGACAAAATAAGATAACTTCTCATGGCGCCCAACCCTTATGACATCATGAACACACCTCACCCAGACAGAAGGGCTTCTATCAAGACTTTTTCACAAAGTCAACATCCGAGGAGACTGGTAAGGATAACTGGTAATGTTCACCGAGGGAATTTGTTTTGAGAAAGCAAATGATGTCTTTGGGATGATTCAAACTCAGTAGTACTGCCTTAAACACAATTATATCTCATGATTTAGGCCCTGTATCTCACATCGGTGTCATATTCGTTAGCTTTCACATAATATTCAAATATGTGTGTGAAGTTAAAGGAGATATTACGGACGAGCTGAGGTAAGTTTGAAAAAGCCGGAGGAAATAGTTGACATTGAATGTGTAAATATATTTTATATTTCATTCTTGTTTGGCGGTGTCCGCTTAGGGAGCGTGGAAAAAAGTATAGAATCCAAATGTAAAAGGGTAACCGCTACTGTTGGAAATGTAGGCGACTTGTTTTTGTCAATGCTCTTAAAGTCCTTTATTTCCTTTACTGTTCTATTTATATTACGTGACGCCGTTGCACTGTTTCTATGTGCAATAAGACATCATGGAGAAATGACCAACCGACACGCGTGTGCAGGCGCAGCCGTGTCACTCACACACACACACACACACACAGCCTGGGGTGAAGAGAGGCTGTCAGGAGACAGAGTGGGTAGAACGATGACTAATGCAGTGGCAGCCTCTCCCTCTCCCTCTCCTCCCTGGAAGCTCAAAACCTCCGATGAGCGCCAGTTTAGAGTCACAGGTTGGGAACTGGGGGAGAGAACGTGGCTCCTCTTGACCGACTGCTAGGACCAACTCGAAGAAGTGTGTGCTGCTGCTGCTTCATTAGTGATCAACACTAGACTGAAAAACTTCTGCAGCTGAAGGTTGAATCCCCCCCTCCCCCTCCCCGGGAACACTGCACCAGTAGCTGGCTCTACAATCGATAGGCATCCATCCACACAGCTACGGATAATGATGATTGTCTCCCCTGATGGTTTCTTGGAGCTAGTGCCATGTCTTAAGTGTGCCAACTATATCTTTCTTAGACGACACTCCCTGTAGGCATTTTCCAAGATTGACTTTCCTCCTCTCCCGTTGCTTAAATGAGGGGAAACTTAAGCGATCAGCTTTTGAAGCCGTTGTCACAGGAGTTCAGCTCGGAGCAGATCATCTCCAGGTCGAGGGCGGAAGGACAGAGGGAGCTGCACGGGTTTTTAATGTCATTTATAATAACGGTTAGATGAATAAAATTTGACTTAAAAACCAGAAACTGATTTGACTCTAAATGATGTTGCCCCTAAATACATTACTCCTTACTACCCATCTATCTAGTGCAGTTACACAACTACACCAAGGTCCATCATGCGGGTGAATTAGCGGAAGACATCTGTATCTAATAGAGTCCACAAACTAAACAAAACAAAGGTTATTGACAGCCGTGAGGACATCCGGCCGCTATCGGTGGTTTCCATAACCCCTCTCGACTAATGTAAGGATTCACCTTTCACTCGGGCCCTGTGCTGGTTTACGATACGAGGCCTGAAACACACTGCATGCTGGGTAGCAGTCATGGACGGCCTTGTGACGAGACAACAGGGCAGTAAAGTGTGTATTTTGTATTAGACCACAAAGACGGCTGGAAACTGAACACTTTTCATTTCCGGGTTCTTGGAATATAGGAATGACGTCCGCAAAGAAGCATGGTTTGGAAAAATGAACTGCTTTATTAGTGCCATCATGTTTATATTAAGTGTGAAGCTTAATGAGGGCTAGCATGGTTCAACTATTGTGCACAAGGTTACACACCTTCAAATTACGAAGAATATGGTGTATGCTTACTTGTGTATGCTTCAATAAAATACAAAATACCTACTGTTTCCCACTTAAGTCTGTGTTTGATCTTAAATTGTTAACAATAAGTGGTGACATGCAAAACTAAAACATGAGATTGTCCAAACTTTCTGGAACTAGAAAAAAAAAAAAAAAAGGTCAGGTCAAGGTGGCGAAATATTGTTTTGAAGAAAACCTTCCCCAGACCCAAGTAAGACTGGCATATTCTTAGTGAATAATACATGAGAACCTCAGGCTTCAGCTGTCAAGTTTTCTCCATCCCAAAAAAAAAAAGCACACGGAACCACTATTGGCCAAAGTTGTGTTACTGGGGAGGAAAAGAGTTGGGCCTGAGAAAGACGATCAACTCGTGTTTTCAGACAATGGCGTTGACTGTCGAGTCAGCAGCTTGTGCAAGAAACCGTGCCGGAATTTGTAGCGCCGTTGAATAATAAATAGCAAAACCACAAATCACTTGGCTCTTACTCAAGTCCCACATTAGCTTACATGCATCTATGCATCTATATAAAAGCGACCGTTAGCTGTGGGCTTCTGGCGCGCATGACTTCCATCTTGTTTTGTGAGGACACTCTTGACAAACAAGCTAAACACGAGCAGCTTCTTCACTGGAGAGGCAGACGGGTGTTCGAGGCGCTGCTGCACACGTGCCCTGCGTCACGAGGCCTTTTCTGGAAGGCTGGCTGGGGAACAGGCCGCCCAGCTATCCGTACAGACAGGAGTACTTTAGCAGCCTGCATTATTCAACAACGGGACCCGTGCTGAGAAAGTTCGGTGTATTTGGGCTCACTCCTGTCGGCCCGTACCTGTGCACCGCCCTCGAACGCAGCCGGTGTAAACAGAGTGGGGACGACAATGGGGGTGTTGAACACGCCAGGCTTTATTTCGAGTAGAATACTTCTTCAGCAACGCCATCTCCACTCAAGCGCCTCTGGCACTTACACATTTATTCATTTATTTTACAGCGTTTAGTGCAGATAATCCACCACGCAGCTGACAGAACACTGGGGTCACTGCTGCTCTACAATTACAAAAAAGGTCAGTTCACACAAGTTTACAGCTTAACCCACAGCGGCCATGTTTAGCTTCCTGCTCGATTTTCCAAATAACCAGCGAGACTTCTGCTCGAGTGTCCAGAGGTCTGTGGACTATCCAGATTAGTCAGGACACATGTTTTCCATTACAATTTAGGGCTACGGTTGAAACGTGTTTTTAAGCTGAGGGTGAACTGACCTTAATAAACAATCACTTGATGCTAACACCGTGCCAACGTGTGGGGCACAACAAAACAAACAGTTTAACCCTTAACCCATATAAAATGTATTAAATCACATAAATGCTACGTTGTGTTGACCGTCATGTCATAAAAAGAGGCATTTGCATCGGTTTCCTCGATTATTAGTTGTAAGTGCAGGGATATTAATTGACATGACTCTAGAGGTTTGCATGCAAGGCTTCACATTACCAGGATTACATAATAAATGACTCTCTGCACATCTTTCTATATACCTTAGACCAACTTCAATATTTACACTCAGCTTGACAAGTTGGACTATGCAACAGGAACACTAAATATACTGTAACCCAACATATATAAGGATATAATATGGCCAAGCGGCAGGAAATCAACAGGAACAGATGAGAAACTTGTCGGTGCAGGCCTGGACGGTTCTCATCGCAGAATAGGGAATTCAATTAACAAAAACATTTACAACACTCCAAACAGTAGTACAAAACATACTTAAATACATTTTAAAACATGCATAGTTTCAAATATAGTAAAAGAATCTTGAAACCCTTGAGTGCTTGCTCCTAAGCATAATTTCCACAACATCAAAAACATGCAGTAATTTTCTAATACGTGGGACATGCATATATGTAAGAGAAAACTGACAAACCAAAACACACAACAAAGAAAATGAGAACAGTGCAAACATTAGCATGAGGTTTAACGTTAGATTACTTTATGACCGCATGTCGAGTTCTTATGAGGTTCAGTCGGTTCACAGGACTGCCCACTCCCACTTTAGGGAAAGGAACACCTTTGAAAAAAATGTGGCACCTTGGCAAAGCGCTTGTATGCTGGCTTGTTCTGGGACTGCCATTCGCGGAGGGTCATTTTTGGAACCCCGTTTCCAAACCGTCTTTGGTAGTTCCTACAAGTAAGCACACATCCAGAGGCACATATTTCACGTTGGCTACAACAGGTCTGCCTTAAGACGATTAAAAAAAAAAATTCACACCCCTTCATAACCACAAAGAAACAGAACGATGTACCTGCGTGTGAGATCCGAGGGATGCTGCCACCGTTTTCCATGAGTGCCTGGTCTCTGGTTCGCCACATTATTCATCAAGTTCAGCAGCTCAGTCATGACACCTTTAGGGAACACAAATAGGATTTTTATCTGTACTGTTTATTCTTATTCCCACATTAATGGTGCATCAAAGCGTTGTCATGTAAAATGTCACTATCGGGTCGGTCTACCTGGATTTTCTCCTCGATGCTCCTTCATGTGGCTGGTGACCGAATGGACGTACAGCCGTTTCTTACGATCCCAGTCCCACTCACTTTCAAAGATCTCCGGCCTGAAAAAGACAATATCTCTCTATACGGGCATACTTAACCAAATTCAGCCATAAAGACATCTTATGCTTCATATAGGAGTATCGTGAAAACAAAACCACGACCAGATATATGGGCTTAAAGAGACAGACAGGTAAGAAGAAGAAAGACCAAGTTGTCCTTACAGTCATTAAGCCAAATACTTCCACATCACGTTTTATATGGTCGTGCAGCGCCCCCTAGACATGGCAGAGGCTACTACAGTACCTTTGAATCATGGCACTCCTGGAGCTTCTGTTCTCATCTGCGCTCGGCTTGTTAGGCGGAGCGGTCTGCTTTGTCAGAGGAGGTGCTGCTGCTTTACTGCTGGAGGTCTGCTGGTTGGGATCCACAACAACTGATTTCACCTTAAAAAAAAAGCACAGAAGTTGTGTGTGCGTTAATATACAGTATGCACACTACATATTGTACAAACTGAGCTCAGTAAAGAAAACAAAAAAACATGACTACATGTGTGCAGGACCACATTATCAGTACCTACTTACTGTTTCACAGCTTACCTGAACTTGGAGGGGTAATGTAGTCTCAAAGCTTGTATATAAAGAGTCTTCCTCTCCAACAAATGTGGAATGAAAAATGGATGACTCAAATATGGGGGAACCAATATCCCATGCCTCTTCAGCATCACCTTCTAACGGCTCTACGTCAGAGTTATGAGACTCCAACACCGGGCCGGTTGTGGGAGGACCACCCACAATAAGAGAAAGGTTGCTTAGAAATGTGCTGTGACTTTCCCTGCTCTCGATATCTTCATAGGGATTGAGACACAAGCTGCTTTCAACATCACAGTCAAAGTCAGGTGCAAGATTTAAAAGGACCTTCTCAGGCCCCAAACTGTGTGGAACAGACTTGTCAACCCTCGGCTCTGTTGAGGACCCGCATTCCACATCCTCCAAGTGAAGCGGGGAACCTGCACGTTTTTTTATTTCACGCCTAATAGTTTGTGTCTTATCTAACAATGCAGGCAGGGAGATGTCAAAATGTGACAAAGAATCCTCTGATGCAGGAGGGCTGCCGTAGTCCATGAAACACCCAAGGTCCGGGGACAAATCCTTTGGACTGCAGGCCTTTTTTGCTGGAGTCTCATAGCCATCATCAGAATTTGAATCCTGCAGTGGTCTTTTCTTGGAACAATTGTTTTTGAATTCAAATTTAAAATTTAGAAAAGGATTTGTGAACTCTCTCTGTTGGAGACTGGCCTCTTGCTCACACACCGACTGACGTTTCAAGGGCATTGCTAGATCAAGCCTATTGACCATTTTGTTTGGTGCCGTTTTTTTTATTCTATCCATGTCTGTTGAAAAGAAGGAGAGAGAAAAAAAAACACATACATCAGATCATCAATCACCTTAAAATTAACGTTTAGAAAATGGCAAAATTAATGAGTTAAATCACAGTAATACAATATTTGATTTAGATTATTAATTAAATCTCATGAAGTATTTCAATAAAAACGAAAAATAGTCATATTTTGTGTTAGATCATCATCCTACATAAGTAGAAGCAATAATAAGTGAATAATCCTATCGTTTGCCAAGGTTTGATGGAGGTTTGCATATTATCTACATTTAAAAATACAGAGCAAAACGTTTGCAAATACATCAAAATTGGCCAGGGTGTTTAACATGCACGAATATGTAATTTGGCATGACGTTTATATACATTTGAATGTGGCATACTAAATGGCCCACTCATATATATCATAAAGCTCATGTCCAGGGTATAGCAAATATCGGCTAGCGTTATTATAATCCATCATTAAGTTCTGCAATTAGGTTACTAATGTTAACAGCCAAGCTAACGTTACACACAATGTGCATTTTTCTCGTTAAATTGAGGGACACCACGTCCTTATTTTCGGAAACAAAGCCAAACATTTCTCAGATTAGCTCGTCAATCAGCAGTTTAACTGCTAAACTAAGCTAGCTCACTTAGAGTTAGGTTAGCTAGCGGTTAGCTATATTCGGAGTAAGCTACATTCGAAACATTTTAAATATGGCTCACAAGATGGAAGAAAACAAGTTACACGTAACCTAGTGAAGTTACAAATTTACAAATGTCGCTTTATGTTCAACTTCAACTTTCTGTTCAACTAAAAAAATAACCTCGCCACTGAAGGCGACTCTCGGCGGGCATTCACGCCCAGCTCCTTCAGCTAGCGTTAGCCGGGTGGCGCTAACGCTCGCTAGCTCCACCCGGCTAACGCTAGCTAGCTCCGTAAACATTACTAACAACATGGCGTACAAAAGGTGAGCTGTGAGCGGCGAGTAAACTTAGGCGCCACCCGACATTTGCATTAATGTGCTGCCAAATTGTGACTCACCTCCTGATGCACGTCATCCAGAGGAAAACACCAACTACCCGCTGCTCATTAGGTCACACTAGTTTCTCTCGGCCGCGCGCACAAGTGCTTGATACAGAACGTGCACACGCGGGCGAAATCAAGTGTGTGTGTGTTTACTTAATGTTAGATCCCTTGCCAATTGGTCTCTTATCTGCCAGGTGTGGCTTTGTTTATGATCACAGAATCTTGGACACCTTTTGAACTTTTATCTTTCATTATGTTGCAATATGACAGTTGTTATTCTTGGTGATTTGAATAGCATGTTTGCTGCCACTCATCCTTGCTTACCTCTGATTTGATTTTAGATTATTTTAATTTGACCCAATTTGTGAAGCAGCCGAGCCACGACTAAGGACACACCTTAGACCTTGTGCTCTGCCGTGGTTTCTGTGTGGATAATGTGAAGAAAGACATTACAATTATCATGGCAGTTGACAGACTTCTCCACTTGAGTGAAGTGGAACATGAACAATTCTGCTTAAAGGGAGATTTTCAATGGCGTTCTGCACTCCGCTCCTTTTGAGAAGGCAAACAATCGCTTTGAAAAGCATGAGATAATCTGTAATACAATATAATAAAGATATAAACTCAATGAAATGATCACAGTAAGTCAGGTGTGGTGTCCATATGTATCTAGGTGGCTGATTAAGTGTTAACTTAATGTCACTTAACAGAGAGATCAGCTGTGCCGAAGTCAAACTACATCACAGCTTCCATTCACGTGACCGACTGACAGAGAGACCGTTGGTGGTGAGATGTGCATTAGGAGACAGGAGGAGATTATAGTTTATAGCCTTGTTGAAGTAATATGGTTAAAATTAAGACTCTTTTATAACTCGTGCATATAGGCCTAAAGGTAAGAGCAGTCAAAATACTTATGCATAGATACGCTCGTGATGGGCTCCATTTTTTAGATTCTCAAAAGCTTTGATGGGTTTTTTTGTGAGGGGATGCCCAACTCAAGAAGTGAGCTGACAACACTTACTTCCTGCTTATCTGTAGCAGACACACACACACACACACACACACACACACACACACACACACACACACACACACACACACACACACACAAACAGAAAGACACACAGAAATCTTCACGCATTCAAAACCACACTCGTATGATACAGAACGTGCACACGCGGGCGAAATCAAGTGTGTGTGTGTTTACTTAATGTTAGATCCCTTGCCAATTGGTCTCTTATCTGCCAGGTGTGGCTTTGTTTATGATCACAGAATCTTGGACACCTTTTGAACTTTTATCTTTCATTATGTTGCAATATGACAGTTGTTATTCTTGGTGATTTGAATAGCATGTTTGCTGCCACTCATCCTTGCTTACCTCTGATTTGATTTTAGATTATTTTAATTTGACCCAATTTGTGAAGCAGCCGAGCCACGACTAAGGACACACCTTAGACCTTGTGCTCTGCCGTGGTTTCTGTGTGGATAATGTGAAGAAAGACATTACAATTATCATGGCAGTTGACAGACTTCTCCACTTGAGTGAAGTGGAACATGAACAATTCTGCTTAAAGGGAGATTTTCAATGGCGTTCTGCACTCCGCTCCTTTTGAGAAGGCAAACAATCGCTTTGAAAAGCATGAGATAATCTGTAATACAATATAATAAAGATATAAACTCAATGAAATGATCACAGTAAGTCAGGTGTGGTGTCCATATGTATCTAGGTGGCTGATTAAGTGTTAACTTAATGTCACTTAACAGAGAGATCAGCTGTGCCGAAGTCAAACTACATCACAGCTTCCATTCACGTGACCGACTGACAGAGAGACCGTTGGTGGTGAGATGTGCATTAGGAGACAGGAGGAGATTATAGTTTATAGCCTTGTTGAAGTAATATGGTTAAAATTAAGACTCTTTTATAACTCGTGCATATAGGCCTAAAGGTAAGAGCAGTCAAAATACTTATGCATAGATACGCTCGTGATGGGCTCCATTTTTTAGATTCTCAAAAGCTTTGATGGGTTTTTTTGTGAGGGGATGCCCAACTCAAGAAGTGAGCTGACAACACTTACTTCCTGCTTATCTGTAGCAGACACACACACACACACACACACACACACACACACACACACACACACACACACACACACACACACACACACACACACACACACACAAACAGAAAGACACACAGAAATCTTCACGCATTCAAAACCACACTCGTATGACCTCTGAGTTACAAGGTCTCAATGGAGTTTGGACTAGATTTCCCTTTGTTTTCCCTTTGTGTTTTTTTAAATCAAAAGTAATCACTGTTGTCTTAGCAAATCTGAATATTGGCTACGTCACCAGGTATGTGTTGAGTCATTCACAATAAAACCACATTTGCATATCTGACATGCAAAACAGTCACACCACGTGGCCGTTCACACGCCTCATCTGCTGTTTATACACACACACACACACACACACACACACACACACACACACACCATGATGACATCACTAGGAAGCAGATGCGGGACTTGCCCTTTCACTGGTTGAGGTTCATCACCCGATATTAGACCACACCCTGTTACTACAGGAATCTACACATCATATTACAATTGATAACGACAAGAATCAAAACAAGTCTTGTTTTCCCAATGCTAACATTTTTTATTAATACAAAAACAAATATGCCATGATTTGATGAATGATTCTATAATGCAAATTTCAGAAAGCAGACAATTATTACATACATTATTATTTATAAAACATCTAAATAGACTGTGGCATATTATCTGAACTTATCCTATTTAGGGTCGCGGGGCGCTGGAGCCGATCCCAGCTGTGATTGGGCGAAGGCAGCGTTCACCGTGGCCAGGTGGCCAGTTTATCTCAGGGCACATAGACAGACAACCATTCGTGCACACGTTCACATCTACGTCTCCAATTAACCTGAGCTGCATGTCTTTGGACTGTGGGAGGAACCCGGAGAACCCGGAGAACCCAGAACGAACCCACGCTGCCACGGGGAGAACATGCAAACTCCACACAGAGAACCCGGGGCCCGACACCACTGTGCAGCCTGAGATTTTGGCATATAAATATTATATATTTAGTGCGTTATCCAGTTTGTAAATATTTAGGAATATATACCATAGCTATCTCTCTCCATCTATACCTTTAACTCTACATATAAAAGACATATATACGTAAAAATCATCTGTATTTGTTCTGTGCAGGGAATGACTGATATGTCTCGTACTGTAAAGCTGCATTACGCTTCTATCTTCCACAGCTTTGGTTCACGTTAAAAACAATATAGGAAACATGGCTGGACCCGGTGAGGTTACTGCAGTGCTACTTGGCTTTGGTCCTCAAAAGTCTGCCTGCTTCCTCGGCCACAAGAACTACCGGCCGTATGAAACTGAAACGCAAACCAGACAGCGGAAATATGGATTTAGGGGTGAATCTAGTGTTTTGTAACGGTAGAGGGGTGTTTCCCTAAAAATAGGCACGAAACACAGATTGTCATGCTAAAGAAATACTGAGATGATCTAGTAACGAAAGCACACGGTCACTAAAGGAATGTAGGGAAACACTGTTGAAAGCAAAGCATGAGTATAGTTGTCAGCAGTGTGTCATAAAAGATGTAAGGCAGTTTACCGCTGCACATGCAGGCACATTGAAAGGCAATACAAATGTACCCAATATGACACAAGACCAAATGATAAAAGAAGAAGAAGAAGAAGAAGAAGAAGAAGAAGGTCTTTCTACACGTTCTCCTCCTCCTCTTCAGCTGCACTTGGGTCACCGTTCTGTTTCTTCACATCGGTGTAAAGGCATGTGGGATGGCTGCGGTTGAACATCCTATGAATACATATAAAGAATTATTCAACCCTCGCCAGATGAGTTCAATGCATGCCATTAATGTACTGTGAATGAAAAGATACCTGGAAATGTTATCTTTGAATTTGTAACCCAGGCAGACACAAAGGAACCCCGCCAGCAGGATAACAGCAGCAACAACACCAGCTCTAACATTAGCTCCAGCAGTAGCATCAGCAGTAGCATCAGCAGTAACAGGAATCTCTGTCAGGAGGAAAGAGAGTTTGACAGTTAATATATTTATATTTATTATTTTATTTGACCTCAAAAGTCCAATTGTTCATTCATGTCCTCTCTCCTGATAAATGGCATTTTCTTTTAGTTCACTAGCATGCATTCATAACTGAGAACACCAGGGATCCATGTAGCCCTCTTACACTCACTGTACACACTTTAAAAGAGTAAAAGCATGCCGTCTCATGTTTGGGCGGAAAAAACACAGAGGGTGAGAGACAGAGATTAACTCCCATAAAGTCCCTACCTTTTTGCTTCTGAGACCTCACGAGGGCAAGTAAAGTGCAGTTGGCTGTAAAAAGAAGACACCCTGACATCAGAACAGTAGATACATTGAAGCACACATTTCTCTTCAAAATAAATGTATGAAAACATGCACAATTAATATTGACGGTACGACTGGATGTTACAATCTGACACAAGGTGACTGGCAGAACAAAATGTATGTTAATAAGGATTTAATATTTGAGTTAAGTCTGACAGGAAAAGATACTCACGCTGACAGTGAACCGTGTGACTGTTCCCCTATGGAGAAGAAACAACGGGTCACAGTGTATCCATGGTGCCATGATCTGATTCCCAAGGGACACTGAACCTAACTCTTCAGTCTCCGAAACACACTATGCAGGACTACTTTTTGCATTGGTAAAAGTGTATTACCTCTGAGATGCAGTTCCGTGCAAAGCTGATATTGTCAAAGCATGTCGGGGTGATGAGATGGTTGATGCTGTGTCTCACCACCAGCTCAGGGTTACTGTCAATGTGGTGAGCAAGCACGTAGTTCTATAGTCAATGTGGAGAGGAAACAAATTAAATAAAATCAGTCTGCTACACAAACCATGGAACAGAAACCCTCATGTACATGTCTGTCCCAGAGAGGCGACCCAGCTACCTCACTGCAAGCGACTGATCATGCATTGTGAGTCATGTACCAGGAAACCAGCTCTAACTCACATCTTTTGCCCAAATGTACAGACAATCAGACAGAGTTACATCTGGGAGATGAGGGTTGTCCGAGAGGCTGTAGGTTGTTTGCTCAGAAAACGGGGAGGAATGCGAGGCGGTGCAGTCAATGCTCCATGCACTCCCAAGCTGGAGAAAGCCATCTGAGGACAAATAGAAAAATACATCACCACATGCTGGATCTGGACTTGTTTTTATATTGCAGACTGTGTCAGCAATACAGGACTTTGAAAACTGAGAAAGCAAACATGCACAGATTAGTCATCCTAACACACCTGTTCAAAAGTTAATCACTAATCCCTTTAATAGTACTAAACGCTCGATTGTCAGCTCTTGTTTGATCTAAAAGAGATATCTTGTGAGGTTGATTATAATAAAGCTCATTTGTATATAACACATATCAAAACGAGCAGCAAAGTGTTTCACAGGCAGACATAAAAAGAACAAAGGGTACGGGTGAATGTACATGGCTTTGACTCGTGACATCCCGTTACTGCAGCGTTTGGCCCCGCCCCGCCCCGCCCACCCCGTCCGGCCCCGGACAGCCCCGCCCACCCTGTCCGGCCCCGCCCAGCCCCGTGACGTCTATACCAAGGTCTACGATGTAATTTTAACAATGCGGACATCTAAAGATTATCTTTTATCTTTTATCTTTTCATTCATGGCCATTGTTAAAATACTATAAATTGTTTAGAGCCTCGATAAAAAAATATAAATAACTATTGACATATATAAAAATCGGCGACATGCATAGAAAACACTTCATATGACACGCTACATTTGCATTTCGTTCATAAAATAATTATAAGCTGGTGATAGATTGACCCACACGGTGATGCACACTTCAAAAGTTAAACTTTGAATACTCACGTCTTTGCTTTTCACTGAGCAGGTTACAGGTTTTGGTTTCAATCAAATTAATATTTTTAACAAAAAAAGTACTTACACGCTAAGAAGTACCAAGCCTCAATGTCCATCTTCTTTCCTCGCAGGTTTCTTTTCATATAACTGCACCCGTCTCCCAGCTTGCTCTCATCATCATTCAGCGAAACTTTTTTCTAGCTGTTTTTTTAACGGCAGCTTGCTGCTGCCATCTTCTGGTTGCCAACTCCTCTACATGTATCGTGTGCTGTGTAGACTGCTGCTGTGTCCAGCTCCTAATCTTGATAGTGTAACTCCTTGTCTCCTGCTTCCTTCCCTGTATCCTACACTGCCCACTTTATTTAGAATCAAATGCAGGAGGTTCCCCCTCGTCTCCTGGTCCACTGTTCATATTATTCCTAAAGTTGCCCTATATCCCTACTGATATGGATAACTTTATACAGATGTCTACTTTGTTTTTCTTTAGTGCTCGTTTGGCTAGTTGGTCCACTTTTTCATTTCCTTCGATACCTATATGAGCCGGTATCCACTTAAAGATAACTTCAGTGCCTTGTTCTATTGCTCTTGATTGAATTAACATTATTTTTAATGCAGATCTTGTCGAGTATTTGAACACTTCATACCAGTAAGTGCAGACATGGAGTCACTGAGGACTTTGCCTGGTCTGTGTTGCGCAACCCACTGTAGGGTCAAAACAATTGAATATAGTTCAATTGTATATACAGATAACAAATTCAACGTGCGCTTAAATATTTCAATTTTGTGAAAATAGGAACTGAAACAGTCTGTGGCTCTTCCGATGCATCGGTTCCAACATGCACATGACGTATGGTGATGTATTCCCCCCTTCCTCTCTGTACCCAGCTTCATGTGTGCCTGTGAAAGGGTGTTTTATAAAGCAGGCGAAATAGTCTCAAAAAGTGGAAAAGTTCTTATTTTTATAAAAATGGAGAAATCAACATGGACTAGCAGAGCTGAGGCTCGAACCACCGGGCCTCGGGCTGAGTATTCTAACCACTGACCCACAGTTACATCACACCCCTCCCCAATTTGTTTCCAATCTCACTTCTGACCCCGCCATTATATCATAAAGATAGACACAATATTAATAAAAAGAAAATGAAGCCCTATGAAGCTTCATCTCGCCATCACTACATACAATAGGTTAAATGAAAATGTAAAAGTTCCATAAATTAAATCAATGAATGATCAAACAAAGGTTTCTGATGTGTGTTCATGGTAAATTGCCTTCAAGGTAAACACAAATGTATTTTAGTCCATTAGAAAACTAATTAACTTCAGTTCCATGTGTTCCAAACTCCAGAGGAGTCTTTGCCCTTCTGTGGTCAACAGGTGGTGCATTACACGTCCACTGCCAGCAGATGGCAGTGTGGGGTCCCACATTGCAACAGAAAGCCATCTCCTGCAGAACTCAGTTGAAAAGGCTTATTAAAGTTCACATACATTATAAAGGAACACTTAACCATTAACAGTATCCATCCATGCAGTGTTTTTTTTCTGCTTGGGGCCTTGTATCTCCCGTCGTCAAATCCATGGAGGTAAATTAAAAACTGCAGTCATCACATATGGACATATACAAAATTTAAATTAAAAACTCACCAATTGACCTTTGACCCGTTCGTGAGCTTCAAAGCTAAAGTTTGATTGTCTCTTTGACAACATTTATTTTGTTCCCAAGATGGCACACCGGTTGTATTAAGATGCATAAATAAATATCACACACACAAACAGTTTTATTTTATATTGACTTTTATGTAAATTAATGAATTAAATTAAATCCATACATAAACAAATGCCAACCAGTCAATGCAACAATATCCTTTGAAATACAGTGGTAGAGTGCCGGTAAAACACAATCAAACCCTCGGACTTCATGTTGTATTTTTCCAACTCTGAATCACAGATGTAAACGTGACGATGTGACATCAGAGGAGAGACCGCCATGTTGAACAAAACAACTCAGACTTCCCATCCATGAGCCCGAGTGGGAAGTATGATGAGAATTATGGGGGGCGGAGGGGACTAAATGAATCCACTGTGACTCAAAGCTAAAACAATGAAACATGAACAGAGTGAATAGAGGCACTGTATATACGCTTGAATAATGAGCTTGATGCCTCCTGACATTAAACTTCCCTTACATTAAATATGTGCTTTTAAAAGTGGATGAATGCAGAGTGCGAAAATAGATTTTGCATTAGAAAAAAGAAAAGAAAAAAAAGAGAAAGAAAAGAGGGAAAGGGGGAGATTGTCATTTTGTTTTCATCCATTTTTTCTTCACACAAACACTCTTTAAACCGAACATACTCTCTTTCTTTCTTTTTAAAGCTTTTGTTGCCCAAACAAAGGCTGAGTCCTTGAAGCACAAAGGTAGGAACTTTGTTTCATCCAACACTGGAACTGGTGCATTTGGTGACCTTCAACCAGTGACCTTCAACCAGTGACCTTCAACCAGTGACCTTCAACCAGTGACCTTTCCCTCTATTCCAGTTACATCTCTCAGTAAATACAAATATGAGACAGCACCCTTGATGACCTTTACCTCACGTAACGACCTGTTCAGACCCAACAGTCAGAGTTCTCATAGCTCACTGCGTACATGTAACACACACACACACACACACACACACACACACACACACACACGTAAACAGAGACAAAAAAGGAAGTAATACACTGACTGTAACAGACATTAAATGACTGCATGTTTTTCTCTTCTTCTTTCTTTTCCATAGAAAAAGGGATTAATTGGTGTGTATTGCTTTGGCCTGTTCTGTGAGCAGCCTGCTCTTGTTGTCCTTCAGACAGCCGCCCGCCTGGACCTCCTAGAGGTATGCCGGCAGGGGGAAAGGTGGGAACCTCACCGATGTCTCACCAACGTCTGTTTCGCCCCCATCGTCCGCCTCTCCGCCGTCCCTTTAGAACGCGTCTCTCTGCCTGGTGAAGTCCGTGTCCTCTGGGTCCCATTTGCCTGGGGACAGGCACTCTTCAGTGTTGAAGTCCTGAGGGTTTACCCCAATGTCCAGGACCTGGGGGTTAGTGCGAGACTCAGCGAGTCTGGAGGAGCGGAGGGGAAACGAGACATTTTGTTAGAAACCGCTGTTAATAATGACGACTCATTTACATCCAAAAGGCTTAAGAACAGCGACTAGGTATGGACAGAAAAGCATGACTCAACAAAGAGGCATCTATTTGTGATGAAAAGATGAAAAACAAAGTGACATTCCCCCCTTTTGCGTGACCCAACGTACAAAAAATGCCGACCGGAAACACAAACGTGTGAACGTGTGAGAGCACAAGGCGCTTTCATTCATCCCGACGTCAGCCTTGGAGGTGAGGGCGGGACACAAGACAACACTGGTGATGAAGACGCGGACACACACATCGTCTGGTGAAGTCTGGTGAAGCTCGGGGGAGGGAGCAAAGTGTGGCGTGACGATGAGGAGGTCGTCTCTCCCCGTGATGAGTCTCTAATTATGGTTTCATTAGGGGCTTGTTAATGGGATGTGAAAACTACGTGAGTCTCAATCAACCTGAGAATCAGACGCATGACGAGGGGAGAATGAGGTGAAAGTCACTGGACCGGTGAAGGACGGCGTTACCTGAGTAGGTTTCAAAGCTATCCAGACTGCGGCTGGGAGGGGGAGGGGGAGGGGCAAAGGAAACATCACAAGTCAGGCAACAACTTCACTGAACAGCCTCATAATAAAGTGAGTGGATGCATGTATGCGGCCGCAGTGAGACTTCATGTCCAGATTTGTTTATGCTTGGACATAACTGTGTGACATTGGGGTTAAACCATAATTAGTAAACAGGTGCTTTTTTGTGGGGGGGCCAGACAGAAAAATATAAGCACATCAATCTTTGGAAAAATTAGATATGAAGTAGAATTTGTTAATAACTATTTGGAAAGGCTGAGTCAATACTTAAGGTCAGACGATTTTCTTGGAGATCTCTGCAAAGGAAAAACTGACTTTTTAGCTTCTAGCTACAATAAATACACTCACCTAAAGGATTATTAGGAACACCATACTAATACTGTGTTTGACCCCCTTTCGCCTTCAGAACTGCCTTAATTCTACGTGGCATTGATTCAACAAGGTGCTGAAAGCATTCTTTAGAAATGTTGGCCCATATTGATAGGATAGCATCTTCCATCCAGGGCACGAAGCTCCCATTCCACCACATCCCAAAGATGCTCTATTGGGTTGAGATCTGGTGACTGTGGGGGCCATTTTAGTACAGTGAACTCATTGTCATGTTCAAGAAACCAATTAGAAATGATTGGAGCTTTGTGACATGGTGCATTATCCTGCTGGAAGTAGCCATCAGAGGATGGGTACATGGTGGCCATAAAGGGATGGACATGGTCAGAAACAATGCTCAGGTAGGCCGCGGCATTTAAACGATGCCCAATTGGCACTAAGGGGCCTAAAGTGTGCCAAGAAAACATCCCCCACACCATTACACCACCACCAGCCTGCACAGTGGTAACAAGGCATGATGGATCCATGTTCTCATTCTGTTTACGCCAATTTCTGACTCTACCATCTGAATGTCTCAACAGAAATCGAGACTCATCAGACCAGGCAACATTTTTCCAGTCTTCAACTGTCCAATTTTGGTGAGCTCTTACAAATTGTAGCCTCTTTTTCCTATTAGTAGTGGAGATGAGTGGTACCCGGTGGGGTCTTCTGCTGTTGTAGCCCATCCGCCTCAAGGTTGTGCGTGTTGTGGCTTCACAAATGCTTTGCTGCATACCTCGGTTGTAACGAGTGGTTATTTCAGTCAAAGTTGCTCTTCTATCAGCTTGAATCAGTCGGCCCATTCTCCTCTGACCTCTAGCATCAACAAGCAGGACTGCCGCATACTGGATGTTTTTCCCTTTTCACACCACTCTTCGTAAACCCTAGAAATGGTTGTGCGTGAAAATCCCAGTAACTGAGCAGATTGTGAAATACTCAGACCGGCCCGTCTGGCACCAACAACCATGCCACGCTCAAAATTGCTTAAATCCCCTTTCTTTCCCATTCTGACATTCAGTTTGGAGTTCAGGAGATTGTCTTGACCAGGACCACACCCCTAAATGCATTGAAGCAACTGCCATGTGATTGGTTGATTAGATAATTGCATTAATGAGAAATTGAACAGGTGTTCCTAATAATCCTTTAGGTGAGTATATATCCCTCACTATGATCAACAGGCACTGAAGAGGCTTCAGCATGTACCACAGTGTGTCCAGCAGAGGGCAGTGCAGTCTCTCAAAAAGCAGTAAGCAAAACGCTCAACAGATGAATTATCTGCAGCTCATAGCGAAAAGTGAAGTGGACCAAAGTACTCATCGAAGAGAATTTAAATGGCGGAATTAAAACTCTGCAGTAAGGGAGCAGATGCTTCTCGTGTTGCTGTTACATGATCTCTGTTTTGTGGGGGGCGGGGGGGCACTTATGAGTGCATAATCTGTCGCTAGTTAAGCGTAAACGGAACAAAAAAGAAGCTCATAAAGCAGCTTCATATGGTGAATGTGTCTCTCAAGCTTACACTAATTTACCCTGTGAATCTCAGACATAACCGGACGGCACGCCGACTATCCGGCATCGTCATTTTAACAATCACTCTGTAATATTCTCATTCACACACATTAATCTTCTCCCCAACATCACGCAGTACAATCAGGTTCTCATGGTGGACACAGATGTCGTCCTGGACCTCGGGCCCCTCCCCTCCCCACCCCTTCAAATCTACAGGAGGATGCGTCTGCACCGATGCTGGGAGCGTCCTCATTAGTCGCAGGGCGAGAGATTAACGGCGTCGGAGTGTAATTACAGTGTGTGCAGACAAATAATCATCTGATTACGGGGCTGAAATGGCCTCTTACCGCTTGATTGCAGAGACGATGGAGCCCGTTCTCCCTCTCCACGAAAAACTAAACGAGAAGGTTAAGAAGCCCACTGTCCAATTAGCAGCGCGATTGAAAAGGCAGGGCCTAAAAGGAACTGAATGCACGAATAGAAGTGCTGTGAACGTTGCAGAACCGCTGCTCATTCAAACTAAATTGACACATTACTCAGCGGCCTTCCTTCAGATTAGTTTGTTGACGCCGCAGACGGAGTTTGCAGACAATTGGACTTTCTCGTCAACCTTCATCCTGCAAATTCGGAGACTCCCCCCAAAAAATCCACACCGGTTCTCACCTTGAGAACGCCTCGTCCAGACCGTCCTCCAGCTCCTGCCACACAGAACACACAGGCATTGGTTAAAGATAAAAGTTCACGTCTCAAGAGGTAAACAGTGCTTATTCATTCACCTTAATACATTAACTATACATTTCCTCACACAGTCGCCTCCTGGCACTTTTCTCTGGACCGGTTTATCTCGGCTACTTGCAGCCCACACCCTCTCCAGCTATGCGTGACCACTCGATAAGGCCGGTTCTGTTCAATAGGCTATTGTCTGACTGGGCAAATACAGAATTCCCTCTTTTTTTTAATGCCACAGGTACAGTACATCACCGGGGACTCTGGCTACTTAATCGGTGTGTCTTCTCTTCCCATCGAGCCTGAACAGCTCAGGCTCGCCCTCACTGGCCAGCCTGCCTCTTGCCTTACCCATACAGTATTGTTGTTCTCTGTTGCGTGATTATGCACCATAAAGGGGTCCGATTCCGTCTGCTTTGTTCCTGAGTGGACCAGCGGCGCTTTGGCTCCTTCCGCCAAATCCAGAAGTTTTCCTGTGGCGACCTCTGCAACACAAAGTAAAACTTGTTGAATAGATTCAAAAGCAGAAGAAGAAACAACAACAACGACGTAAAGATCCTGCCGTCTGTGTGTATTTTCCTATTCTGGGGATCAAGCTGTGGATTCGTGAAACAAAAAAAGGCAAAAAAAAAATGCATATATAGAGAGTCAAATCTGGGCGTCCGGCTTGCAGGTGTTGTCGAAGCTCATTCTGCCTTCTGCACAAAGCCCATGAAGCCTCGCTATCGGTTAAGGGTCACCGTCTGTGGATCGTCACTGATGATAAGCGAGCATGGTGTAAACCCCCGCCTTGCATCCGGACCGCGGGGACGCCACTGATCTGTAGTGGGATTGGCTCGCGTGTCAACAATGTGCGTCAACACTCATTTCGGTCTTCTTTAGACTAATGTTATCCCGAGAGAGCAGAGAAATGCTCGCACAACTTAACGCTTCTATGCTAAAACTTAAAAAAGGGGAAGGGATCAGGATCCATCTGGTGGTAATACTACTATAACAGCTTAGGTGTTTGCTCCCAGAGCCTCACTTCCACCATAACACACATTGGGGAAAAGAAACTGCCAGATCAAGCGATAATGAAAATGCTTAGCTCCTTGCAGTGCTGCATTTAACCGCTTGAAGAGGAGACGTCTGAGAAAGGAGGATCCTTATCAAGCAGGCACTTAGAAGTGACTTAGTAGAGGCTATCACGTCCCACGAATACAGCTGACTCACCTCTGAACACGCCACTGATCCCCGGACACAGTGGCGTGCCATCTGATCAGCCAAAGTGAAGGGCACATCGGCGTAACCTTCCGATAGCTCACACCGAGCCCCTCTGCTGCCAGAATCTGCTTCCAAGTGTCCCTTTGTTGACACTTCTCACTGGGGAACATCCTTAAAAACCCTCGTCGGGCCTTAAAATGCTACACGATCGGGGGCCACGGCCCCAAATAAAGTGTCAGGACGAATTTAGAGAGATCTGTCTCTCTGGCTGGAGGCTGCAGAGCTGCGTACTGAGGGAAGCTCAGTAAAAAGCTGATGTTTTTATCTGCCTGCTATAAAAATATACTGCCTCCCTCCAAATGGATCCGAGTGCGGCTGACGCTCACAAAGTGTGACGGGGGGAAAAGGAACGCGCAAAGCAGACTAACAAACAGAAAGCGTTTCGGGGAGTGATGCAGAGCCATTGTGCCACTGGCAACAGGACGCTCCTCATCTCCTTGCATCTCGGCGGTGGACAATACGTTAGGAGCTGATACTGCCTGGAGGTTGTTTGGCTCACTGGATGTCAGCAGCATGTTCAGAAGCCGCGAGTCCCGGAATCTCAGTGAATCCGATGGAACAATAGAGAGAACACAGAACAAACACGAGGCCTCTTTCATGCTCTTTGTGCAAACAGGACTGTGATTGTGCTTCTGAGAGAAAGAGAGAGAGAATATGGCTGTTTGTCCATGAACTATTATGTGTTGTTTTTAATGGATTTGCAACTCGTCATCAAACACCTTCACCCAAAAGTGTAATTTGCTGTTCGTTGTAATGACGCCGGCGAGAAACAATAACGGAGAGAAAGGAAAGAAAGATTGTTGTTGCAGCCTCAATGTAAGGCTGAATGCTCTTCCTCCCTCCTCCTCCTCCTCCCGGGGCTACGATTACTGTGACAGGGAGGGTGAGGGTGGGAGGGAGAGACGTGATGATGGGTGACATGACTCACCTCCTGCCTTCAGGCTGCCCAGGCTGGCCGAGCTGTCCGACTGAGAGTTGCTGGCTGCTTCTCCGTCTGAACCCGACTTCACTCGCTTCTCTTTCTCTGTGTGGAGAGATGGGGGAGACCCAAACGGAGAGATTTACTGGAGGAACTGTTTACTTCTCTTGTTGCTCTCCAAATGTCTCCCTAACCCAAGCATATAATGAGTGTAAACTAATCAGCGGCAGCAAATTAGCAGATAAGGTGAGAAGCCGTTACTGGAGCCGTCTGCCAGCTGATTCCTAGAGGGCCTGGGCTTCAGAGATTGTGGCGCACATACTTCATATGGCGGCGAACTTAAACAGGAGAGGGCAAGGCATCTGGGTCAGACGGATAAACCGGCTCTGCCCTTTCCAAACAGCCTCTCCTGCAGAGAGGAGAGGGTTTGATCTTGCGGCGTTTACCGCACAACTCCCTAAAACTCAAGTTTATTATCTTTAAAAGGTTTTTTTTATTTCAGAACTGGAGCTGCACTGAAAGTACATTTCTAATCCGCAGTTTAATGGCGTATCTTCTTTCTTTCAAATACTCCCTTTAGTAGTATTTCAAATAATAGTGCACCTGCATGATTTAAGGCCCTATAATAAAAAAACATTTTACCTGCCGTAATTAAGTTAAGACCCTCCCTCGCCGTGCGCGTTATGAGGCGCGTAAGTGCCATCAACGTTTGATTCATTGCTTCCGATTACACTCTCACTATACTCGGTGCAGACATAATCACCGCTGTTGAGCGGCTGCTTTTCTCCCCTCGTTCAACGCTGTGAGGATGCCGGTTTCTGCGGGGACGGCACAAAGGGAGTCTTATTGTCGGGAAGTACTGCCCTCCCACGGAAGATCTGTGCCCGAATGCTCCTGGAAACAAGCCGGAGAGTCCTTTGAGCAGCGACACGAGCGATTTATTGTTAAGCGATATAGAAAAAAAATGCTTTTACTCGGAAAAAGTAGGACCCTGAGAAGTGATGTCCTGGTTTGAGACGCTGAATGAATACGGCTACTCAACTGTGCCTGATAGCTGATGCATCTCCACAGGGTTCATGCACATTTCGACCAATGCTTTTCCATGACTTTAAACCACATTTCTATGACTTTAAACCAAATGTCCATGACCAAACATTTAGTAAAAATCTGGGTGTAAACAGTAAAAAGTGAGTAAATGTAGTATTTAAACTAACAATGAGAATACAAAGCATACAGTAAACCTTAAATGGCAATAGTTTGATTAAAAGAATAAACATTGATATAGATGCCTGTATGTATGTCTTTCTTTTAAAAGCATATTCATTATTTCAAATGAACATTTTAATGACTTTTCCAAAACCTTTTGGATTTTTTTTCAAGGACTTTTCCAGGCCTGGAAATAACCATTTTAAAAGTCCATGACCTTTCCAGGTTTTCCATGAGTGTAAGAACCCCGTCTCCATTTCCCAGGATGTGAGCAGTGAGCAGATGCTCAAACAAATCACAAGACCTTCTCAACAAGTGTGAACTCCCCGAGACGCTGACTCACTGGAGCTCAAGCTCAACACTGTGGCTACTGCAAGGAGGCCTTATGCATTTCATCATCATCCTTAATCGGAAAAAATATCCCATTTCCCATGAGCCCAGGTAGCTTAGTGATGACAGTGTTACAAACCTTCCCATGGGAAGCCGCTTCCCCCCTGCTGCCTTTCCAGTGCGCAGTTTTCCGAACATGGAAGCGACTTTAAAAGATAAGCGAGTGCAAAGCCAGCTGCTTTGTTTAGTGAATATACTACGAACACAGATCCGTGAACAGGGATGGGAGCAGTAACATGCAGAGGAATGTGGGTCAGGAATGTGTGGTGGGCTGTGCAGAACCACTGTGGGTGGTGGAGGAGAGTTTGTAAAGAAGCAGACGGACAGACAGTAGATACACTGCCCTGATCCTCCGGGGTCTTGTAACTTTAATGAAGTAGACTCAAACAGATTTATTTCCCCCTCACTATCTCCCTCCCTCGCTGCCACACAAGTGCACCAGCACTTCTTTTTGAAGACGTTCCTTTCCCCTCCATAACCTCATCAGTTCTCCTTCCTCTCTTCTAAAAGAACGAGACGAGAGCCCCTCCGCAAATTAAACGGCTTATTAGGAGAGGTGAAGAATGGTGAGCGTGGGGGGTAAAAAAAAAAAAAGGGAAAGAAATGCAAGAGTTGAAAGAGCAAAGAGGCGGACGATTTAATATTCAACTCAAAGTTACAAACACAAAGAAGAGGCCTTGATGTTGGGCGGTGAAATGGAAATGTGACCGCATTAAAACAGGGAGAAAAGTGGAGTAAATAAAAAATAAAATAAGGTGTGAGTGTGTCTTTCTCTCTCTCTCTCTCTCTAAAGGACTGAATAGATAAATGAGCTCGCCTTCGCGTGGATCAATGGCACCGACACTGAAGCCGTCAGGGGTTGAGCTCCCACCGGCACACAATCATTTTTCCTTTCTCTCCGACACCCTCCCCGCCTCGCCTTTCATGCTCTCTTGCTCCCTCTCCTCATCCCCCATCCCCCTCTTCTTCTGCTTCACCCGTCTCCTGCCTTATAACAAGCAGAAGCGAGTGCCGCGATGGGAGGAAGGAGGAGAATATAACTCGGCAGGGGTGAGGCTGGGTGGGGTCAAGGTGCAAAACAAAAGGATAATCACAGGATTCAAAAGGGCGACAAACATGGAGAGATGGAGAAGATTGCATAGACACAACATTAAGTGGCGAGGGCTGCTCATTTACTCTGGAGTCATACATGCAGTGAATTACACGCGTGTTCTGCTGAGCTGTACAAAAGAATGCGTGCGACGCCTTTCTACCAAACGCCTACTATCCACAAGAGGTGGGGTGCTTTTAAAGTTTGTAGGAAAAACGACAAATTATTTCAAAAATATCCGGGGGAAAATCCCAAATCCTTTTCTCACTGCATGAGGGAAACATTTAGATTTACCTCCAGTAACCCTGCCTCAGTCTGACCTCAGCTCCTCTCCACCCCTCCCCGTGTCGATACCCAGACGAGTCTTTAACGATGACAGAGTCTGTAATAAAGAGGCGTCACTAATCTAAAAAATGGGTGATGATTTAACCGCTGTAGGGGGAAACTGGTTCAATCAATGAGGAAATTCCTCTACTGTGTGCAAGAAGTGACTAACAATTCTCTGCCGTTCCACATGACCCCTGCCGAGTGTCCAGGCCACGACCAGGAAGACCCGAGAACACGTCTTCCCCATCAGGATGAAATACAGGACCATTGTTTGGCCATGAAGAAGGACGATAAAGAGTGTGTGTCTGTGTGTGTGTGTGAGAGAGATAACAACAGCAGGGGGGGGGTGGAACAGGGGATTTTACACTCATCCGTCACACTCCCGTGCTCGTGGTGGGCGACCATGCGTACCTTCCTTGGCAGCCTGCCAGAACTCAAACGCCACTCTGAACGCCTGGGCCACTGTTAGGGTGACGGCCTGGGCCTGTGGGGGAGAGACCAAGGGTGAGACAGCGGGAGAGAGAGGGAACCAACGAGCAACACTCGCACGCCGGGAAACTCGTGGACGACGAGGAAAACGGCGATAAGAAAAACTCAAACAGGAAGTGACCACCGACAGAAGAGGCTCCTTCACAGACACTTGAGCAGGAGGGAAGAGACCCGAGGGCTCCATGGGAAGTTGTTTACGTAGCTGGGAGGATACGCGGCCTTCTGGCCAGAACTAAATCAGTGAGGGGAAGGAAAGGAGGGAGTGGCTGCAAACCTCCAGGGATGGAGAGAATGCCAGAGACGGACCACGGCCTCCCCGCCCTGCGTGTTCTCACTCCAACTTATTACTTCGACATTTGCATACATACAAGTAAAAAAAAGAAATGAAAAAGAGGTCTCCTTGCACCTTACTGTACCTGCATAAAGCGCTTTACAGATTTCCAGCAGCAAAAGCTGAACGGAATACCCGAATGCAGAATCCTGCACCACGAAGAACCGCTTTATTTATTTATTTATTATTCAGTTACACTTTTTCAACTTTGCCCAGCCCTAAAATAAATAAAGAAAAAAAGAAAAAATACATATATAGTGAAATAAGTGTATGTATGTATGTATGTATGTATATATATATATATAAAAAACACTGGCATTAAAAGGAATAGTTCAATAGGGCAATTTGCTTATTTTCTTTCTTGCTAAGAAATGAGTTGAAAATATCCACATCCGTGTCGATGTGCTACACATGAAGCCTGCCGTGGGGTCAGCAGCTGAATAGCAGCTGAATAGCTCAGGAATGCAATAAGTCTGGAAACAGAAGGCATGAGACATCGTGGCTATTTCCTGAGGTGAGAAAACCAGCGTCCAGACCTTCTGAAGCTCACTAATTGACCAATTGTTTCTTTATTCTGTTCAAACATTTGTAATTAATAACTGAGCTTTAAAGGTTTTGATATGCAGATTGTGTTGACCTCTTTCCCATTGCATCGTATATTTAAATTCAATTAGTTGCAAACTCCGTGTGTCCACTCACAGAATGGGCGCATGTGGAACCCAAGTTACTGGAGACTCATTAACGTACCATTTTCCTCTTGGTGCAGAGGAAGGCGTGGCACTCCAGAGTCTCGTTGTGCTGGCTCTGGACGATGTAGGCAAACACTTTGTCGTGCATCTTGTCCGCCGTGCAATAGGATATTCTGAGAAACAAAAACACAGATGCACACGCTTTAAAACTCCTAAGACTTAAGAGAGTCATCACAGATCGAGTGGGGCCAATGTGCAACTTCATCTGCACTAAGCCCTTAAGCTAGTCCAGCAATCGGATTCAAACGCTTCAATCTAGCATTTCTCTAAACTGCGATAGAAAATTATAATAATATCCCTGGCATTCTTATAGCCAGCTGTGCTCACAATCTCACCGCTCTGATCAAACACACACCTCAGCTGTGTGCAGGTACAGCTGAACAATGTGATGTATTTTTGTGCAGACATGCTGGGTTTTTTCGGGACGCCGTTCCTTTCAGGCTTTCTGCGAGCACGTCATTACATCACATCCCCGCTGTGCCCACCTGCTGCACACAAATGTCATGTCTGTGATCCGACCCGGTCCCTGTGAGGTACATGCAGACTTATACAGGAAGGCATCAGTCCTGGCTGGTCCGTCTCAGGTGCAGAGCAGAGATTGGAATTAGGCGGTAATGCTCCACAAATAGCTTTCCTCCACTTTCTGATCGTCAGGTTATCACTCACACCAAAGTGAGACGGGCAAATT
>NC_136592.1:30984929-31282429 GCF_910589615.1 Taurulus bubalis | reverse complement strand
GAGGCATGAATTGCAGCTGGCTTGACTGTATATATGCAATACGCTAAGTAACACACACAATGTCAAAACACACACACACACATTTAAAAATCAAGTTTGTGTTTGAGTGAGAAAGACACATCCAATCCAGAGTAAATTACATCTTTCACGACTACGCCTTGACAGAAATATGACCTCACACCAAGTGCACCTCCTACGTAATGAAAGGTCCCATCAGCAGCCTAACACCCATCAGGCCCAATCGGAGCCTCTGCCTTCCTCCCCATACGTCGCCGCGTCTCGAGTCCCACCGTTCCGCCGCCGCTAACTTCATTATCCACTGAGCTGCCAGATCCAATAACATTAAGCCCTTTCTGCCATGATAAAGCTGGCTGAGCCATATAGGGAGCAACAGTGTCTAAACTAATTGCATCCTGGACCTCAGGGGGAAGGCAGCCAACCAGTCACTTTTCACCGAGGTCATAAATAGGTGTGTGTGTGTGTGTGTGTGTCGTCTCTCACCGTGGCCACTATCCTCTTGACGGCGGTCGCAGACAGCTCCTCTCCCTTGGGCTGCTCCACCATCGTGACCCCCAGGTACTTGAGCTGGAACACCATGCCCTCCAGGAGGGTCTCCCTCGTGTCCGTCCAGTTCTCTGGAAGCTCTGCGGGACGAGAGAAATGCATCGGTGAGGCTCCCGCTCATCAAGCGACCCCCCCCCCACCCCGGCGGGCGGAGAGACCCCCTGTGCAGCCCGGCGCCGTCTCAGCTGCATTAGACACACACTGCGTGTGCAACCAGCGCAGGCTTTCTGCTGTTCCTCCTTGGGCGGGCGGGCAATAGCATGCGCTCCGATGGAATGTTTACACATAACTGAGAAGCCTTTATAGATTATTTGTTTTGATTGGTTCATGATGTAAAAAGTGAGCAGGGGTTTATGTCAAGGTTAGAAATTAGAATCATCCACCAGCCCCCCAAAACAAGTTAAACTATAACCCTGGTCTGTTATTATTTCCACGTCATTATGAATCCCACTGCTTTTTGTGTGTGGAAATACTCTAAACTGGTTGAGGCAGAGGTAATTGCTTGAGGTTAGACATTGACCTCAGATAGACAGCTCAGAGAACAGGGCGGGTCTTGAAGCGTTATTTATGGGGGCCATCTTTGTTTCGACTTGGCGACAGGAGTTGCAACGATATAAAAAAACTCTTTCTGCAGCGGCTTCACAATGAAAGTACTCAAGGGGTTTATTGTGAAGCAGGGAGGAGTCATCGCTGGTACCTTACTGTAATTTAGGTTTGCGTGGTGGAGGTTTTTTAAAAGATTTTTTTTAAAGCAGTTTTACCATGAATAGCTGAAGGGATGCTTATTTTAAAGTCAACCTAAAACAACTACAGATGTTTCAACCACCACACAAAATGAAGGAGAAGAAGAGAGAGAGCCATTTGTCCATCAGAAAACAGTAGACTTCATCAGCACCCTTCCCCTCTTGGGTGGGCCTCATGTCACCCAGTGGTTTTTTAGGGTGATCGAAATAGAATCCTGCACAACTGTGATTTGGGTCGTAGATTAAAATGGGTTCGGCAGATTAATGGATACTGAAAATGCATTGACTGAAACGTTCTACAGCTTTAAAAAAATATATATATATTATTGATGAGCAGCGTTTTTTTTTTTTTACGTTTATTGAATGAATTTGTACTTTGTGAACACCATCACATCCATATTGTTTAGGGCCTTAACAATATGGAAGTGATGGTGTTCACTAAGTACAAATGAATTGCCTCTCTTTAGGGAACCACTTGGAAACCGTGGCAGAGGTTAACCCACAATGTTCCTCATCCTCAGCGAGTGGTTCTGGAGAAGGGCTTATAATGGTCCAAATGCAGCTCCAACCAAACCCGTACTTAAGGGTAAGTCTGAAGGGAACACCCACTCTGGCCTTCGAGCTCCTAAGTGTGGGGAACACACCATCCCGGCGTCTTCTGCTGATCCCGTGGTTACATTAGCGCCCGGGTAAGTAGCACCATCGCAGCAATGCAACCTGCGGCGAGGAATCATTAGCTCCCGTCCACGACCTAAATCCGGTTACCGAGCGGTCTACGAGTGCCCATTACGGGGCGTAGCCACTTAGGGCTTTTTGCAAATATGATGGAGGGGATAACGCCGGCTCAACCTCAGTCAGCGTTCTCTCACCTGTAGTGCTAGCTTTCAAAACGCAGCACCGGCCGACAGGTCCGCTTCGCCGAGTCTCAACGACGTGTAAGATTGTGCTTTGAAAAAGGCGCCAGAAGGCTCAGGGGAGATGCCGTTCAAATAAACAGTCGGACGCGGATGCGTGCTCGTGCTGGTCCAGCGGAGACATCAGAAGCAAGCCTCTGGACTTCCGCTTCCCATACTAATGCTCGCAGGAGACGGGTCTCTGGGGGATGACCAGCGGCTGCAGAGTCCCTTTGGAAGCTACTGTAAGACCGGACTGCCTGAAATACACGAGGAGACGACTATTATGCCGAGAGAAACACGTGTAATGTTAGTTAGCAATAGAACAACGGCTTCCTTTAAAAAAAAAAAAACGGACAGTTCAAATGAGCAACTCGTGAACCAGAGCTATTTTTAGACCGGTGCATGTACCCAGAGTGCTGCTTTGTAAGGAATAATAATCCAGTTTCATATTGGTCACATTTGCATTCACACAACCAACCAAGCCCACCTCCCCCCCCCCTCTGCAGCTGCGGCGCTGATTAGAGCAAAACTTCAAAAGGGCTTCTGGGCTACGCTGGAGCCGTGGCTGGTCAGAGAGCGCTGCTCGCCAGGGGGACGCCGCCTGTGAAACAGAGACAGAGCGAGAGGCGAGGGAGCGCCGATGTAAAGCGGATGTGATTGGGATTTGGGGGGCAGGTGGTGAGGCGGTAACTGCTCCAGAGGGTGCAAGACGTAGCGAGGGGGTTTGTTTAGCCGATTATCTTCAAAGTGCGACGTGGTTGAAAGGGTGGGGTTCATTGGGGTTCATTCGGGTGTGCGCTCTTGCGGGTCTTTCCAGGTCCACACCCTGGGAGAAAAAAAACAAAACTCTTGCACGCCATCTCTGAACGCACAAACCTACTGCATAGATATCAACCGCGCTACACAGAGACGATGTGAAGATGTAATGGAAGGAGAACAAAACAAATATCTGCTGCTTGACCTGCAAGTGATGGGGGGGATTGAAAAAGAAAATAATAAGAATTCACCACTCCCAGCATCTGTCAACCTTGGATTAAGTCCCAGATGACATTATTTCCACTAGTTTTCCCCTGATGAGATTAAAGAGTTGCTTACATAAGAGCCTCTCACACAGAGCTGAAACAATCGTCTCTGGCTTTAGTGTTCATGTCCAAGTCGTTCAGGTAAGCTCCAGGATATCAATATTCATGAACGTGTATAATATTCACCCTGAAGGCTTATCGAGCCTCATCAAGGATTTGCTTTGAAGGCTGACTTACCTTCAAAGCAAGACGCTGGGAGTTGTTGTGTTTCATGTTAACCACTCGAAACATAAGACACTACATCTCGGGCCAGTCAGTCTCAAAACGTATTTTTCTCCTTCCTTTGCGTTGATGAAACGTTTGTCTTTTGGCCAGCTAGTTTTATTTATCCACACTGGGCAGCGTGTCATCCTCAAAACCCATCGGCAGCTACTCCCTCGCTCTACACCTGAACCGTACGAGTCCTCAGACCTTTAGGATGTCCATGTACAGGTCAACAAAGCAGACTTTCGGACTATTTTTTCTTTCTTCTTACCGGTCACTCCCCTGCACACTTCATATCTAAACACACACGTCACTTTAACTGTAACGTACGTTTACATTAACGTTATCCGTTTGTCTGAGCACTTTATCTTATACTTGATTTTAATATCACTGCACTGTTGTTGTCATCGTCGTCGTTGATTGTTGTCCGTCTCGTCTAACGTCTCATGTATGCACCTTCCGCCTCGAAAAATTCCTGATTCTAGATCCCTTGTTGCAATAAGAGAGAGGTCATTAAAGCCAAAAAGGTTTCTTTGCAAATAATGTGTCTGATGGCATTTTAGACCGTATTAAAGACACAAAGGGTTTAGCTCATTTCAAGATCCTAAAAATCAGTGGTATCTGTGGTAATCCGTTTTGCCACTGTGGAAAAGGACGGCAGCATTAAACGGTTACCGCCGGCGACCAACAGACGCCACAAGCCAGGCAGGTTACCAGCGCTGTGATCAGAAACCCAGAGAGACCTCCAAGTGTCACACCAGGCCGCCTTCATCCGACCCCTCTGTTGGCTACACAAGCCAAAAAAAAAGGTCTCGGCCTCTTCTTTAGCCAATCATTTGAGTCTATGCCGAAGATGGGACTCGTCAACAAGTTTTAATGAAGCGAAAAAAAACTACAGAGGCAGCTGCGCCCCTTTTGATTGCAACAAGAGATCTGGTGAGGCAAGACGCCACAGAGGGCTCGGGAGTTATAGTCAAGAGATTTGAGGGATGAGCCCGAGGAAGCGGTGGTGGGTATTTCGGTCAAAGCCAACACAAAAAGGAGACGAGGCGATTTGGACACGGGCGGGTCGGAGAGGATCACCATCGCTCTCCCCGTCAACACCCAGCAACAGTGACAGTAATGAGGAGAGAGGCTCTGCTCTTCCCGGCCTCGCCTCCACTTTCAGAAAGGAAGACGACAGACGGGCATCCGGAGGGGGGAGGGGAGGGGGGAGGAAGACGCTCACAAATGAGGAAAGAGCGGATAAAAGAAAGAAAAACAAAACACGCGAGGGGATCATGAAATAAAGTCAAATACCAGTGATATGCGGTTGTTGGCAGCGAGTCAAAACCCCCACCTGGAAATTCATGTAACGGACAATTAGGGAGAGATGAAACAGTTCGGTCACCGTGGAAACAGTGGGAGTGCTCGTCTGTGCCGTGGGGTGCAGGCTAAATAATGCACTGTGGGGCTGGCAGAGAGGGAGGCGTGCATGTGGTCGCTACCGGCATGAAAAACACAAATCACCACAGCGCACTCCTGACAACTCGGTGGATTAGTCAGCGTGATCTGGCTTCCTTCTTGCTGATGTTCATGTTGCTCTTGAAAGTGAATTAATGAACGCTTCCCCTAAATAAAAGCCCAGTATTGAGACAGAGATTAAAAAAAAACACAAAAGGAGTCGCTTCTCAACCGAAAACCAATTTGACGGGGGGACAAGTCGGAGCAGGTGATGGGAGTTTGGTGCGACCCAAAGACCCACGCAGTGATTAACCGCCGCGTCACACAGGAGGCGGGGATGTTCTGGCAGTGGTACCAAGTGACACCAGATGATGTCAGCGAGAAGCTGCGAGCACAGCGGCATGAGTCATGGGTTCTAGGGGAAGGGGAGGGGGAACTAGGCCCAGCCTGGTTGAACAAACGGACACAAATAAAAGGCCATCAGGTCAACAGTCAAAGCCCCACCGACGCTCCACGGCTCCGCGGGTTGAGCCCGCCGCATCAACAATTTCCCCTTTGTCGAGGTTTGAAAGCTCTCCCCGTGGTGCAGCATCGGTGCCAGTGGATGAGCGAGGGGAGCGAATCCCCAGCGGATGCGTCCGAGCCCGACGGACCCCAAACTGTGAGCGACTGCGTCTGGCTGGACACGCCCACTTGCTCACCTGCCCACCTGCCCAACTTCCTCCTGAACAAGTTTAACGAACGCATCGGCGGCTCCTTCTCTGTTCTATAAAACAAAGACACACAAGCACCGAGACCCTGGAGAACAACGGGGCCTCATTTCTTGCTTCGGTTCAAGATGTGCGTCACGGTGGGATGTTGGGAAAAGGTGTGTACTCCAGCTGACCCTCATGTGATCCTCTCGGAGGATCAGTGTTTAACTAAGGACAGAGGAAACAGTATCTGTTCTCCAGAGCAGCTCTCTGTGTGTGTGTGTGTGTGTGTGTGTGTGTGTGTGTGTGTGTGTGTGTGTGTGTGTGTGTGTGTGTGTGTGTGTGTGGAATTGATACACATTTGGTGAGCTAGCACTTCAAGAAGCAGAACAGTGTATTTTGGAACAAACACAAAATGAACTATTATATTCCTCATAATGAACATGTCACCAAAGGGTTGTTGTGTGTGCTTTTAGACACATCTCTATAGATCCCTAGTTCCCAATATGGAGTAACTCAACTGCAACCAGTCACCAAAGCAAAATGTGCTCATTAAAGGCCTCAGCTGACCTGGACCTGGGGTGAGATGACCATCCTCTTATCTCACAGCGACAAGACGCGTGCAACAAAAAAAATCAAAAAAGACTTGTACCAGGGTTCAATCAGGACACTTTGGCTAATTTAGAAACTGCAGACTCAGATGAGGAAGGATGCCTGCAGGGATACACAGTACAAAGCTTGTTAAGAGGGAGAGAGAGTCTTGGACAACCTCTAACTGTGCCGCTAAAAAGTGAGCTCCTCCATTTCTATTGCGGACGATTTTTCTGTGTTCAGTTCGGGCGGTAGCGGTCAGCGATGAGCACCGCCGTCACCGTTTCGGGAAAAGGCAGAGACGGAGCATTGTTAGGAGGAGAAAGACAGAGTGTGGGAATACGCATGGGGAGATCTCCGCCGTTTGTCCCTGAATGGTGCAAAGAAACGATACAGCTCTATTGTTCTTCTTAATTAATGTCAGCTTCTGTGGAAGGGGACACAGGAAACGTTTTTACATAGCATCAGAAAAACCAGGTCAAAGCCTCTCTGCGCAAGATACACAAAAAGCAATCTATACTAACAACCACAAAAGACATAAACTACAGGCCGGTTCACTGAAGGAGCAATCGATAAAGTAAGCAAGATGAACAGTCCGTGGGGAACCCTTTACGTCCAGCAGCCTGCGACCGCTTTCCCTCGCATTTCATCATCTAATCATAATAATAATCCTAAACATCGAGGTGGTTGCAGGACTCCCTATGACGTGTATTTTGATGGCCATCCCAAACACATTCCAGGTGGGTCAGTATTGGCTAAATCCACTCATAGAAGGAAAGTGATGAGAGGCAGGATGGGGGGGTGAAACGAGTGGTCCTGCCAGTCGGGGATTACAGCTGAGGCCAGAATGTACTCTCGACAGGAGGCCGGGTTATGAAACGGATCCTAAAAAGCGCCCTGTGCACAGCCCCGCTAACCAGGAAGAGCTAGCGTCTGACATTCTACTAGCAAATAAGCTCAGCTCAAACCCCTCCTCAAATTTTTGCATTTCAAAGCGGGCTCCAGGGTCCAAAATGGAAAGGACCCACGAGGGCCGCTACACCAAACCAGTACAATGAATACCAGCATGAAATGACAAATAAATGAGCCATTCACTGTTTAGTCACATAACAGCCCTGAGGAGTCTACTTCTTGTTGAGCCAGTTCCACACTGAGGCCCCTTGAGATTTTGGAGATGTGTCTCCGCAATGCTCCGCTTGGCGTCCATGCTCCAATATTTTGGTTTTCATGTACCTATTCGCAGAGACACGCTTCAACAGGTCATTTTGGGGAGCAATGGCAGACGTACAGGTGGAGGGGAGGAAGACGGTTAATGAGCGGTAATGGAATCTTCTTCTTTTTTTTAAACTCCCCTGCATTCCTCAGGATTGAGTCTCCGAGCTGAGTTCAGGGTGTGTCGTGTGAGGTTTCATGAGGTTTCACAACCTTTGAAGGGCAACAACAGGGATGTCTGGAGGTTTTGGTGCGAGAAAGAAAAAGCACGTTTTACCTGAATTACATGCTCACCAGTGTGGGGGGGGGGGGGGGGGGGGGGGGTGTTCACAGTGCCCAACAGCGTCTTGCTCACGCTTCAGTAGCTGCAGAGCCATGTGGTCTTAACATGCCCGCAGTACAATATAGTGTTATTAACTCTCCTTGCGCAACAGATTCCAAACTAAAGGATTTGTGATTGCCGGGGACAGTGAATAGTGGTCTGAAAATACTCAGTTGGGATTCCTGAGCTTTCCCCTTATTGCTGTAAAAGTCTCAGATGGCACCGACATCTCCTCCTTCTGACGACGCTGTCCGAGGAACTGTGAACTGTAGCACACTGACCATATGTCGACGCATATGGCTGAAGGATTACATGAATTATTTCTCACCAGGAAGGTGAACTGGTTAGCCACTGTGCATCCTGCCCAGACTTCCCTTCTGGCTTCACAGAAGGCCATAATCTTTCAAAGTAGCCCCACTCCCCACTGTGAAAAAGTGGGGCAAAAAGATGGGCTTGAATAAGAAAATAAAATCCATCTTAGTGGGAAGTTGTTGTTGTTTTTCTCCCCCTTAGTGTATTTTTAATTCTAATTAGTCTTTTGGAGCAATTTACACTGAAAGAGGGAGAGTCTCTGAAATAATAACACACGGGAATTGATGTACATTTCTATAATCACAGGCAACTGAATGCAATAGAGCACAGTGAAGAAGAGGTGAAAATAGATTGCCTCACCAATTAATCATACTGCAGTTTACCGCTCAACTTGGCCTGTGCCAGTTACTGGTGTGACGATAACAATCCCGATGTTTAAACAATCCTATTTTTACTGCTGCGTCAGCCGAAGCAAGAGAAAGGCAAACATCCATTTTCCCCTGCAGGACTTTTTTTTTTGATTATAAATTGCCCGGGAGCAGAAACGGTGACAGAGCATGATTGTGCAGCACACTGACGCCGCACACAGAGCCTTACATATACAGAAGATCTAAAACAGGGCTGTAAATCAGTGAGGGCTTTACAACTCCATAAAGGAGTCCCGCTGGAAGCAATCTCCATTACAGCCTCGCAGCCCTCTTTTGGGTGACTTTATGCAGGGGACAGACCACAGTCTTATTCTATATACAAATAATGAATAAAAAGGGAGGCTACTCAGGGTAAAGAGCTACTTAAAGGCCGACTGATTTTGTCACTAACAATTACGCCTTTTAAATTACAGCTACAGATGTATAATTTCACTGCAGTAACGCCGTCTGATCAAATGTTAAATGCCGTCTCCAGTAGCTGTGTCAACGGCACATCTAGGTGTTATAAAGATGCCGTTGCAGCGGTTTAAGATCATTCCCCCATCATCAGCCCTCTGCCATGGGTGGACTGACGTCCTCGTGTGTCGCTGCTTCAGTATTGACAACCCCACAGTAGACGGCTCCTTGACCGGAGACGTGGGAGGGAACTGGCTCACTTCAATGCAGACAGGGATTTTCTGCCTCCCACACTTTTCAGGCAGAGGGAAGGGGAAAAAAAACAGGCCTTCATGACCTAAAAATATGGTTGCTGTTGCATACCACCCCGCTTTAAACAGGAACTATTCAGACGTAATGGGAGGGCAGCACACAGGATAACTTTGTCAGCTCAGCAGACTGCCAAAAAACAACTGAGCTTTTTAAAACCCAAGCAGGAAATGACACATTCTTGCCCGTGCAGACTCGGGCACAGGAAAAAGCAACAGAAACAAGGTGCTAATGTAAGCTTACTTTAACATATAGACATCACTGGAGACATTTTGTCCCAAATTATGCACCCGTCTGAAATCTGCAAATGCGACCCAAACCAGAAATCACACAAAAAAAAAAAAAAGGGAATTAGTCCAATTCACACGACATTGTTTGTACAATTCACACGGTATCTGGTCTGGTGCAGAAAACAGGATGCACCAATTAAAGCAGAAGCTTTCTGACGCCACGAGATGAAACAAGTGGCCTTCTTAAAATCATGACTGCAGTTCACTGGTGCCAAGAGAAACACGGCTACGCCTGCAATTATAGAGAAGAAGAAGAAGAAGGGAGAAAAGAGGAAGATGAACAGTTACTTGTTCACAGACGAAACAGGAAGCTCAAATGAATAAGCATTGCGGGTGAAGAAAAGAAGCGATATATATCACATTGGTTGACAGTCACACGGCCTCCTGTCTGCCTGTCAGCGGAGAGGATGCGACTATTGCCACAGATTGACTGGCGTCATGGCGTCAGTCCGTCTTCCTGCAGCAGGGATTGATTGGTCGTTAGTCCTCACTGACCTCAGATGTGAAGTGACCATGCAGATTGTGCATCGCTCCCAAAAGCAAAACAAAGCATGGATTGCACTGTGCACACGTGCAACATCTTGCTGCTCCATTGTCTATGAAATAAAAGGGGGTGTAAATCAAAACATAAAAGCGTGGAGGCAGCTCAGCGGGCGCGTGGCAGCCAGAGAGGGGATCGCACACATTGTGGTTGTTGTTGGAGCCGAGCGCCACAAGGAAACGCCACGGAGAACTAATGTGGGTTTCCCGTGTGATTACACCTCTAGTCGAGCCCGGCTCTCCAATCAACCCCCCACGCCCCCCACACCCCACCCCATAACATGTAGTCCCTGCAACCAGGGACGAATTATATCGCCTAGCAACAGTGCGTTGCTAGGATCGCACAGCTATGCCAAGACGACCCTCACTTCTTTCCCTCCAGTGACACCCCCCCCCTTCACTTCTTTCCCTTCAGAGACCCCCCCCCCCCCCTCTTCACTTCTTTCCCTTCAGAGACCCCCCCCCCCTCTTCACTTCTTTCCCTTCAGAGACCCCCCCCCTTCACTTCTTTCCCTTCAGAGACCCCCCCCCCTTCACTTCTTCCCTTCACTGACCCCCTCTCCACTTCTTTCCCTTCACTGACCTCACTTCTTTCCCTTCACTGACCTCACTTCTTTCCCTCCAGTGACACCCCCCCACTTCACTTCTTTCCCTTCAGAGACCCCCCCCTTCTCTACTTCTTTCCCTTCAGAGACCCCCCCACTTCACTTCTTTCCCTTCACTGACCCCCTCTCCACTTCTTTCCCTTCACTGACCTCACTTCTTTCCCTTCACTGACCTCACTTCTTTCCCTTCACTGACCTCACTTCTTTCCCTCCACTGACCTCACTTCTTTCCCTCCACTGACCTCACTTCTTTCCCTCCAGTGACCTCACTTCTTTCCCTCCAGTGACCTCACTTCTTTTCCTCCAGTGACCCCCCTCTCTTCACTTCTTTCCCTTCACTGACCCTCTCTTCACTTCTTTCCCTTCACTGACCCTCTCTTCACTTCTTTCCCTTCACTGACCCTCTCTTCACTTCTTTCCCTTCACTGACCCTCTCTTCACTTCTTCCCCTTCACTGACCCTCTCTTCACTTCTTCCCCTTCACTGACCCTCTCTTTACTTCTTTCCCTTCACTGACCTCACTTCTTTTCCTCCAGTGACCCCTCTCTCCACTTCTTTCTCTTCACTTCTTTCCCTTCACTGACCCTCTCTTTACTTCTTTCCCTTCACTGACCTCACTTCTTTTCCTCCAGTGACCCCTCTCTCCACTTCTTTCCCTTCACTGACCCTCTCTCCACTTCTTTCCCTTCACTGACCCTCTCTTCACTTCTTTCCCTTCACTGACCCTCTCTTTACTTCTTTCCCTTCACTGACCCTCTCTTCACTTCTTTCCCTTCACTGACCCTCTCTTCACTTCTTTCCCTTCACTGACCTCACTTCTTTTCCTCCAGTGACCCCCTCCACTTCTTTTCCTTCACTGACCCTCTCTTCACTGACCCTCTCCTCTTTTCCTTCACTGACCCTCTCTTCACTTCTTTCCCTTCACTGACCTCACTTCTTTTCCTCCAGTGACCCCTCTCTCCACTTATTTCTCTTCACTTCTTTCCCTTCACTGACCCTCTCTTCACTTCTTTCCCTTCACTGACCTCACTTCTTTTCCACCAGTGACCCCCCCTCTCCACTTCTTTTCCTTCACTGACCCTCTCTTCACTGACCCTCTCCTCACTTCTTTTCCTTCACTGACCCCCTCACTTATTTTCCTTCAGTGACCCCCTCCTCACTTATTTTCCTTCAGTGACCCCCCTCCTCACTTATTTTCCTTCAGTGACCCCCCTCCTCACTTCTTTACCTTCACTGACCCCCTCCTCACTTCTTTTCCTTCACTGACCCCCTCCTCACTTCTTTTCCTTCACTGACCCCCTCCTCACTGACCCCCTCCTCACTTATTTTCCTTCACTGACCCCCTCCTCACTTCTTTCCCTTCACTGACCCCCCTCATCACTTCTTTTCCTTCACTGACCCCCTCTCCACTTCTTTTCCTTCACTGACCCCCTCCTCGCTCAACAGTCCACAGAAGTGGTTCAGCGCCCCTGTTATAAAATGTCACAACCGTGTGAGCAGAGTGACGTGGCAGAGGGTTTATTACTAACTTTATGTTGTATAATCACGGCACTGCCTGCTTTTGGTCCGAGGGGATCCCAAAAAAATTAACTAAAGAAAAAAAAAACAGCGACTCTTCGCCTCGTAGAAAGCGGAGCTCTCGTTTCTCTTCAGACTGAACCGCAGCCTCGGAGAGGAGTCGGTTTACGGGCTGCGTGGCGCTGCTGTCAGCTTTAGTGTCAAGTTCAATCATAACAAGATATCGATGACTTCAAATACTTGAATTGAACTATTGGTGTTTCCACCCCCTCCCCTCCCTCCCCCGTACCCCACTGACAGCGCTCTCCCCCCGGACTACTGCCGCTGACGCCCGCAGCCGAGTAGTAAAGTCCGCTCGGTAAACACCGGCTAGCCGCTCGTGAAGCTAGCTCGCCTCCTCGGCTTAACGGCTAACGCCTCCGCCGTCACGCATCCAACAGCCCGATACTCACTTTTGTGCCTGCCGGCGGCCCACGACTGTTTGGCGATGCTGGGGCTCCGTATAATTGCCCTTCCGGCGGATTTCAAAGCGTCCATATCGTAATCCAAAAAGTGGGGCAAAGAGCCCGGCGCGCGCCCGCTTCGTGTCGGTGTGGAAACGGACTCCGCTCGGCTCAGATCAGCCCTCTCCCGTTCAAACTTTTTCCCTGCTGTTTCCTTTTCCTCCCCTCCGCGCGGATGGCTCTCAGTCGACGGTAGATTATCATGTTCGTCCCCCTGGGCGGCGTTTTGTATGTAAATTAACCGGATAGTGTGCGTGACGCCCGGGTTGTGGAATCACGCGAGTGAGGTGGTGGTGGTTGTTGCAGCAGAGAGAGGCGGGCGGTGTTTAGTTCCTGTTGAAAAACACGGCGCCTCTTCACTCCCACCCGGTGTCCTTTGTGGCCAATGGTTTGCCAGTCACATCACGGGCTGTGGTGAAACCCCTGGTGTTGTATTCAGCCACGTGGCCGCTTCTCTGTCTATCCAGCGGAATTGTCACGAGCAGAAAATAGGTCGGAGGGCATAAAAAACAAACAAACACAGGTTGATGCATTCAATGTTATGCATCAGAATAAAAAACGACCCACTATTTCGTCACGGCCAATCTCCGCAGTCCTATTTATCGTCTGCAGGATGCTCTGACTGTTTCATACTCATTTGATATTAATAAATGAGCCCCTATATTCTGCCTTATAGCTGCAGGGGAGGAAGGGGTGTTAGGGTCCTTTCTTGGAAAAATACACTGTCAGTGAGTCGTTTTTCCAAAAATACATTGAAAGCCAAGGAGTCCCTGCTGGGCATTTGGAGGAAAAAAGGGGTTTCCTGATGAAAGAAACATGAGGTCAGTGAGATCTGGACTGTGGACAAAAGATGCCTCATTTCTCAGTCCGGAAGAGGAAACCCCTGCTAGCCATTCAAGAGCATGTCATGTCACATTGATCTCTAGTTGTGCAGGATAAAAAATAAAATGTTGAATGGCCAAAAGGATCAGATCGTCAACTTCTGAGATCAAAATGACCCTTTGTGACCTTTTATAGTGCCAAGAGTCTTGAGATGATGCAGGGAAACTGTGGGAACCTCAACATTCACAATAACTTGTCTAATTTAGTCATTTGATAACATCTAAACCTAAATAATGTTGCAGTTGACTGTAAAAGATTATTTGGGCGTTGGCGCCGAGAGCCTTTGCATTGTGTTGGCTCCAGTCCAAAACTTTTAAAATGACACCAAGCACAATTTCCACATTGCATTCCTTTGAGCTGCCGTCATCACCGCTCACGCTAAATGAGTCACTCAGGATGGCTTTCAACAACACAAATCTCGCACTTCCAGATTTCACAGGAGATGACGAGCTCGGATACAAGAGGGCGACGGGCCAATATGTTCCCAAGGACACAGCGGCAACACCACCACTATCTTCAATCTGAAGCATGTAGCAATTACACAGTATTGAGTTTATTCTGCAGGAAAAATTTAAAATGCCTCCAAGGGAGAAATATCCCCACGTCAGTGTAAGCCAAACCATCCCTCTGCTCTCAGGCAGGTGCTTCCCTTTTTAAAATTACTGCTTCTTTGTTAGCAGCCATGCCTCACCGGGAGACAAAAAGATGTCGTTTTCTGCTCGTAAATCTGCCACTTACTGAGACATACCTGACTTTTACAGCAGGAACACGGGTAATGGGCACAGTAGGTGTGTTTGGGAAGACATCAGCTGGAGGAGAGAGGGGGAGGCAACATTATTCTTATGAAAGACAAAATACAAAAAGGATTTATTTATGCATGAGCACAAGTAATTACATCTGTTGACCCACTTGGGAAGTCCATGTCCGCCAAGGAAACCGCCCATGGTCCATGGTTAATCGGTCAAGAGAAATACGAGAGCCATACCTGGAATTTTCTCATTATTATGGCTCCTTCTCTCCAAACAGCTGGATTTACTGTAGATTAGTGAGGTCTAATGGCATCGCGAGTACAGCTGTGCCAAATGCAGACTGCTAGAAAAGACCCATTATAATCTGTTAATTCCACACACTTGATTCTGCCAAAACAGAGTGGTGCCAAATGGTGACAAGGGGAGCAATAAACTACTGAGGATTGAGTGTAGAGCAGATTCACGGCCCAGTTACAGACACCGGGTGGAGGTGGAGAGAAGGAGCTTTACCCCACATGTGTGACAGAGTGCTGAGGTGGGGGCTTCTTTCATGCATTGAAAGTCACCGTCCCTGGCACAGGGATTCCTTATCTGCCTCCCAAAGATTCCCCCCAAGCGCATTAAATGAATGAATTATCATTCCAATCAAAACGCCACAAAATTGGCTCCCATTCGTGACTGAAATCTAAAGCCCAGAGGTCAGCTTCGCGCCGAGCAATCATGTCCGCATTTGAAAAGCAGAGACAAAGAGCCGAGTGGAGACATATTTTAAACGTTATTTACACGGTGCACGTTACGGACTTCATTTACCGACCCAATGCCGCCGTACAATTTAGTGGGAGTTCCACTGGTCCCCGTGTTTTGACGAGCGGCGATTAGCGGTTAGCATGAACAAATTATTCATCGGTTCCTTTTGTCAGAGCTAAATGGGATTTTCTAGTCTTGAAAAGAGGGACTTAGTGGTTCTTGACAGAATTAAAAACCAGTCTTTGTGGACAGAGATTAAGACAAACTGTGTAGATGAACACTGCCTCCTAGTGGCAACAGCAGTAGTGCATCTGATTTCCAATACCAGAAAACCAAATTTTATGAACCTTTGTTTTGGCAAATTACACGTCACAAATGATAGCATTTTAGCGGGGGACTTTCAGAAAGTTTAGGTACTCGGAAGAGACGCATTGATAAAAGAATGGTCACAATTGACGCAACTGAGGCCGAGATGGTAGTCAAGCTCCCTGATGACAAACGTTTGGAAGGCAAATAAATTGAACTTGATGTGCAACATTAACAACAAGCAGAGAAAATAAATCATTTTGCAAGAAAAAAAACGTTTATTCCTTGTAAACCTCACAGAGCGAGAGCACAGCCAAGGTCAGACCTGGAAACAGAGCATTGACTGTGGGCATGGAAAACAAAAAAAACAACGAAACACCTCTCTGTACTTTCAAAAAAATCAGTTGCGCAAACAACTGAAAGTTTCACAACACCACCCCCGGAACCAACGACAGCGATCTGAGCAAAAAAACAAAAAAAAAACACGCTTCTCCATATACAGTCGGTGAAAACCAAACGCACGACAATGACCGTTTCAGATGATGGCGACACCACGTCAGACTTTAGCGTTTTTTTCTCCCTGCAGGGAAATAACAATACTACCAGAAACAGGAGTAAGGAAAACTGCTTAAAAAAAAAAAAAAAACAGCCAATTCCCCAACCGATGCAAATACTGTAACATTCACAAAAAGAAATGCGACTTTTTTTTAAAGTCCCTTACTTTTACCTACACAGTCTACTACAAACAGGTGACCGCTTCCTCTCACGCTCAACAGAAACTCTCATGAAGTGATATTCCATCGGATGTTTGACGAACACGTCAGAACAAATGTATTTGCGGTACATTCTTGAACACTTTACTGGAGGAACGAGCGTTCCCAGTCTTGGCACGCGAACTGAAGTGGAGGATTCATTAAATAAAAAAAAAAATATGCATCTGCCGTCGTAGAGTTGGCGTTGGCGTTTCCGTAGCGTCGTTTACGTTGCACGAGTCCATCTTTACGGATTTCCCTTTTGCGAAGTGTTTTCTAGAGTGCAACTTTAATTGGGGAAATCAAAAAGAAAAAAAGGAAACAACCCCGAGGGGTTTGGGAGTTTAACAGCCGAAGAGATGAGCTCCTGTGGGTGGACATTTAAACGTTAGACTGTCTGGCAAATAGGAGGACAATTCATTTAGGTATCCGTTAATGTGACCAGCCAAAACAAAAATCAGCATCTGAAGGCTTTGTCCTATGTCACTCGGCAAATTCTCTTCCTTTTCCAGCTTAGCCAGATGTTTCGTGACTAATTCATTAAGGGTTGGGCCGTAATCTCATTCCTCACTTCATGTCCTCAACTCAAGGCACTGTGATCATGACAACCGATGGAAGACGATGCAGAGTACTGAGAAGCCGGTACACCTGTGCGCGCGCACACACACACACACACACACACACACACACACACACACACACACACACACACACCTCTTTCCTCAACTCAAAAACTCACTTCAGGACTGACTTTAGGAGCTGCTTGGGTTCATATCATTTTAAGGTCTATGTTCTCTGCTTATAACACAATATATATTTCCAACTTGTTGCCATCAACACTTCCAGCCTGTTGAAATCAACACTTGAATCTTAAAGAGTGAACAAATAGAACCACACAATACACTTAAAAAATTAAAAAAAATAAAAATGTACCACCATACCCAAAAGCAGCTGAGAGCAGGGTTCATTTTGATGCCTTTAAAAAAAAATAAAAAATTACAACATAACAGGGGTGAGAGTCTGTGCCAACGTTGCACTACATTCCTCAGGTTGTACAGATGTCACCAGACTATCTTGGGAGAAAAACAATCTGTCAAAGAAATTGAGATACACGTCAGGCTGTATGATAAAAGGAGAACTCTTCTTTTCCAAGGTTTAGGAGGCAAAAATCAACCTAATATGAGAACAAAGCTATTGCCCAGGACCAAAGAGCAGGTAACTGGTGGCAGGTGGTTGCATTGGTGGGACGGGAGAGCAACACCCTTGAGATGAAGATACATACCCGATTCTGTGAGGTTTCACTAGACACTTAAGAAAAGAAAAAAAAATGCGACTTCCTAGTTGACATGTGATGTCCGTTTAAAGTTTTTTTTGTCTTTTGTTTTAACTACAACAAATACAGTCACACAATACAACATCCTTCTGACCTGGCGAGGAGGGGGGAACAAATTAAAAGCGGAGGAAAAACAACGTTCCGGGGCCGAGCAGATTGGAAGGTGGTGGGCCTGCAGGGGGGAAATAAAAACGATGGGAGGATGGAGGAGCGGCGGGGCGAAGCGTTCACTTTTTGAGTGGCTGGTAAACCGAGGCGTTGGGGTCTAGGCCGGAGGGATTGGTGTCCATGAACTTGGAGGAGTAGTGGGGGCCCACGGAGGTCATGCTGCTGGTGTCGGTCGAGTAGGAGATGCTGGGCATGACGGCCATCACTTCGGCTATCTTCTGCTTCAGGTCTTTTATCTCCTGGTCCTTCTGCAGGATCTGACCTGAAACCAGACACCGACGTATGAGCACACCGACGTGGGGGACTGAACCATATTCTCAGAGTATGACGCGTGAATTAATATCAACAGACTGACCTTGTGCAATCTCCAGCTGTCTCTTGGCGTCTCCCAGTGCAGAGAAGAGGTCCAGTTTGATCCTGGTCTCTGCACTCAGGCTGTTCTCAAGGTGCTGGGTCTTGTCCTGCATGGCTGACAGCGCCGACATCAGCACCTCTGTGTCTTTTTCGTTTTCCTTATATTTATGAAGCTCCTGCAAGGACGGAGGAAAACAGATGCGGTTAAGCTCAAAGTCAGGAGGAGGCGGCCTGTGATTGGATGCTTGAGCAAACTAATGACAGCAACAGGACAGAACCAATCAGATTCATTTTTAAATCTGATGTGAACTAAAATTCATTCAGTGCTGCATGAGGAACAAATAGAGCGCCCCTGGTATTACCCAACTCAATCACGATATAGACTGACGCTTGTCACATTTGTTCTGCATCACTTCGGTCCTCTGTGAAGCTTCGTCACACTTCCAAGAACTCGCTCACTGGCAAAAGCAGAACTGGCCACGTACACAAGACCGCGATAGGTTCACATTTTTAGGAATCCAAGCTCTCATGAGTCGCTGAGCAAAGCTTCTGAATAAACCGCAAGTTTAAAAATCCCACACTGTAACTACTGAACCTAGCATAAAAGCATGACACATGACCAAATGATCAAAGACATTCAAACACAATAATACTGGAAAAGCTTTACTGCGCTTGATGTCGACCGTTCATATCAAACATATACATTATTATTCATTTTTCAAACCTTACCTGAACTTTCATTTCCAGCTCTCTGATCTGGTCCTCCTTTAGCTTGATATCCATTGTTAGTTTCTTACACTCTGTTTCTAATTCACTGATTCTCCGCCGCAGCGTGTCTGTGCACTCCCCTCTGACAAAACATGGGAGGGGAAAAACAAAACAAAAAACATATTGGATGTACTATCATAACGGATCATAACTCGAAAGAAACGAGCAACAAATCAGAGGTAAAAACGGTGATTGCAAATTACACTTCCGACGCACGTCAGGTGTGCACCTACCTGGAGGCTGCTGCTAGCGCTACTGCTCTGGCTGCCGTGGCCTCCTCTAACTTCTTCCGCTTCTTTTCGTCCGCCAGCTGTTTCTCGGCGGCGCCTCGAGCCTCCTGCTCTGCTTTGAGCCTCTTCTCCAGTTGGCCCACTGCCTGTTTGTCCTTTTGCTTTGCCTGCACGGCGTTATGGAGCCTGCAAGTGCACAGACGCGCACGCACAAGGGATAGTTTAGTTTATTTACTGGATCCCCATTAGCTGACGCCTTAGCGGCCGCTAATCTTCCTGGGGTCCACAGAAAGGACAAAATACATACAAAAACGTGCAAAACATGGCGTGAAACAAACAGTTAAAAATAATACAAACAGAATAAAAATAATAATTGTACAGTCAGATACCCAGTGCAGTTGAGGGCTAGTGTGTATAATATGCAGTTCAACCATAATTTATACAAGATCAGATGACTAAAAAGCAAAGGAAAACGTCAAGTGATTGATGTCCTGAGGTGCGCCTTTAATTGTTTTTTGAATGACAGATTATTACCAGTATGAGTTATATGAGGAGGTAGTGAATTCCAAGCAGTAATTGCACGAAAAATAGTTTTGTGCAGGAGGAGGTTTGTTCTAGGGGTTGGAGGTATTAAGTGACCTGAGCTAGCGTTCCTTGTGAGATGGTTATGTCTGTTAAATGTATATTGTAATTAACTGAAAAAATATTCAGGTGTGATTAAATACTACCTTCCTGAAAAACGTAAGGAAGCTATAGTGAAGTTGAGTTTCCACTGAGAACCATGACAGGCGAGATGCATATATGCCGTGTTAGTTCTAATTGAACACTGGAGTGCTAATCTGGCAGGATAGAGCAAACAAACAAGGAGGAAACACAGGGTGTTCTTTCCTGTGCATGTATAGAGTTTAGTTGAGAAGCCCATTCAAACTGTTTAGCATTTGTGATTATATTTAAAAAGCTTTCCCCTAATCTGAAGAACCTCTCTTGCAGACATTCCCAAGCGAAGCTATTTTCATATGATGATCTTTAACCCCATTGACCCAGTTATGAGTGATCCAACATCAAGAGAACCCCTGGAGTGACTTTGCGTCGATACAACGAATAGCAGCCCCACTCACTTGTTCTGCAGCAGCTCGTTCTCCTGGCGCAGTTGGCCCAGCTCGGTGCGTATGGTGCGCTCAGCGCTGCCCAGCGAGCCGATCTGGCTGCGCAGGTCCTGCTCCACCTGCCGGCTGGCCTGCAGGTCTGCCTTCAGCTTTTTAACATCCTGCTCCAATCTGAAGAACGGAGAGAGGAGAGACACGTTGACCTGCTGCTTCTATGACGTTCAACAGAATTCATTGGACTGAGGTTTCACAAACAGTGCCTCAACGCGTGGATACATACATCCAGATATTGTGGAGCAAAACGGCTGCCTCGGAAAAAGCCGTCCCTAAATTATCACTGCAGCCAAAGCATGTTCATATTCAAATCTATACAGATGATCAAATAACCACAGAAACTACACACTTGCTTTGTGCCTCTAAGTGCTTTGTGAATGGTGTTGGCCTTCATTCTGAATTGAAAGTGGGTGAAGGAAGCTTCGTCACCATTTCTATTTCCTACTCAGACAGAATACCATCATTCCTCGTGAAACGTTCAGCATCATTTCTAAGAACCTTCATATTTCCTGAGACATTTTTAATTATCTGGCCGCACAAAACCCTATTTAACGCCTGAGAGATGGCTCCCTTAAAACTCGATTTGTAAATAAAACTAAGCCTTTTAAAATCACTCCGCTCAATTATATGGCACCAGCTAGAGACCCTCTTAACGACCATCTGCTTGCAAATGCATTTTCACAACTGAGGATGTCTCAAATGGATCAGAATAGCGGATGATTCAGGACATGTTCAAATGGATCTGTTTAGGCTAGGCAAGCTGGTGCACTGCATAAAAAAACAACAACAACAGACACTGGGACCACTTAGTTTTGCGAGTGAAGGAAAAACAAGGCTGATAAAGAGTTTTAGGTCACGATACACCAGAGAAAACAAACAAAAAAGAACATATCATGCCATGAAATTACTGCCATTAGATAAAAAGGCTTTGAACTTTAGTATTTCTTTTTGTGCCAGATCAGATCAACAGGGACACTCCTCTGTTGACCAGAGATGTTATACTAAATACCACCGGGCTGTGGGACACTACACAACATCACAAGAAGCCACTAAAGGTCAGCTGTGATGCAGACTGCAGAGCTCTTCAGCTGTTTTACTTTACGAAATGTAGGTCTGCATGACGAGGACACACTGTGGCTGAATCACACAGGGGAGAAAAATCAATAAAGACTATGATTGAATTTGTCTTGAGATCAGTATCAGGAGGAAAAAAGGCCACCAGGGAATCCGCATATGCTCTCAAAACGCCGTGGCTTTGGTTCCAAAATGATTTTCTTGCATAGTATGTGACCGTAATGTTGTTGTCAGAACAGTTAATTTGCTAGTATTGTGTTCTTCTTACCTAACAAGTGCTTCTGGCTTACTCAGCTGGTTGTTGGGGATGCAGTTGTCGGTGGGATCCCTGTGGGAGCCCCCCGCTGTCCCCTTGCCCACCGCTAACTTGTGCTTCTTCTCGTTCTTCCCTGAGGAAGAGGAGGATGACTGGGCAGAGGAGGGCACGCTGCCATTGGTGGCACTGTGGCCGCGGGGCGAGGAGTTGAGCGTTGCGGCGTTGCTGCTAGCGTTTTTGTAGTTTTTGGAGGAGGACGAGGACGAGGACGAGCAAGAGGAATTGTTGTCCTCTTTAAGCAACAGGTTCTCTGTGCTGCCCAGCTCTGTGGTCAGTCTCTTGTTGTTCATCTGGTTCTCCATGTACTCCATCTCTTGGAGTTTAGAGTCCACAGATGATGGCAGGATGCTGTTGCTGTTGTGCTGCTTTTTAGCGTCCCCGCCGCCGCCGCCGCCCTTTCCCTCTTTCCCTTTTTCCCTATACTCTAACTCCGGCAGTGACGCCGATGTCTTTTTATTGGCTGGGGCGCCATTCTGTGACACTGGAGGCGTGTCTACTTCAGATATTCCTTTTGCTGCTGCTGCTGCTGCTGCTGCTGCATGAATAAAAAAAAAAGGGGATATATATTATTTATGAATCATGACTTTATGTAAGCAGTGGGAGCACTGGCTGTGAGGAGTCACATGCTGGTTGGTTAAGTGCTACTTGTGTGAAATGACCTGACTTTGCCCGTTACGGCACAACAAAACCACACAGCTGCGTTGCAGTTCAAATTATCTTTTTTATATTGGTTGGCTGGTGAAAAAAACCCTTCATCTTTTCTTGCTCTGCGAGCTCCATTCAATTCTTTGCCTAATCCCCCCCCCCCCCCCCAATGAGGTACACCTTCAACCACAGACTTTGACTAGGCAGGGAAATGCTGCAAACGTATGTTGGACAAGACACCTGGTTTTGATTTAAATATGGAAATGGGACTATCTTTTAAATAATTACATTATTTGATACAGGTGAATCAAATAATGTGATTGTATTGTTCAGTCATAGTAGATGGTGTATATGAGTCTCACATTTCCTGACACACACTTGAATCGTACCGTCTTCTGCTTCTCGCTCTTGCCTCTGCAGCATCTGTTGCTCTGGAGGCAGGGCCTGCTGCAGAAGCTGCATGTAAAACTCATTCTCCTTCTGTACCTCCTTCTGCTTCCGAAGGCGCATCTTATAGCTCACATAGCTCTTGAAGCCGAAGCCCAGCGTGACCACTGGGTAGCCAATGCTGCAGAGACGGGCAAGAAGAACACTCATAAGTCTGCTGTTGGGTCACAGATCCAAAAAGTACAGATTCTATCAACCCTGCTGCAAAAATACACCCGTGTTATCGATCATTTGGAATTACTCTATTACTAGGAATAAAAATACAGGAATGGAAAGGCCCGAGTTGGCGTCGGGACTGCTGTGGTCCCATCCCATAACAGCTCAACTTCACGGTATAATTTAGGTTAGCACAGCCAAAATCAGCTTGAAGCTCTTTGGGACTCTTTTTTTAAATTGCATATCTCTAAACTTTAAAAAAGGTGCTACTTTAAACCTCTCACATGATTGTTAAGAAACATGTAGAGTCTTGGGAAGAATCCAAGAGAAACATCAAAGCTGGTTTTTTTTTGGGGAGCTGGGGGGTGAATAAATCTTTACACTTCCTACTTGTACAATAACGCTGATTTAAATTAATTTATTCTTTAAAACATTTACAGCAACCAGGCTTAAACCGACTTATCATGAAAACGAGCAAAGGGAAGAAAAAGAGAGGCAGGAGGCCCACCACGAAACCGATCATGTGACTTTATGTAGTGTGCAGCAATGACTGAAGCCGTGTGAAACTTCAGATTAGTTAATGAAGTCTGTTGACACAGCATTCCTCTCCACCATGATGTCGTCCCTCACCGTCGACATGCGTTCCACTAGGTCAAACAGAGCAGTGGCTCACCAGTGAGCAGCAAAAGGACGACACAGGTCCACGTGGAAATTCTTCAGGTCTTTGAATCTGATGGCCGCCTCGATGTACACAAAGAGTATCCATAGCGACACGGTGGGGAGACAGACACCCCTCTCTGAAATAAAAATGCAGGACAAAGGTGTTATAAATGGGCATTGAACATCACTACAAATACTAGCTGAATTGTGTCCATAGCAATGACTGGAAAAATTAGAACCGAGTGCTTGGTCATTGTTCACTGGAACAAGCTAATACATTAAAGCTAATTAGCTGCGATTGTATTTTAAGGATTTGGATTTGTTCGAGAAAGCGACTGGGAACCACTCTGTGATGCTCCCTCCCCCAACTGGCACTAGGATTTCCATCCGACACCTGGCCTTTGGTCAACGCAGGGTGACACCACTAAATCAAACTGACAACTAGTCCGCAGCGCGCAGCTCACTTACACACCATGCAAAATTCTAAGAAGCAAGTCTATTTGTAAATAACATAACACAATGCGCATGGGAACGGCACGACACTTTTCACACCTGGCTTTCCCCGAAACACTGAGTGGAACAACAAAGCCAAACAAGTTCTAAGAATGCGTGTGGTCGATGGCTTGAAAATAGTCATCCGAGAAATCGTCTTAAAAGCCAATCTTGTAAATACAAAGAACTTTTCTTCCTTCCTTCTTTTTTGAATTGTTAAACAGAACATATGTAGAGACCAATGCTAGAGCACGTTGATCACATTAACCAGTGTTTATACTGACAACTATAAAAGACACCCATACGGCAGAGGGCCTTACCTGTGTGCCAAACATACTGCACCCATACATAAGTACTGGCAGCGAAGAATAGCCATTGCACTGGGATGAATAGGAGGCAAATGATGTCCGAGGTAAACGCCACACACACAAAGAATACTGAGAAGGCCTGTAGGAGAGATGAGACGTGGTTATGATAATGATCAAACCAGCAACATATGCAGCAAGGAAAGATGTTGGTTGCTGTTTGAACCCGTTATTTATTCATGCTTGAAACCTAAAACATTGTCTTAAAAGGAAAAAGGAAATGTTTCAACCAGCCTTAAAGCGTTAGACACCAGTTCACAGAAGACCAACTCTTATTGCATTAAAATGAGAGTGATCTCGTTATGGGTTATTGAACTCTATATTTCATCTTGGAATTATATCACAATCAATGGTTTTGTGAATATTACATTTTTGTTTTGTCCTTTTCTGCATCTCTGTGAGACACAGCCACACACCTACACAATGCATTTCAATGAGAACAAGCTCTACAGCGTCAATAATGGACCCACGGCAAAATAAAACTATGACAGATTAACATTAACGTATAGCATTAATACAACAGGAATGCCAATAACTTGATAGTCTGATCAAGTCTGTCAGATTAGAGTTATGATGACATAAGGCAGCAAACAGGGTAAAGACTGACTGAAAGTTTTGTTTAGGAAGGCCCTACTGCACGCTCATGATCTGACATGCGTTGTCCTTTGTACACATGCAGCAGCGTCTCTGCCTCTGATATTTACAGCTGCTCTCTCCTGTTAAATCATCTTCCAAGTTCTCAAGAAGTTCCTTCACCTTTTGTTTGGGAGTGTTTCGTCTACACTCTCACTTCTCCTCTTGCTAACTAAATGAATCCCTGATTATGTTTGTGCCCATGTGCATGCAAGAAACCCCATCTTTAAATCAAAGCTGACATTTGTTAAGTTTATAATTGATACATAATGATTCAGTAATAAGTGGTTTAAATTTAGGTCGAAGCTTTTTGTGAGAGACATGTTACTTTGTGCATGCGTCTGTATTTTACAAATAAACATTCGTGGCAAATGACAAATAGTGGTGAGACTTGTTATCATTCAGGTTTAGCCTGATTTTTGATCTAATTACTTTGGATACAAAGATGCACCACGATGTGTGCTAATGTTTCTTTTCATCTCACCACACTGCTATCAAGCCTACTGTTAACTGTTTCATGTTCACATGACATGAAGAACTCAAGTTACCACAGAAGGGCGACAATGACCTGGTTCCCTACATTTTACATGTAAATGCAGTGACTGTGGTGCTGATAATCTAAACTAGTGCAACATCTAAAAGTTGAGTTGTGAACAAAAAAAAACCAAAGAAAGTTGAACAAAATATCTATGCTCTTTCTTGACCGATATAAAATCATAATAAATATGAAAGGACACAGCCACTCACCAGCCCCTGGTATCTAAAGGAGTCGTATACACTCCGGATGAAGAGCCAGAATGGCCACAGGTACTCAAACCTGAACTCCAGAACAAAGTCTGCCAGTAGCACCAGCGCCCACACCAACAGGAACTTCAGGTACAGGAAGGTACTGAAAATGATAATAAGCATTGGATGACACAAAAGGTTTTGGAACACAAATGCACTTCAACATTAAAGAGTGTACTTTATATTGTCAATGTGATTTGTGGCAACAAGAATGGTAGTCATATTTAGCCAGTACATATTTAACAGTCAATATGTGGAAAATCATCACTAGTCAATCCATCATAAGAGATTCTGCTTTATTGTAAGCGTGTATGTGTGAATCAAGTGAAAGTTTTAATGTCTGGCGCCTGTTGTTGCTGCTTTTTGACAGATGAAATGTCTGTGTGCATTGCACTGATTATAAGTGGCTTATCTTATCAGATGTAACAGCATATATACAGAATAAGTACAGACTTTGATCCACATAATTTCACGTGTTCTTCCGTGATGATGCTTTGGGCATTAGAATGTGGCAAATGTGCCAAACTACAGTGTTAATACTTTTCTAAAGAGTTGTGTCCATTTACATTTACTCACAGAATGTGTTAATGTGTTGCCGGTTCTTTCCCAGTGCCACAATTCAATTAAAAGTTGATATAATAGATGCATTTGATCGCATTTGACATTTTTGCTGTTAGAAAGTGACACAGTAGGGGTGTCCTTTGAGCTCAAAGCACTGCTGCTTTGTGATGGGTCAGCTGGTTAATTATTCAAGAGCTGCCCCGCATCTCCAGGTCTAGAGGCCACGCGTGAAACTAGGTGTCTTTCACGTTTGCTCCATCGGATAAATAGGAAGTCACATGGAGCCAACTGTTCGGACCTGTCAGGTGCGGCTGTGAAGAACAACAGAGCAACTTTAAAGTTGTGTGGACAGTGAAACACAAGGTCTGCAGAAGCCCCACAGCCAACTATATTGTCAACTCGTGTGTCACGGTTAACGTCAGTATGTGTTACGCCATGACTGCACACGCAAGGCACGTGTGGCGAGGTTAGAAGTAATCAAGACAGCTGTTGTTGTGCTAGCTAACGTACGTTACCCCCAGCTAGCTAGCTAACAGGGGAAGCTGCTCCTTTTGACCCGGCTGGCGGATGACAACATGACGTGGACACCCGGCAGCCAGTCGGTGTGGTTTAACGAGAGTCGAGGAGCACAGTGCGGCTCACCTGGAGCAGTAACGGTGCCCTGAAAGACACCTGGTGACACGGTTCCAGGCGGGCTGTTTTTTTTTGGGCCTAGCGCCGCGGCTAGCTCCCCGGCTAACGTCACCTGCTCATGTACAACAACACACCGCTAGCATACACTGCGCGGCCGTTGGAGGCTAGCAAGGCAGTCCATTGATATCAGCACTGACGTCAGGGAGCTTCACATTCTGCAGATATCAAGCGGCACACACCCCCATTCATGCCCCCCCGTTATGGTCGCGAGGAGGACCCCTCCGCATAAGTTACCTGCCGTATATACCCTCAGTGATTCGGTTCCGTTTTAACGGCCGTCGGAGTTTGCTGCAGTCCGCATTGCGCCGCTTCATCCTCCTCCCCTTGGCTTTGGCCTTCGAGTAACCACTGTAATCTTATCCAGTTTTCTTGTGTATTCGGACAAATATAATAAATGAAGTGGCCTGTGTTATATGTCGCTGTTATTATTTCCCCCCACTGGAAACAAAGAAATAAATAAAGGACTCTATTCGGGAACCTCCTCTTTTTCTGTTAGCGCAGACTCAATAAGCCCAGACAGCGCTGTATTTTACGTCCGTCCGCTTGTCAGACGGCTGGTATATCCAATCAATTGCCTCGGCCTCGGCATGTCTCTTTGACGGATGCAGTGATGAGCCATTTACGTTGCACCGCGGCCGGTCGCTCACTTCTCCTCCGCCAAAGACAACAGGGGAGAGCGGGGGCGGGGCCGCTGCGCGCAACGTCTCGCCGCAACCAATCAGATTAATCTGGACTAATCGGGCATCGCTGGTTGACCAATCAGCTGATCGCGGAGGCGGGTTGTTTTCTAAGAGAGTTTTTTTTTTCTGCCTTTGGTTTATTATAGACAGAAAACATGCGGTCTTTGGGACATAATTCCCTTTGTGGGAGACACAAAACAACCCTTCCAGCATACGGGGGTTATTTATATCAGGCCCTTTGTTTGTGCTTCGTTGACAGACTTGCCCCGAGGCCTTGGATGCCATCTATGATTTTGTTCACAGCTTGACATATGTGCATGTAGTGTACGCTCACAGGTGTGTTTGACTGAAAGTGTGACTTGCAGTTGTCGTTGCTTTTAGTATGATGAACTTTACCCATGGCTTTTTGTTAACCCATGCCTTTTTGACCATAACAAAGCGGCATTAAATATAAATATATATATATATATATATATATATATATATATATATATATATATATATATATATATATATACACACACACACACACACTCACCTAAAGGATTATTAGGAAGACCATACTAATACTGTGTTTGACCCCCTTTCGCCTTCAGAACTGCCTTAATTCTACGTGGCATTGATTCAACAAGGTGCTGAAAGCATTCTTTAGAAATGTTGGCCCATATTGATAGGATAACATCTTGCAGTTGATGGAGATTTGTGGGATGCACATCCAGGGCACGAAGCTCTCGTTCCACCACATCCCAAAGATGCTCTATTGGGTTGAGATCTGGTGACTGTGGGGGCCATTTTAGTACAGTGAACTCATTGTCATGTTCAAGAAACCAATTAGAAATGATTGGAGCTTTGTGACATGGTGCATTATCCTGCTGGAAGTAGCCATCAGAGGATGGGTACATGGTGGCCATAAAGGGATGGACATGGTCAGAAACAATGCTCAGGTAGGCCGTGGCATTTAAACCATGCCCAATTGGCACTAAGGGGCCTAAAGTGTGCCAAGAAAACATCCCCCACACCATTACACCATCACCAGCCTGCACAGTGGTAACAAGGCATGATGGATCCATGTTCTCATTCTGTTTACGCCAATTTCTGACTCTACCATCTGAATGTCTCAACAGAAATCGAGACTCATCAGACCAGGCAACATTTTTCCAGTCTTCAACTGTCCAATTTTGGTGAGCTCTTGCCAATTGTAGCCTCTTTTTCCTATTAGTAGTGGAGATGAGTGGTACCCGGTGGGGTCTTCTGCTGCTGGAGCCCATCCGCCTCAAGGTTGTGCGTGTTGTGGCTTCACAAATGCTTTGCTGCATACCTCGGTTGTAACGAGTGGTTATTTCAGTCAAAGTTGCTCTTCTATCAGCTTGAATCAGTCGGCCCATTCTCCTCTGACCTCTAGCATCAACAAGCAGGACTGCCGCATACTGGATGTTTTTCCCTTTTCACACCATTCTTCGTAAACCCTAGAAATGGTTGTGCGTGAAAATCCCAGTAACTGAGCAGATTGTGAAATACTCAGACCGGCCCGTCTGGCACCAACAAACATGCCACGCTCAAAATTGCTTAAATCACCTTTCTTTCCCATTCTGAATAAATGCATTGAAGCAACTGCCATGTGATTGGTTGATTAGATAATTGCATTAATGAGAAATTGAACAGGTGTTCCTAATAATCATTTAGGTGAGTATATATATACACACAGACACATATATATATATATATATATATATATATATATATATATATATACATATATATACACACATATATACACACATATATATGTGTGTTTGTGTGTGTGTGTGTGTGTGTATATATATATATATATATATATATATATATACACACACACACACACACACAAACACACATATATATGTGTGTATATATATATATATATATATATATATATATATATATATATATATACATATATATACATATATATATATATATATATATATATATATATATATATATATATATACATACACACACACACATATATATACACACACATATATATATATAAATATACATATATATGTGTATATATGTATATATGTATGGTCAAAATTGAATGGTAAAAAATACACATAGAATTTACAAATATTTGCTGAGCGATCTGTAATTGTATTTCATGTCATACATTTTTGGGGGGTGTCAATCAGCCAAATAATGCTAACTCTCTATATGTTGTCTAAATATGGTACTATTATCAGCTAACGATGCTGCATTTGGTCCATTCCCCTTTTTATAAAGTAGCTAAACATGACTGCAGTTATTTCATACATAGTTATGTTTCATGACTTCAATCCATTTGTAATTAGTTTTAAGGGGCTGCATTGTTGTTGTCTGGCTGAAATGACTAAAGCCGTTTTCTATAAGCATCCAAATAAACTTCACTCATGACCAGTCATTGGGTCCATACCTGTGAATCAACCCGCTCCACCCAGTTGTAACGTGTTGACGATTCGGTCCGATATCGGTCATGAAAGACAAGTTCGTGCCAAGCAGCTGATGAATACGAAAACCATGTGCATGTGTTTGGGGCTGCGCACTCAAAAGCCCGGCGGCCGAGAGATAGCGAGTGTGATTACTGACAGTGGCAAGCGTGTGTCAAGTCTGCGGCGAGTCTGTGGCAAGCGTCAGTCAAGTGCCAGGCCAGCGGCAAGCAAACGTCACTCGTTTGGCACCACTGGCATGTTAGTTTAAATGCATTTTGCCATCTCTAATTGACACTTTATGAAATTGTACATGTGCAACTGTTGAATAAACAATTAAAACATGGGTTTTAAAATAGTGAATCGTTCACAGGTGTCGTAAAAAATGCTGACAAAAAGCTGCTCAAACCTCCTTCACCAACACAACGTGTCATCTGGATGAGTTGTAGAGCAAAGAGCAGATCTTTTTCTAAATCAATCCAGGTTTAAAGCGTCCCCATATTCATGAGTTCTGAGAAGATGAACACAGTGGACAGGTTGTAAACGCTTCAGAGAGGAGAGTTGTTTAATAAAACATATTGGAAGAATGTAGAATACAGAGCACTCATTGAAAAATAGATTAAAAAAACATTGCTATTCTTGGCCAACACAAGGCAGCTAAAATAAAGTAAAGTAGGGATGAAGTTTGGCCTGAAGGAGGCACAACTGTTACAAAATCCAAAGGTTAACCTTTTAAAAAGTGCCAACATTTAAAATGTGATTCAATTGTGTGCAAAGAGAAAGAAGGTATATTTCAGAATAAACTAGGATGCTCCATGCTTCCTTCTGCAGTACGGAGCATTCAAAAGGTCCTCGGCCTTCTTCAGGGGATAAGATACAGCACACCGGGTTCAAGAGTTTGAACCCTCCGACACACCGATGTGTAACTGATTCTACACATGAGGTCTTCCATCCTCGTAGTAAACACTGGCCGCTGCTGGTTATTCGGGGGTATTAACTTTTAGCAGGGTCACCAAAATGACCATCAATGCTGTCAACACACCCGGACCGTAGTTCTGTCCTTCACAATAAGATATCACGCTTCAACAACTCAGAACTATGCAATAAAAGGTCTCTAGTTTCCATTTGAGTGTATACCGCCACCTGCTGGATGTTTTTTTAAACTCTTCTCATGTCAGTCACTCCGGCAGTTGTGAATATCCATCTTTTCCAACAATTCTTAGGTCAACACCTTCAAAATCTAGACCAAGACTCAAAGACCACTCGCTCAGACTCCGACAGATACTGGAAAAAGCAGTCCACAAGATCGCTCTCCACAAAGCCCAAAACAGCTTGCTCCAGAAGTACAGGTGCAAGTTTGACAGGAAGGTATGCGTCTCTTTGTGTGTCTTTTCCCCGTCTTGCGCAATGGCATCACTATTCTCCTCCTCAAGATTGATGTCCCTGACAATGTCTTTCTTCTTGGTTGTTGAATAAAACGTAAAAGAGGTCACTTTGTCTTTTCATACAGTCCCAGAGTGATACTACTAAAGTCAGATAAATCCATGTCAAAATAGGTGAGGCTCCCCTCTATTGTATTCCACCGGAAAAAAACACGAGGGCAGCCTTTTCAATCAACTTCCATTTGATCCTGTCCTTCGGCACACTCTTTTTTTCTGGTTCCCCCTCCCTTTTTGGTGCGTAACTGAACAAATTCCCCTTCTCTGAAATTCATCTATCCCATCTCAATTTTTCTCTGATTCTTCTGAGCATTCTTTGGAGGGTTTAGTGCTTTCTCTGAGACACATGATCATCTTAGTTTCTTGAGCGCTTTCCTCTAAGTGGCTCAAAGAACTTTGACTGCTGGGTTCTGGTCCCTTCCGCCTGCAGCATCCAAAAACAGCCAGGCGCTCACCATATGATGGCAGGTACTCTAAGCTGTCATCTGTCCTGAGGTGTATGACACTGGAGTCAATCTACAATGAAGGAATACTTTTTTGTTTATTACTCATTTTGCTGGTTTTGAAGTAGTCAGCAGTCAAAGAGGTGCCTCCACTAGGGGGCAGTAGTCAGAGGCTGATTCTTGCCACTGTGGTGGAGGAGGAGCTCGGCCTTGCTGCAGCAGCCACACTTGCATCAGTTGGAGTGAAGTGTGCATGGAACGTATCCAATGGCTCCTCGGTACGCACCGAGTCTGCGATCGCTTCTGGCACCTTTGCTGCTTTTTCTGCAGATAGGCTTCATAGTCATATATGCCTTTTACATTGAGATCGGGAGCAATATAAAAGCAGATGGGACTACCTTCAGCAGCTTTTACCCAGGTAGGCCAAGTAGTACGTAGGGATGGGTGCGGGTCAGGAGGTAAGGCAACAGGGGTTGAAGGGTGAATGACTCATCAACGAAACATAACTTCAAAGCTATATAGGTTCTTTAACAACAACAAAAGAAAAAAAGATGAGAATCCATGAAAATGGGGAGGGGCGGCAGTTAGGCAGTGATAAGACCAACCGGCGTCTGGTTCTCTAGGAGCAGATGACCTGGGTTGTGACTTTTGTACAGAACTGTATTGTAATTCAAGTGTCTGAGAGGTTTTAACTTACTTGTTGAGCCTCTACTATTTCCTTTGCAGAGTTCCAGGATGTGAATGTGATGGTGATTCTTGGGTTTGGCTTCTTGGGCACTTTTCTAGTGCGGTATGGTTACAGTGCCACTGGATTCAACCTCCTTGTAGCCGTCATGGCCACCCAATGGGCTGTCATACTCAATGGAATGGAGTCCTGGTATTACAGGGGAAAGATCAGGGCAGATTTGAGAAGGTACGTCACCGGCCGAGGCAGTTACTTTGATGTCACTTCTGTTTGAACAAATGATCTCTACTAAATCCATTTGTCCCCGTATATCTACAGCTTGTCCACAGCAACATAAAGTTTCACCTAATTGAAAATCAATACAATTCAGAAAGCATTATGAACCTAATATACACGTTTAACAGAACTAATGTACAAGACAATGGTCAATGTTTTGATACAGCTTAGTGGTTGCCGAGATGTGCGCAGCCTCGGCCCTCATTTCAATTGGAGCCGTGTTGGGGAAGACCAACCCGGTCCAACTCGTGCTCATCGCCCTGCTGGAGGTATCAGGGTTCGTCCTGAATCAATGGCTCCTCCAGAGTCTGCTGAAGGTGAGCAGCTTTCAATCCGGCACGCAACCTTTCCATCAGCTCGTAACTTGCCTTATATTGATGCTTTCTAACTTCTAGGTCCCGGCAGTGAACAGCATCATGCTGCTTCACATCTTCGGGGCCTTCTTTGGACTCACGCTGACCTGGATCCTGTTTCGGAAAGGATCCCTGCAGCCTTTTGAAAAAGAGAAGTTTGACCGCCGAACAGGATTATTCTCCATGTTGGGTAATAGTTTTATTTCATGTTGCTGCTGGATTGGGATTCATTCGGATTGGCGTGGCAAGTGGGATTATTAAACTGGAGATTCAAGTTTAAACCCTGCATTAGGAAGAGTCCACCTTATTAAAAGAAGAATCTGAATCCCATGTCCTCTGTCCTCCAGGGTCGGTGTTTCTCTGGATGTTCTGGCCCAGTTTTAATTCAGTCCTCGTGGACAATCGGAGCCCGGGGAGGAAGCTGGGGGCCGTGTGCAGCACCTACCTGGCCCTGGCTGTCAGCGCCGTCACAGCTGCGGCCGTGTCCATGCTGTCCTGCCCCAAGGGAAAACTCAACCCGGTATTCTGACTCTTGATATGTCAACGCGACGTTGTTCTCTCCCATGAACAGCGTCACTGTGGGCTTTAGTGAACTTTTATCTGCTTCAACAACATGGGACAAAAACAACAACATCTCCACTCCTCTGTCAGATCCACATGCAGTCATGCATCCTTGCTGGTGGTGTTGCTGTCGGGGTTTCTATGTCAGCGGTCCATCAGCCATGGGAAGCCATGACAATCGGATTCACTGCTGCTGTTCTGTCGGCCATTGGATTGCGACTCCTGCAGGTGATGATCACCATACCCACCCTCCCACTTAATTAAGGAAATCCTCTGTACAGCGCAGCTCGTGATAAGATCTTATTTTTGCAGACTCACATGCTGCTTGCATTTGAGTGCCATGACACCCGTGCGGTCCTGAGCACACACGGACTCCCGGGTCTACTGGGATGGCTCGCACAGCTCTTCCTACACATAAAGGCCAGCGATGATCACCCAGCGTAAGAACGCCTTTTGGTCATTCAACATTCATACAAGCGGGCGACACCCTCAGTAATCGGTCCTCTATCTCACAGGGCGGTCCGGTTTGCCATAGTTCACGTTTGCTCACTCCTCATCACCATCAGTCTGAGTCTGTGCATGGGAATCCTTACAGGCAAGTCTTCTATTATTAACCGTCTGGCACAATCAAACCACAAGACAGAAGGTCCATTTTTAATTATTCAGTCGCAAAAGAATGCCAACAACAGGGAAATTTGAACTGCCGCGTGTCCTACTTTAGGTTTTCAGGATTTTAGAGAAATGCAGAGGTCACCTTTTTTCACAGTGCTAACAGCATGCAGGTTGACCACCACAGCTGCAGCTACGCCACATTAAGGTTTCCTAATTACTTTTACGTCATTGTTTAAAGGACTCCTACTCAAGAGGAACTTCTGGAGACTGTCTCCAGACAAGAAATGTTGTGATGACCAGGCTTTCTGGGAGGTAGGCAATCAAGACTTTGTCTTCCTAAAAACAAACATGGAGCTGAACATAATTCTTTCACTGCACCAACAAGATCAATTATCATGATCAAGAATGCTACTAGACAGTAATGGACTCTGTATTGTATTGGGCCATGCAATACTTAAGGTAGAATCTTAAATCAGCACGGGGGGGAAATGTTTTCATGTCTTGCAGTTTCCCCATCTTGCCGTGAAGAAGTAAGAGGACGGAGAAGGAAGTGGACCAAGTGGGATCCCAGAAGAACAAACTATTTCTGGTGTGATGTATATCATTTCATACAGTTCCTCTTACTTTCATGCAAAGCAATTATTAGATTTTTTTTTTTTTTAATGTGTGTGAAAGATTGGGATACAAACAAATTAAATCAAACTCTGAAACTGTGGAAACATAAACGCCAGACTCTTTTTCTGCCCAGTATGTCGTTGTTTAATGCTGCCGCGGTCGTCATAAACTGACCTCATGGCCCGGGTGTTACACAAGCAGAAGGGTGAGTGTTGCAGTCAAATACAAATCTCCGGTACAAGTCTGGCAACCTACAGTCAAACCATTGTCGACATCATGTCAGCGGTGTGAGCTAATTAACCATCAACAATAAATCTGGACGACTGCAAATTGCCAGAGCTGACATATTGTTATTTCAGGAAACACACAAGCAACCCTATATGGTTACAGTCAGTAAATGTGTACAGTATTATTACATATTGCCCTCAAGGATGTTTTGTACCATAATAATTTATGTTGTTTCCACTTAAAAGACAGTTCAAATTAAAGGATGCCATAAAAGTAAGTATACCCGAAAGGAAAAGTGGACCGTTCACAGACGTAGCTTCCAAAACTTTTTTTTTTTTTTTTTACACATTAGTTGTGAACCATTATTACAATCTGAGTGCAGATAGACACATTTAAATATGTTGTGCCACATTTGAAAATATTCAAAAACCTTTTAAGGAAACTTATGCAGCAAAACAAAATAACTTAAACATTTTAATTTGAAAGCTAAAAAGTTGTTTAGATAACGTGGATAACCACTAAAGCATCCTGTCTCATACAATATAGAAAGCAGAGTGTATAAACAGTGGACATGAAGACACACAGAGTCCATCACTGCCACAGGTCCTCTGTACGTCCAAACTTGAAGACCAAACCCCTAATAAGAGGACAGGAAGACAGTGTAAGAGAAATATACTTCCACACAACACCGTTGACAAAGTGTGAGCATGAGTTCGATGCAAGACGCTGGAGTAGGACCACCAACTTACCCAAAGAAGATGAATGCATTTTGGAAGAAAACGGCAATGCCGGGGTACACGATGGGCTTTTCTGCAAGAGACAACAGATGCACCGCTTACAAAATGAGGCTGCATTTAAAATTTGACAGAGCGCCACATTTGGTCAATGAAGAGAGCCGTTCGCGATTGGGCTGTACAACACTGAGCATGCTTTACACAGTAGCTGTAAATGAAGTTTGCACATCATGCTGGCTTCTTGTTCCTCCCTGCAACTCTCAAAACTCACACTCTGGAACTGATTACCGTAAACGTCGGGTTACGAGCCGCTACTACCTTTCGGTCAGTGTCCCGTTAGCTCCCCGCTGTAGCCAACTGAGGCTCCTGCTAGCGCTCCGTTACTTCCCTTCCGCTAACTTCCGCTAGCTCCCCGAAAACCACCGAAGGTAGCGGGACCAGGCTCGACACCCGACTTGGGCAGAGGGGACGCGGGCAGTAGCAGCAGCAGCGCTAGCTAGCAGCTACTAGCGTGCTACAGCGGGGACACTGACCGGCCGTAGGGGCGGCTCGTAACCCGACGTTTACGGTACTGTCCATCAGTGCAAGTTGCAAGAGAGAAAGAAAAAAGAAACTGGACTCACGAGGCACTACGAATCCGCCGAACAGAATCCACATCGAGGCGATGAGGGAGCCAAACGCCAGCATGAAGCCGATGAAGAGCCACACGCGAGCGCCTGCAGAACAGAGATGAGAACGTGTGAGTTACTGGGCGACGCCGCACAGCAATACTTTATATATGGGTACTGTAGGAAACAGATGTGGCGGTGTTTAAAATACACAGTGAGGAAACCATCATATTAATGGGGAAAAATAAGCGTTTGTGTGGAAGTCTTCATCCGGCAATAAAAGGAGCTCATCATACACACCCGTCTGTCCAATGCAGCCTTCGCTGTAGCTGTCTCCTCTCACTTGGCCATTTGAAACAGCATTTATCCTGGAGGTGTTGATGAAAAAAAACATTTACAAACATATCTGAAGCTACTTGTACCTGATTGCTTATGTTGACAGACCCCATGGTGATAACTGGATACTGTTGGAAGTATAAGCACTGTGAAGGCCGACACTCACAAACTAACGAGCTGGGAAATACCAATATGACCAAAACACCAGAGACCATTCTTGAACAGAGGCAGGGGGTAACCGCCCTCTACCCTCACCAATCTTAACGTGACTCAACACTTTGGGGTCACACGATGGGAGGCCACGGCCGGGGCTGGGAGCTTGAGAAACACCAAATGATTGAAAACACACGACGAGAGACCACTTCGTCAAACCTGAAGAAATCAATCAAATCCCGTGACAGAAAACAAAAAGGTGAGCGGAGTCGGCCTTACATGAGGAAGGCCACCGTGGCGATGACCCCACAGGTGTGATAGGCATGATGGAACTGGCCCTCGTCGGGATATTTCACCGCTGCGTCGATGATGATCCACCAACCGGTGAAGAACTGCAAAGAGATCCACAGCATGAGTGTCAACAAACGTGTGATACATCTGCATCCTGGTCATTTAAATCATGGGGGGGAGAAATCACAGACCAGGAAGACAAATCAGTGCCTGTCTAAATATCCCTTAGCTATGTTTATCAGGCCTTTAACGGACACAATGAGGGCAATACCAGAACTCCAGCGGCTACGGACGCTATTGTGTTTCTTCTCTCTGCCCAGTCCACGTTGCACTCGCAGTCTCCGCACCGGATCCCGTCCAGAAAACCAGACATGACTCTGCGGAAAGGGCGTCATGTGCAACAACGAGTACACAAGTGGGACAACAACAATGGAAAGCTCAAAGCGACATAACACATGCATATAGATATATAAACAGATCCATTCCATCCACTATCTGGTAGCAAAATACATTAAAAATAAAATATAAAAGTGGGCTCACGTTCTCTGTTTGTGCGCAATCTCTGTAGGGTGATGGTCAATAACATGTTGTATTTACCAAGCAGCAATACGCATACTTATGCACTACAGCGCGGTAACATATCCGCCATTAGACCAAACAAGGATGTCGAGGTTTACGGCTGTAAACACTCAGCGTAACTTTACGGTAGATTAAAAACAGGGCTGTCTCGACTCGTTGGGATTTCTTTTGTTCATCGCTTGTGGCGTTAGCAAACATTTCCTTGACGGTTTCTTCTCGCTACGAAGTTGCTAGAAATAACAGCGTAACTCAAAAGACACCGGCAGTGACGAGCTGAAACACGCGCCCCGTCGGAATCACCGGGTCGGTACGTTAATGTCACTATCTTGAAGGATTTCTTACCTTTTATTTTCGGTTTTTGATGCGAACCTCCTCGATAAGCCCGACTGTACTTCCGATAGAGCTCGCTCGTGCACATGCGCAGTCACACACAGACACACGCGCGCCTGGTGAGGGAACCACTGAGACGGTTTGATATCGGTGCGTTCATGGTGTTGTGAACAAAATGGGAATTCGTGAAACATCACAAGCGAATGGACATTTTCTTCGGTGTAACGCAACAGTTTCAGAATACGGTACTCAATATATGTGCTACCCTTTTCCTTATACACCCATGGTGCTGCCTATGTTGCAGCCAAACGATATAAAGCCGACTTCGTTGTTAATTCCAAATAAAATGGTAGCACACGCGTAAATTACGGGTGACGACTAAAGTACGAGCTTAGTTCTACTTCATGAAGGAAGCACCGTGGATGAGCATTTTGTAGACCACGAGACGACGTTTACTTCCAGAGGAATCGATACCGAAAATAATAAGAGTAGGTTACATTTGTAACTAAATAATCACATGTCTAAAACAAACACTCTTACATATGATTAAATAAATAAAAAGAACAACAAAATACTTAGGAGACAGGTTGTTAATGGATTTATGAGCATTTTATTTGGGCCTATTTTCTTAATCTGTGTTTCAGTGGTGCTGGTGTAGAGCATCTTAAAAGCTTGTTTGAAATATGCTGTTTATTGAAACAAAAGGGAGAAAAGTATATACTTGATCTCAGAAGAACGAACTTGACACAATCAACAGAACATTCTCTTCGACCTGTTATTGATTGCAAAACTTGTGTAGGGTTTTTGAAGCCGTTCGCTGTATAATCTCATCCGAGATCTGTGCCTGGGACGTCATGTGAGTCACATGGGGCCTTTCACCCTTTCATTACTCACAAATAGTAATGCCTGTAAGTGTGAACAGGGTACAAGAGAAAATGCCTGGGGGCTGTATCATCCACTTCACACAATCACAGAGAGACATTCACAAAAAAATACATGGATTGAAAAGATATCGAGTTGCAAGTTAGTGGTCCACAAAAATATGTTTAGCGTCATAATTTGAAATCAGTATACAAAAGCATTGTACAACTACTTTTGAGTTGACACATTTGAAAAGGCCATGTACCTTCCACCTAGCAAAATTCCTTATTTGTGTAAACATTCCTGGCAATAAACGGTTTCTGATTCTGATTCTGAAGCCAGTATGAATGAGTAAACAAGATGACAATTGTCTTAAAAGACTCCAAGCAATTGCAAGGCCACAGATATGGACAGAAAAATGACACCAAGGTATCCAATGTAGCCATAGACGCCATTCATCCTCTTGGACGGATCTGGAACAAAACAGAAAACAGAACAATGTTAACTTTTCACCAAAGCAGAATTATATGAAACGACAATGAATACTAAACTCTTATAGACTCTTCTAACTCTCTGACATTGGAATTCAAATGTTATTGATAACACATTGAATGACTATGACTGTTTTAAAACCACTTATCTTGAACAATGACCTTAATTCAGACCTCAGCCGTGCATGTCTTTATTATTATCTTTTGCTCAATGCTATATTCTGTCAATGATTCAAAACAACTGGGCAAGGAGCAACACAAATGCTCTGGCGACCACTGTCACCTCTGTGACTACTAGCAGTGCTAGATTGCGTTTTGATCCTTGAGGTTCACTCCACTCAAACTGTAACTTTGAACCACGCACTATTATGTTGCATAAATGTAAAGGCTAATACATAATATTGGTGGTATTGTATTTTAAATGCATTATGTCAGCATCAAAATATTTGGAAATAAATCTTTTAGACAGATGAAAAGTGGGGTAACCTTTCCTTCATTAAAGGCCTTTCACGTGACATGAACAGAATGTGAGTCTTACCTCCTGTGTAGTAGCCCCAGGCATAGGAAAACCTGCTGGTCACCCAAATAGCCCCCAGCACCGATGCCGACAACTAGGTTTAGAAACACAGAAACAAATTATTACAGTCAGTTGGGGGGAAAGCAGGGATGATCAAGTTTGACCAGAAAAAAAATGCTTTATCATTGTGATAATTATCTGAAGAATGTATGCCAAAGATCATGCGGATTGCTTGCTCCTCCCACAAATCCGACACGGCGTGTGGTTACAATTGTGGCAGTCTAAAATACATACTTCCAAAGTTCCAAGCCCCAAATGGCAAAAAAGGTGTACAAATGAATGATACATACCGGGTAGACGAGAGCCGCAATGGTCTGGAACACGAGCCACTGCGCGTACACCTCGAGCGTGTTCTGGTGCGCTCTCTGGATACAGTTGAATACCTGCTCCTTGTCACTGTACATTGTGGGATACTGCAAAGAAGAAGAAGAAAAACACATCAAATGATAGCCAGGAAAACTTGTGAAAAACACTCACAATGCACTTAAGAGCGTTCAGTTAACCCCACGTGTACTTATTTAAAGTATTGCGTAGTAAAGTCAAATACCTGGACGTTGTACTTCTTCCTGGCGGACCCGACTTGTACTCCCAAGTAGCCCAGCATGATCCAGCTGTACAGGTAGGTAAATATGACATAGCCAAAGCTGGACGGCAACACGGTCAGGATGTCCATCTCTGCACCGAGGGTTTCCCTGTGTGTCAAGTAGTTTTCAGAAAACGGCGCACAACGCGATCTGCGACTATGCAGCCAGGTGGGACGGGAGGAGACTCGGCTCTTGAGGCGGAAAGCAACGAAGTAAACAGAAGTCGAGGTTACATAAAACAAATCTCGCGAGATCGCTTGCCTGGCGACGTCGTAACCAATTTAAAGGGCAATGCCACAATACTAACAATGATGCGTTTCTTTTGTTGCACGTAGGAAGCTCGCTGTTTGCTCATAACTGAATGTATTGTTAATGGCATTGTATTAAGTGCATTACTGAAACACAGACTTGATCCTCCTTCACTTGAATCAACATCAATAACCCTATCACCGCTTCTGTCGTTTAGTTAGTCACTGTACATACTTATATTTCACTGTGTATACTTTATATACACACTTCATATACACTGTATATGCATTTTTTTTTTGCATTTTGGCACTTTCTTTATTATTTCATTTTCTTAAATGTAATACGCTCTGCTATGTTATTGTATCGTATATATTGAGTATTTTTCATACTTAATGTTTGTATGTCTCCTTTGTAACTTTGCTTGCTGCTGCCACAAACAAATCCCCCCATATATATATATATATATATATATATATATATATATATATATATATATATATATATATATATATACACTGTGTAAGCGGGACTACATCAAGAGCAGTGACACATAAACGGAGTGAAATCCCTTGTGTTCACATACTTGGCCATGACAGCTGATTCTGAATTTAGATTTTTCGTACCTCCACTACATGACAGGACATAACATCGTTTTCCAACATATGTATTCACACCAGCGTTAGAGACAGTACAGGCATTGGAGGGGGTTATACTTTATTTGTTGTCAAAAACTCCCAACATTGTACTGCACTGCTGAAGCAACAGGTCGGACCAAATTATTGAATTCGTTAAAAAAAATTTAACGAGATCAGATTTCCAACATTATATCTTCCTTATTTGTCTTTCATGGTTCGTACACTGTGATGGTCTGCTTCTTCACCTACCACAGACCATGATTATGAGGACCGCCATTACGTCTGCTGTATTTAAAATAAAAGCTGCTCGCTACACGAACAGGAACACGTGACTGGAAATTTCCAGTAAAGTGGCTCCGCCCAACAACTAACCGTCGACACGAGCGAAGGCGGCAGTCGGTTCAACCTCGAAGGAAGATACAGCGGTCGCGATTTCACTAATATCCAGCAACCAAACAACACATTTCTACCACGTCTGAGCTTTATTCGCGTTTAATCTTCTCGCTATACGTGTAGAAAGTGACTTTTTTTGCCACAACGTTCGCGTTATATCGTTTACATCGACGTTATCGGAACAAAGGCTTCAAGCTCCAGTCAGCCTGGTAAGACCCGTGACTTCCGCTAGCATGGCTAACTGTTTTGCCACGCTAGCATGATTTAACGCTCCGTGTATCTTCTATTTGTCCATATAAATGTAATTTTGTATTATTATATCCAGTTTAAGTTGTGACCATCTTTTTTTAACGATATGCGAAATAACTGCACATGTCGTATTTTTAGAGTGAAAACAGATGTTAGCTCCAGCTAGTCAAGCTAGCTTTAGCTTGCGTCGGGCCAGGCATTTCTAGAAGGCCTCTGCTCGCCATTGCAGCTACGTTGCGCCACTCGCCATGTTATGAAACAACAACCACAGGCTTACGCATAGCAGGCTATGCGTGATATTATCATGGCACTTCTCTAAAAGATATAACGACGGGCGATATTTAAGTAGTAACCGCACGTTGTTTTACTGATGTTTAAAAGTTTTTTTAAAGTACGTATGTCTCATTTCAGCTCGTGGCAGAAAATATAACAATGGCCAAGGGAGAAGACTCTCACTTGGAGATTGCCCACGTTCGTCAGAGCGATGACATCAATGTCGTCTTTGACCAGAACTGCCCTGCCTCATCTCGCTCCCGATCGCGGTCCAAAAGCGGCGGCTCTGGTCGCCGCAGGGGGCGTAACAGCCGCAAGGGAGGCCACAAGTCTTCGTCGTCCCGCAGCAGGTCTCGCTCTCACCCCCGTTCTCGCTCTCACCCCCGTTGCCACAGACCCGCCTCCCGCTGTCGCTGTGACAAGCATCGCGGGTCTGACCGTGGCTGCCGATCCCCTTCGCGGCGCCACAAGGCCCACTCAGGCTCACCCTCGCCTTCCAGGCACACCCGACGCAACAGGCCCCACTCCAGGCCAACCAGTCGTCGAAGCCGGCAGAGTAAGGCGGTGAGCAGGTCTTCCCAGTCCCCGCCCACAAATGACGACAGCAGCTCACGGTCCGGATCTTCAGAGCATTCCCTCGACTTGAGTTTTGAAGGTGAGTTGATTTGATGAGGGAATTGTCATTAATCTGGCATTTTAAAAAAAATATATTGCACAGGTGAATAAATCGATTTTTGCATGTTCCGCAGATAAAGGAACCCCTATCAAGGCTGCGGAGGTCAATGTTGCCACGATCCCAGGAGTGGAGAAGCTCGAACTTCCTGAGAATGTAAAACCAATCCTGTCGGAGCAGGCGGTAGAGTCCAAACTGGTGTTGACAGGGACATGGGTGAGACAAGACCTGGAAAAGACTACTTCACAGGTGGGTGTCTTGAGAGCGATGGTCCACTTAACATTGAACACAATATACATTTAAAATAAGGCTTTCTCACAGATTCTTATTAAATGCACACACTATCCTTCCTCATCTAGGACGACTGTTAAATATAAGGTAAGGTGTGTTGAGAATTTTCTTGAATGATATAAGTTGATCCTATCTGTCACTTATTTGATCAAAGTTACACTTGTCTGATCTACTGTATCTTTGTTGCTATGTCTACAGGTGTCTATTGATTAGTTTTAGGGCTATGTTGTAAAATTTCCTGTCTTGTGTAACCTTTGGACCCCTGAGAGATTATACACACTCTCTGTATTTATTCCTGTCTTCATAGATAACATGACAGTGGTCTCCTTCACTCATCGGCACCTGGGATTAAAGGGCTGTCATGTGACTTAGGTGACAACAATACGTGTTTGCGTGAAAGTTTATCTGATAACCCTTGCAATGTTCAAAAAGTATAAATTAACTAGAGGTTAGCAATTAAACAAACACATATGCAGATTATCAGACATGGTGCACACAGTCAATATATGTGCTAATTCCTCACATAGACGTTTCATGAGCAATTCAGATATTGTATTACACTGACTCCTCTTGATATAGATAGGCAGTAGAATTCTGACATTTCCAATGTATTTATGCTTGAAGTTGAACTGGGTCGTTGTTATTTAGCAGAATCCTTCACTCGCTGATGGAGCAAAGGCGTGTGGACTGCATTATAGTGACTATCCCTGTCAAGAGAGCTAAAAACAGATGAAGAACTCCTCTCCGTATTCCAAAGATAAGTTGGTTCACCAGCCGTGTGCTGAGGGCTGGGAAACCTACGTCACCATCATTCTGCCACTGTAGACAGAGAAGACATCCTTTTTTTACTATGATATTTTTTGTTTGTTTTTGCATTTTATGGTTTTATTCTGTTTCAATGTCTGTCCTTGTAGGATGATTTTAAATGGTGGAGCCAAGTCTTTGACAGCAATGGGATGGAGGGGGGGTGTTGGTATTGAAACAAACTTAAATAATTCACTATGCAATGAAGTGCTTTACAATATTAGCAATGGGAACTATAATCCAACTATAAGAATTTAACAAACTGTCAAAGCACAGACTCAATCAGTTATACACGCATATCTCACTAGGTCTGTTTTTCTTGTCTTTTTTTTCAAACAGAGCAATGATGAAGAGCCTGATGATGTGTTCAGCCGAGGGATGTCTCCAAAAAGAAAAACGATCTCTTTCAGCATCAATGTAAGTGAATTAAATTGCAGCGTATTTGTGATTTTTTTCTTTAAAAATATGCCCCCGGGCACATTAATGTGATCTAATGTCTAATACTTTCTTAATCTTGTCTCCTTAGAACGCCGTGCTGAAACCAACAGGGGCGGCGCCATCTGGTGCTAAGGTAACTTCCAGAGTGGACATCTATGAAAGCAGGAAGCCCTATGGCCACTGGATGCCAGTCAAAGCGGGTCACGCCGCCAGTGCACGCAAACGCGCACTTGCCATGTCACACTAATGTGGCAGAGTACATGGACGCTGTGAATACTATAAATATTTTGTACATATGTTTGACCTTTTCATGGCAGAAGTTTTATTCCAGATGAGTTATGTGGGAAGAAGTGAAGAAGTCGACCAGGTGGGATTATTTGTTTTGTTTCCCCTTTTGTTGTATACTGTGCTTCAATAAAGATATTTATTTGATTAAAAAAAAATGTGTTTGTCTGTTCTCTACTCAGTGACTGCATCTTGAGCACATGATAACTACTGAGGGAAAAGCTTGAATAGGAAGTTAATGATACTTCAAAGTGACTAAAATATGTGTAGAGAAATTAGATTGTAATGTTCTAACAGGGACTCCATAGAGTAAAACATACTTCCCATTTACTACAGTAACATTATGGTGTGCTTACATTTTCCAGTGGGGTAAATTATGTAATAATGCTGGGTACATAAACCACAGGATGCAATGTAACTGAAATAAATCCTGGCTGACTTTTTGGTGCTTTCCTGGGATTGAGTAAGCAGACATTCACTCATTGGAACACTAGAGCAGAGCCATCATTATTGTTATTAGTAGGCCTTACACCAGTGGTCCTCCTACCACGAGGAGTCAAACTGTCTGCCGTGAGTACATGTATAAACGGGTACACAGAGATTTGGCAAATAAAGACAATCAAGTGACATGTTTGCCTCATGACAATGTCCAGAATTAGTTTCTTGGCCTTCAACCAGTTACACATCTGCCACGTCTCTCAAGTCTTAAGGATCAAATTGGCTGCATTCTTTATGATGACCACACGGTGTCAGTATTGTCAAATGTTCCATCTGTTTCCTCTGCGTCTCACTTTAGTCATTAGGCCATGCGTCATGTTCTAGACTGAGGTTGGTGTGAATCACCGCCTGCAACTTAGATTTGAACATGAACAGTGTGATTACAAAATGGCAACTCGTTTAGTTTTCATGGGAGACATTTCTGACTTGTTGCAGTAGGAATAATAAACTTGCCGGTGGCTGAGTTCCATGTATCTGTAGTGGTCCTGGTATAGTGCATAAAGTGTGCTTACTGGGGCACTTGGAACTGCAACAGGGCAGTCGTTAACGTTATTAGTAACACCTGTGCTCTTCCTGTGTACAACACACCTGTCACAATGTGCCAATCACAGCTGGTGGTGATTGATGTGAGGTGATCGTCTGTCTGCCAACACCTGATTTGTACATGTTCCTTCTTGAGTGACTTGATATATCCTGCTGTTGTGGTTGCTGTGCTACCTACCCTGAAGCTGTGTGTGTGTGTGTGCACTGACTGGTTTTCAGCCAGTGTTAAAAACACTGGCATTGTATTGCCTTGAAGGTATTTTGGGTGAGATAGCTATCTGTTATCTGAGTGGATAATACATTTGAATGTCAAGGCTGATATTTAGATGCATGTCACAATCTGTTGTAATAAAAACAAGGTTTCAAAATCAGTTTTAATTACGCCTGACTCCCCAGACTGTGAGTCTCCTGCTGTAGACTGACCTGTAATCCTGATGAATTGCTTTGACAGGGAGATAAGACATGCAAAAACACACCATAGGTGGAACTGGAGCAGAGGGTGAGGCACTGTTTATTTGATATACACAGAGCTCATTGATGTGGCAGTCTCTCGTTTTGACAAGACAGACTTGTAGTGCAGCGTCACACGGTCAGGACTCATGGAGTCATCGCATAGGATTGGTTCATTCTTGGTCGGTAATAAGAATCAGTGCCACATCCTCGCTGGCCGGCCTCTGTGTCTATATGGAAACAACTTGCCCCGTTAACACATTATTTATCCAGACCTTTTCCTACGCTCACTGGGCTTACATCGGTCCCATTTTTGCGTTACAGAGGAACCATTTTAAACAGGCAGTTGGCTTTGAAAGAATCAAAGGTGTCAGATTGGTTTTCCTGAGACACAACAGTGAATTTATGCATTGTTGTTCCTTACAAGTCCCGGCCAACATCCACAGGCTAATCAGATATGACTACACAAATATCACAATTATGTTTAATCCACTCCCTAAAAGCTCGAGAGCAGAGTGAGGTATCAAAGGCATCATCTGGAGCTCCCCTGCCCTTCAACGGTGAAACGTAAACAACTTGTCACGGCGTCTTTGCACACCACCCTTTAAAAGGGATCCATCAATGTATTCTGTGGAGGTTCAACTTCTATTGATTCATCCAGATTAGATCCAACAGATCGTTATAAATATGTATACAATAGTGCGTTTGATTCAGTGACTACACAAACCAATGACTGTAGGGCCAATGCCCCTAGACTCACACTGACAGAGTTGAGGATTGAGAGACTTGCATGGGAACCGGTGTTGTCTCTTGATCTCTTCTCCAGTCACAAGGCCTTCCTGCTCATGTCGCAGCTCGGGGGCAAGTTAGTTAGACTGAGATGTGGATGATAATGAATAAATTGAATTGCTCACTTGTTGGTCCTTTATCGAAAAACATGCTTTTGGCTGGCATCTCGGGCTAAATGCGCCCCGAGGTTTGACGTACAACGGTAACTCATTCTCACGCTCAGAGATCGTCTCCCGTCATGAGACCACACACAGTAAGCCCGCCAACAAAGAACAAGTGTGCAAGATGAACTGTATGCGGTTTATTTAAAAAGAAAGGATAAAAGTAATCATAACAGTTGTTTTAAACTTCTAGCACAGCAAAGTACACCACACATTTTACAGATGACTGAATTATCTCTCAGCTCACAATAACCTCAGCATCATATAAAGATGACTACCGCTTATAGCATTTTAATACATGTATTCTAGTTATGAAGCAAGCTTGGAGAAGAAAAAGACAACACGTCCGGAGGTGACTGGACCCCCTAGACAGCCGTGCCCCTCTCCAAGTTCTGTTTGATCTCCGCGGTGTATTTGCCGTAGAAGCGCTCTGCCTTCTTGTTGAACTTGGCGTTCCTCTCGTTGATGTAGTCGATGTCTGCGTCGTCGTTGTAGGCCCTGCGCCGGCTGTACTTGGCCCGCTTCTCTATCCTGACAATCGCAACAACAACAAAAAAAGAAGCAGCTTAGAAGGGATTTCATAACCTAGTGTGGCCACCATCCACGGCATATTCAATAACAATAATTGGCTACAGGGAATAATTCAAGTTTTTTTTTTTTTTTGGCAAGGAGAGTGGCGATGGAAAACTTAAAACGCTTTCATAGTTGAGGAAAATACTGTCAAGTTGCAAGCTCTCAGTCTTCATTCGCTGTCTCTTCAAAGCATTGTTGTGCGTCATACCCTGGCAACAGAGTCCTTGTCTAATGCCCCACAGTCGCAGCTCTAAAACAAGCCTTAGACTGTCTCAAATATAGAACAGCTCAGGGGGAAAAAACAGGGTAACAAAAAGGGGGAGAGAGGGCTTCTGTAGCCAGAACAAAAACTTTAAAAAACAGTGGACGAACTAAACTGTTTGAAGCGGCGGTCAGTTCAATGTGAGGGACACTGAAGGTGGAGCAGCATCGTAAGAATGAACACTTCTTCAAATCACAGTTCACACACACAAACATCCCTCTCGTCCAAATTGGTAAAGCGGTCACAAAGTCATTATTTCCACACATAATTTATTATGAGTGAGATAATCTCATATTTCAAGACTTCACACTGCGTTTGTGGTGCAACAGTGCCGGAAAAAAGGTCTGAATGAACCTACTGTCTTATTCAAAATAAATGTGTGGGGGTTAGAATTGCTTAAAGGAATACTTTACCCACAAAATTAGCATTTTTATAGCAATTACTCGTGTTACCTTCAAATCGTGAATTTTTTTAATTACTTAAACGCATCAAGACTTTTCTCTGTGGAGGCATGCACGGGGAAAAAAAATCCTCAAAAACCCAAGGTGACACGGCGCGAGTAATTTAGGTACAAACAGTCATTTTGGGGGTGAATCATAATTCAACTTGAAAAAAGTCATGGGGGAAATTATTGCGGGGGTCGGGAGAGGATATGGCATCTGTTAGAGTGTGACTCACTGTTTCTCGACATCCTCCACCATGCGGTCAATGCCCAGCTTTGTGGGGACATGGGTGCCGTGGATCAGGCTGTTGGACGTGGGGTGGAAGTCCTCACCGCTGAGCAGCAGCAAAGGAATTAGACACGTACAACCAAAGAGAATCACGATCTGCACATACTTAAAAACGGACTTCTCTATTCCATCATTGTGATTACGGTCATACCAATGTATGATAATGTGGCCACAGGGGGAAATGTGTCTGTGCATCCTTCACGGTTCTGCATGACCGTTAGTCTTTTGAGGGCAAATAACCTGCAGGCAACAAACTCTTCCTCAAACTTAAGTGTGCGTTGCACATTTAACGTTTCTGAATGGCTTTTCGGAGCGTTTCAAAACTGCCCTCGGGGCAAATGAGAGGGTACCAAACTTAACATATAGAAAATGCTTTGTGCACATGTGATGGGTGAATGCTGAGACGATTACGTTAGGCAAAATGTTACAATTAATTTTGCTTGACTAGAGGTTTCACAGTTACGGTCCCAATAACAGAGTCCCATGCCATCGTTCTCATGGCCCTATTAGTGGGAATACATTTTTTTTAAAGATCTAGTAATGCCAGATTTCTTCATCCATGTTGAGCTGTCTGTCTATCTGGATGAAGAGTTACAAAAGGCACGGCAAAAGACACCGGGGGTCACTCACCAATCCTCCCTCTGCTTCTCGTAGCTTTCCATGTCTGGTCGGATTTGCCTGGTGAGCCTCTGGTACTGTCGGAACTGGGCCTCGGCATAACCTGCAGATCATTGTGTGAGACGGGAGAAGAAAAAAAAGTTCATAATAATTACCGGAACAAACAGTGAGCAGGCACGAGGCTCAGCAACACAACCTGCGGCTGGTTAGGCAAGAAGAGGCAGCTCTCCTACTCCCTTCCTCTCTTTAGGCCCCTCTGGTGATAATTTTCTCCCAAGAGGTTTTAATTCAGAGGAGGTTTTTGATGCAACAGATGGCAGCCATATTTACGAGAAGTCATTTTTTTTCTTCCCAGGAGATTAAATTGGGGGCAGTTCAAGATGATTAACATCCCCGAGAGGTCCTTACATGCAAACCAGTATTGCTCTGTACACTGCCGCTACATAGGATTTAGCCAGCAACATTTCCCTGTTTAGTGAAAGTGGAAAAACTTTCACATGCCACAGAACTCACTTGTTTCCTCAAGAGTAAACTGTATTAAAACTACAACTTACTAACGAGTAGACTCTGGTTCTGGTGTCACTCCTGAAATAAAGCAGTTTCATGCTTCCATGTTACTTCCGGAGGCGACAATAAGATTCCAGAGTCAATACAATCAGTGACAACCACTTCAGTGTGAAAGGGACAGAAATGTGTAATTAGTTTAGATTTCTTTGAAGAAGGCCAGTCTTTAGTCTGTACTTTGATCTGTATTAATTCAGACAGACGTTTATATGTTTAAGTGAATATGAGGTTGGTGCCAACCTGCGTGGTGGAATTAAAAGATGGCATCCTTTCGGTTCCTTCCACCAATCAAAAGTTGGTTGAAAACAAAACCATGTGGTGCTGCTGTAGAACTCCCTTTGGAAATGAGATTCAAAATCTCAAATGGCATTATCGTGGCTAAATAAATGACAATAAAAAAATCAAACTTAAACCGACCAACTGAAAATGAGGTTTATTAATTCCGCCAGTTGTGTCTGTGAGTGTTTGTCCACAACTGTGTAATATTTTGAGTGGCCAGTTATGGCTGCATGCTCAAAACACCTTTTATTGCCAGAACTACCAGTGCACACACTGCCACTCAGCAGCTACTAGGTGGGCAGAAAGCTTGTATGAGGTGTATTATACGTGACTTTGAGCCGACTGTCTGCAGTCATCGCCGCTTGTTTGAATGAAGGGTGTTTTGCGACACTAGACTGAGATTAGCGCAATAAAGCACCAGCCGTTGCAGACACACCTGGCGGAGCTCTACGCTCTACTGAGCACTGAATTCACTCACAATTCATGACACTTAACACATAAGTGCAACCAAAGAGTACGCTGCACACAATGTATGCGCATCTTCACTGGAGACCCTGCCACAAACCTGCAAATCCCGTGTCTGGGTTCTTTTTTCTTTTCTTCCTCTCCCACCGCTCCGCATCTTCAGCGGTGATTTCGAGCAGTTTCACTCTGTGATAGTCCTCCCCATTGTCAGCACATTCCTGAAAGAAAAACATTAACATGTTACACATGTATAAATGAATCGCTATTTCATGAGTAAACTGCGAAATGCCATCTCACACATTATGCGATTAGATGACTGTGTGCAAAGTTGTCTGATCGATGGTTCAAGTTAATGCACAGATGTCCTCATTTGTAACATGCACAGTACTATAGAGTTTATAAATACTTTTTTCTTTCCGTCTTCAGCCAGCTCCCACTCCAGTCGGGCTTTCTTCGCCTCCCAGTTTGAAGGGAGTTTCAGCCTCTTGTCCTCCTCCACGACCTCCTGGTGGTTGAGCTTCCGTGCTTCATTCTGGGATGAAAGATAAGAAATGACGACATGCTGCGCACGCAGGTGTGTACACACGGGACAAACGTCCATCCATGTAGCTAATGATGCTAATAGTCTGCCTCTATAACGTAACTAAATGTGATTTAATTAAAAACTCTTCGACTCACCCGTTTGAAATGTAACTCTCTAAATTTCCGTAGTCTGTCTTCCCTCTTCTGGGAGGGTTCTGCGTGTTCCTCCTCTCCTGTGGCCGTAGCAGACTCCTGGAAACACCGACAGTTAACGTTGTTGTTAGCGTTGTTTGGATGTTAGCTAACCGTCACTTAGCTAACATCGGTTAGCTTAGCGCCACGACGCGTAAACAACAAGTGAGGAACAGAAACAGTCTCCGTCGGCGAACTGAAACATCGCCCTGAAAGGAATTATATTATTTTGCTATAATTTGGACACACAATTAAACAAATGGGGCAGATTTGACATTAAAACCGAGAAACTACTAACCTCAACATAGGACGCCATTGTTGCGCTCCACGGAGGATGAAACAGGAAGTGTGACGTTCACACCGGATATTACGCAGAACATCAACATTTCAGATTTTATTATTTTGTCAGAAAATATTTGAACAGAAATATAAAATGCTCCATTTCAGTTTTCTGACAACATTACTTGATAATTCTTTTGGCGTTCATTTTTTTGTCATATTCATTCTTCTCGTTTCCCTCCCTCTCTCTCTCCCCCCCCTCTCTCTCTCTCTCTCTCTCTCTCTCTCTCTCTCTCTCTCTCTCTCTCTCTCTCTCTCTCTCTCTCTAAGTATATAGTTTTACAGATCTGTCGATTAAGTCCATTTCTTTGGTCAACCTTTTTTTTAACACTTCATTTTTTTTGCCTTTTCACTGCGAACAGAAAAACATATATACAGAAATGAAAAACAAACAATAATTTCTGCGACAAAAAGGGTCTGGTTTGCTCTGTCCTCTCAAAAACATGACAAGTCCTCTTGTTCTCACTTGTCACGACATTGCTCCTCTTGAGCTCTTATTCTGTGGGTTAACAGTTCCATCTCATATATTTCACTCACAATGTTCAACCATCCATCTTGTGATGGTGGTTCTATTGTGTGCCACCTCTTTGTGATAGCCTTTTTACTAGCTGCTAGCAGAATGTTCAGCAGATATCTGTCTTCCTTTAACACAGTGTCTGTTGTCATATTATCAAAGTATAGGAAAATGCAGGACATGTGTCATACATGTGTCATAGTCCAGAATTTTGACAATAACCATATGGACATTTCCCCAGAACTGTACAATTTCCGGACATAGCCAAAATACATGGGAGTGGTTTACATTTACTGCCCCACACTTCCTCCAGCATGGTTGATCAATAAACAGACATTTGTTTGTAATTTGGGGAGTAATAAAGAATCTAATTATATTTTTCCAACAGTGTTCTCTCCAAGTTCGCGCAGATGTTGAGGAATGTTGTATCTTCCAAATATTCGACCATTCATCCTCTGTAATATTCACACCAAGCTCCTGTTCCCATTTCAGTTTGACATAAAATGTTGTATTTCCTAATTTTTTCATCAGATTTTGATATATGGTTGATATGTTTCTATATTTCTTTGAGTTATAGGCTCCTATTATGGTTCTAATTATTCCATTTTTTCCCCAAGTTAATTTTATGTTTTATTTCTATGTCAAAAACGTCCCTTAATTGTAGATATCTGAAGTGGTCCTGGTTATTTAATGAGTATTTGTCTTTCAGCTCCTGGAAACTCACAACACATCCATCTTGAATTACTGTGCATATTGCTGTTATTCCATATGGAATCCATTGTTTGAACCTCTGATCGAGAGTACCTGGAATAAAATGTCTTCTTTAGTCAACCTTAAGTTTTTGTATGACATTTTGTGCACATTTCAAGAAGCTGACACTTTATGTTTTACTCTAAGTAAGAAATGTGTAAGAAGGAATCAGTGGTGTGTCTAAAGGAGTTCATCACAAAATTTAGAAAATGAGATATAGTGGTATAACTAAGTGTGTAACTAAGTGAGCATGCCCATGGCCTTCCTTGTCACGATGGGCAATTTAGAAAATTCTGTCATGTGAAAGAGGTTTTTACATCTTTCCATTCTAAAAGAGCTGGAGGCTTTTGCTGGTTAAACAGATGGTATTTTTTGTCATTTCCCACAACTCCTGCAGATGTTCTTAATCTTTTTTTGATTTAGAGTTTCCAGGGGTGGATATAATGATATTAATACAAATGGTAAAAATATTAATAATACTAATATGAATATCAAATACTTCTTCTTCTTCTTCTTTATAGCCCTAGGGCTCTTGAAAAAAAAAGTTAAACCTGTAACATCACCACAAAAAACGTATTTTCACTTAAATTATTTTCCGTTATATTTTCCGTAGTGTAATGATCTTTTGACCAAAAGGAATGGCCAGGCATCATGAATCCTGTCTTTGTGTATAGTTTTAAAACGGGCCATCTTCCTTTCCTTTGAAGTTTGAATTTATTGAAAAATACTGCTACTAGTGGAAACTGGCACAATGCACACAGACAGCAATTATGAATATGACTGGAGGTTATACAGAGAGAGGCATGAAAGGTCAAGCATAAAGTCATTAGTGTGCCACACAGAGAGTCCGTTCAGACGCCCCTAAACTCAATTGTTATGGTTGTTTTTGCTGTAGAGAAATGGGACGTCTTATGTATCAGCAATGCATGTTATTTTTACCCAGAGAAAAAGTAGTATCAGACACCGCCTTGGACCTCCAAATATGATTCTGTGATCAAAACAGAAGACAAAAGTAAACACATTCCAGAGCCATTTGAGGCATGTTTGACTTGCCAAAATGGATGTGCTCCCCGTTTGATTGCATTATACTAATATAGCTCTTTTGGAAGGATGTAATTAAGTGGAGTTTATAGTCTTAGATTAAAGCATCCCCTAGATCACAGGCAATGTTAATGGAGTGATGCATTTTCACTGGAAACCAGATGGGAGCACATCACAACAGAACAAAACATCATTGGCTCCAGTAATGGGCAGGGCTCTGCTATTGCCATGCAAAACAGAAAACATCTCCATAATAAATGACTCTCAGATGAAGGGAGAGTAACAGCAAAGCAACAGGAAAGGAGCGGAGGAAGCAAATGAGTATTTCCTCTGTATTTAAGTCAAATCTACAACGGCAGAAAACCGTTGTAAAGCAACAGAAATAGAGTTGTGTATATTACTTTTTTTAATTCCGGACCCCAAGACGAAATGAGCAGGAGAAGTTACAGTATTTTTTATGGGTGTGTTCTTTGTCTTCAATAGCTGTTAATCTCTTTGTTAATGTCGCCCACACATCCTGAACAGTTCTCAGGTATCTCATGTGTACACTTCACCTTCACCCACTGCCCTAGAAGCTCCAGTATATAGTTTGACAACACCAACACAGAAAGGAAAAGCAGTCTTTCTGTTCACTCCTGTGCCAGCGCTGACAGCTCCACATGTTACAGTGGAGGACGGCTTGATCTGAATCTGAAATCCAAACTGGCTTTGTGACAGGCGATGTGAGGATCTAAGCAGTGCTGCCGTTGCCATTTAAGGGATACTAAACTTTGATGCAGTGCGGCACCGATCTCACATGTGTTGGGGCCACCCAAAAATTCTGAACAGTCACTCCTCGATATTAACTTTTCCACTCAGGCAAATCAGGACCTGAAATAGAGTAACATTATATGTGCAAATACATTGCACATTTCTAAATTCGTAGCAGACCTCATGGTCCTTTCAAAGCATTAATCAAACCGGACATGATATTAGTTCAGTTTGCTGCACGCTGTGACTGAGATACTATGTTTTTTGTACACACAGACTTACATTTATCTGGCACTGTTATCTTGCTCTTAATAAGAGTTACTGTAGATAGCACATGGACGGGGGGTCTTGCTGCGCATACAGCTGCTCCACATCTGGAACTTAATATAAACATCATGGCCAATAAAATCATTCCATTTCCTTAATTACTATTCCTGTCATTTCCGCACTAAATGAAAAGTTATTAATTCGGGGCCAACACAAACACGCCTCTCCAACACGAGGAGCTGCTCCTGAAGCGTCGCCACCCTGACTACAGGCCGCTGTCACTGGACTGGAACCACAAGCTCCTGCCTCGCTGTTTGTGTGAATGTGTAAACGTGAGAGAGTGTGTGTGTGTGTGTGTGTGTGTGTGTGTGTGTGGGGAACACAGGCCAAGGCGCTGCAGACATGAATGGAACACAGGATGGCGTCTTGTTTTCCGTCCCGTCCAAATGTTCCCACTGGTGCCAGAACATTCACGACAGGCGCAACCCGTCCCGTCTCATCTCTCCTCCCCCTCGGCACCATTGCTCTTGTTCCTTTGCTGCTTCTCTGCGTTAAACTCACGCCCTGCCACCTTGTTCTCCACCCCATTCATACCACTCTTCCCCTACATCCATTCTCTCCTTTGTTCTCCTCCAAAAGCTGGTCCCGTCCATGGATAGCAGGCTTGTTAATGGGACATATTAAGTACCATCCTTCTGTAATGTTGCCAAAATACTTGGTATGCCCTAAATGAGTAATTACAATCTCTTGCAGAGTCATATGTCATCAAGCTAATTTCCAGCTGAGGCATTCCTCACAGTCCATCATTACCCGCCGTCCCTTGCAGTCAAAATGTGTCCCATTGATTTGCTGCTCAAGACATATCCAAAGGGCATGGATGAATGGAGTTAACATAGAGCTATTATTTGGATGGGAGTCCTCGTAAAGACGCCTGACACCCAGCATCTCTGCGTGGACACAAATGGCCGTGTATGCGCTTCCCCTGGAGGCAGAATAACGCCAATATTGCACAGATTGTGAAGAATATGATTTGACACGCTACTAGCTGGTCTGATTTTCAACGGAAGCCATTCGGAGAGGAAGAGGATTCGGTGAGCGACACGTATACTTGCACTGAAGACGCATGTGTGCACTCAAATACCACCAGTTTTGTTGTCAATGCTTTTGCTCCACCACACACAATTAAAGTCCCAATTAAAGGCCATTATGGGTTTTCCACTAGCAGCAACCACAGGGAGAGCAGCTCCACGGTTCGTACATTGCGGGCACACAGATGTCTCCTGTGTTGCCATCCAAAGGAACTCAGACTGATCCACGAACTTTATGATCATAATTACTGATCAGAATTAAAGTGCAACAACAATATAAACTCGGAGGACGCAATAAAAAAATAAAAAAAAGTCTGAGAGATTCCGGTAAAACGAGCCAAGTGGGACTATCAGAGAGGATGTGTTTGTGAGATGTTCATCCTGAGATATAGTATGAAAGTAAACTGAGTGACTGAAGCCATTCTCCTCCAGGCCTTTAAACTCTCATTTACCACAAGAGGGAGACATTTCCCTGATAGTTCACCAGAAATGACCCGGTCCTACAGAACCAGAGTGGGTATATTAATAAAAAGTGTATTCTTACTTATACACTTGTGTTTCCGTATTCCACAGCCACAGTCACCAACAGATTTGAGTTCTCACCACAGATGAAAGCGCTGGGCTCCGTATCTGCTGCAAAGCATCTCCTCACCACCATGCCCACACACACAAGTTCAACCCGAGTGCCTTCCCCTGAGCGTGGCCCAAAAGCATCATGGGTTTCTGCTTCTGAGTTCCCATCCTCCTTCCCAGTGACCTAAATGAGAGAGTGAAGTTCTCACTTGGCCAAACAATACGCTGTTGTAGAGGGCTTGAGATAAGAAGTGGCCAGTCAACAGCTTCCGGCCATGCAGCTGTTTGGGCCAACAGTCTTTCTTATCTGTCCCCGACCTGACACGCAAAATCAGTTGCAAGATCAAATAACCTCACACAGACACACACACACACGTTTCCAAATTCATGTTGGCACGCACACACACACATGCAAAGTGAATCCCATTCCCACCCAATGTTGTGCTCTGAGAATTTACACGATGGAAAAAAACGGCTCCTTTTATCTCCAGTTCAAAGCAATGGATCTAATTCCAAATCAGATGATGAAACCCCCTGTGCCAAATATCTAAAACAAGTGTCAACAACAACAACACCACGGAAATGCAGAGATAAAACTTTCTTTGTGGTCAGCATGGTTTATTCTCTGAATCCTTAAGGCTTAAAGGCTGCTTTTATATTCGTCGTTAACTCATCTTATTTATTTTTTAAGCAGAAAATTGCAATTTAGTCGTTCAGAATTTTCCCCTGGGAATTGTGTCAAAGCACGATTTGCAATGTAAGAAAATGAAACGATTAAATCATGTCGTAACATTTGTAGTTTGCAAACAAATTTGCAAACACAACAAAATCTAAAATTGAGGTTCAAAGTTCCTTCTTGAAGATTAAAAACAGCTGAGACACAGAAAACTCACCATTTAGAGCTTTCCCTCATACATACAAATAATTATTACTGTACATATCATATATAAAAGGACATTTCAAATCAACTGGGAATAAGTCCATGAACATGATGAAGATCACATCAAAAAGGTCCAGAACGAGAATATCTTGATAGAACATTGGTCCAGCTTTGACATCTGGTATTTGGTTAAAAAAAACAGAATCCTTCTCTGAATGTAGTCACCGCTATCCATGGATGAATCATGTGGAATTACACTTTGGTGAACACAACACACTAATAGGATAATATTATACACCACTTAAAGTTGAAAATGGCACATTAGCAATGGAAGTGTAATCCCCAAAAAACTGAAACGTTCAAATGAATATCTTCCTTTGAGTCACTGATTGCAATGACTCATACTAATAATTATTTATTAATTTATATAATTAAAACATTTAATAGGAAGCACATATTTCTGCAATGTCTTACTGTGAAAATGAGCTGTCACTTTTTTACATTTTTGGCTTTCGACAAGATAGACAGGGCACATGGGGAGAGAGAAAGGGGAATGAAGTAGGTCAAAGGTCCTTGAGGATATTTCAGTTACGTTGGCATCCTGTTTGTATACTTTGTGTGTTTTAGTTTGTCTGATTATATGTGAGCTATACTCAAACGTGGCCAGGTGTGTAGATGTTGTCTTGTGTCGTGTTTTAGCCAATGAAAAAATATATATAAAAAAAAGAACGGAGGAGGAGGAAGCCATTGCATCACCTAATTCGTGCACAAATGCATTCGGTCACCTTGCACAGGAAGGGGAGGAGTCTCCAAACAGTGACGGCTGGTGGACAGGTGAGGAAACGCAGGCCGGAGACGACGAGAGAGGTTAACGCCGCACGAAGAAAAGATGAATCAGATCAAGAGGCAGAGGAGGAAAGAGAGGAGGACGGCGCGATGGCATGCAACCAAACCATGACAACCAAACCCAATTAATGACAATTTGCTGGTGCGAGAACAGGCTGAACAAAAAGAAGTAAGTGTCGACATTTTCCAGTGTGGTATTGGCACCATTTGGCCCATGGAGTCGTCTGTGGGCGACTCGCAGTCATTAAAAGCAGACGCACACGTGGGAGTGCTGAGCGGCACGGGGAAAACAATGACGGATATTCCAGAGTCGATGAACTGTCCCGGCCAGACAATCAGCAGTGATGTAGGGTCATGTGTGTGAATGAATGAGGTGTTTTCCCCTAGTGTGGGCCATAATCTGACCCTCTCGGGACGGAGGAGCAGGCAGGAGTGCTGCGGAAAATGTCCGGCGTGAATTCAGACCGGGGGGGTCCCTTTCTAAATCTTGTCCATACAATGAATAAAAACACGGGAATGAAGTGAAGGAGTAAAAAAAGGGATTTGGAGAAACAGACGAATGAAAAGGAAAGAAACGGAGCGCATTAGGCGGAACAAGCTTCAGCCGTGTGTAAACAGAGCATAGAAACCAGATATGGCCAATCCTGAAGGTAATATACAGAGAGAATGCGTTTAGCAGAGTCCATTAAAGCCAAAAGCCTCTGAGGGAACGCTTTCTCGCCAGACACGGAGCTCTGATGGAGGTAGCCAAGACACTCTAACTCCAGGTTAGCCTCTCACTCTGAGTAATGGACCGGGGTGTTTGCAGACTCCCATGGCCCCTCGCGAGCCCCCATGATGAAGTTAGAGCGGCAGCAGGCAGCGCTACAGCAGAGGGAGAGAACGAGCCGGTGCCCGTCTCCTGTTGCTGTTGAATGTAATTTCGGATCGTATTGCAGCGGAAGCACAACTGACAGAGGAGGAATCTATCGAATTCAGCTCAGACATCACAATAATATTGAGTCTTGTTTATAAACACACAGTCCGGATGCTTCGGGAGCATCATTCGTTTGAAGCACGGGGGCGTCGGCGTTCCTGAGAGCAAACCCGAGAAGGGGTGTTTGACACGGCTGCTTCTAAAATGTATTGGGCGAACAAAAACAGCTGGGTATGGATAGGCAGACATTCCCCCTGGAGCTCTGTATCAATCGGGTTATGGGATTGATAAAACGTTCATACGTTTTATTTGTTAGTGCGACACCAAGACATGTAATACTTCAATATTTAGATTTGTGAAGAAGACTCTCGAATGGAAATATTAAAGGTTTATGACAAGAAGAAATCATGATAATTTCCTTCAAATGACGGCACTATACATGAGAAGCGAATTCATCCTGAGCGGCGCGTGAAATTTGTTTTCCAGATTTCCAGAGAGTCATTAGAGATCATCCTAATCAACGTCCGCACAACGTTTCATGGCAATCCGTCCGACAGACATTTCAGGGCCGGCCCCCATGCTGATGTTACCGCCCACACGAGAAGCGTGGCCTAAAACGAGGTCGATTAACCTTCACCTGATAAACAGGACACATCCTCCCTTCCCTTTCTTGTCATTCATTGCATCCCCATGTCTTTTCCTCTGCGGTTAACCGACTCTTGGCTCGTTCCTCCAGTGCGACGCCATCGCTATTATAATGCCATCATCCCTGCCTGCCAAGCCATAGAGAATGATGTCACTTCCACCCTCGGTCACAGTGGTTTGGGTTTGGCCACTGGTGCATGTGACAACTTGTGCCCTACTAGGAAGCCCTGAAGCTTCCAACTTGGCAACCGGCCACCACATCCACACCCTCTCTCAGTTTCAGAGCAAGACACCCTCTGATGCAGCCGTGTGTTGTGTATGCTGTGTCTTTATTTCTACTTGGGCTCACTTTAATGCTTCCATGTTGAATATCCTCCCTCCCCCCAGTCGGTCCTCTTTCCGTCACGCTGTACATGGTCTCCACTCCTGTCATTTACCCCGTGGCTTTGTAGTGGTGTTGCGAGGCGGAAAGGAGCCGGGCAGGGCCAGGCGCAGGCCCAGCGGTGGCTGATGTATGGCTTCTGGAGAGGAAACACAGCGCAGGCGATGAGAGAATGTGGAAATGTACGCATGGCACGATGCCCGCTGGGCCCGGCCCACTCTGCACTGTGTTTAGAGGCGGCCTTTCTTTCTTCCCGTGCCAGGTGGGCGGGGGATGAAAGAGGGCACTGGGAGGCTGGTGGGTGGACAAAGGCCTGGGATCAAACAGCAGAGGGTGGGGGTTGTGTGAGGGTCAATTAACTGGACGGTTTTAATTCATATGTGATTCATTACATATGAATGTAATGAATCACATCCCTCAGTTAGTGTTCAACAGCTCTGCTTTTGGATTATTACTGAGGCTATTAAAATGTTTGATGCTGTGTTTCATTTCCACTCAAAATGACAAGCAACATCTGAAAGGGAAAATATATCCCGCGCTGCTTCTCCTAAACGGAAGACGCTTGTTAACGTGAGGTATTTATAGTCAGTTGTGTTTTAAAGAGCTACTCCAGCTAGCGAAGGACATTCTATGAAATACACCGCTTTTTCGGCATGACCAACGTCTGTAATTTGCCCGTCACCAGCGTCACTGTCCAAACTATGATTCTGCATACTGTGCTTGAGGTTGGGAATTTCACATACATACTTGTATTGTGACTAAGAGCGGGGGCAGATGCATTTGTTGTCCCCGTAGCGTCTCATTATCCGAGCCCTTCTCGTGTGGCTTCTCGGCGGGGAACCCCGGCCCAGAGGCAGCGGTGAGGATGGGACAAACCAACCACCACTCACAGGCTCCGGCCGGATGGGGAGGGAAGGAGATGACACTCGTCATTTGGAGGTTTGGGTCTGAATGCTTACTAACGAGGGACTTAACTGTCCCAGCTGTCTTTTGCGCCCATGCCTCAGGACATAAAGGAGGAGAATGAGGTGTAAAAATACATAAATTAGTAAGAAATACAGCCAAGAAGAGGGAAGCTGACAGAAGAGCCTGACTAAAATATGCATAAATTCAGTCTATGAAAAGAGACGTCATCTTGTGGGAATGGATTATGACAGTGACAGATTGGATTATGGTGGAGAGGAATTCAGCTTTATTACATCCTCAACTAATAAAAATTAACCATTAAGTCAGTTCAAAGATTCCTACAAGAGGTCAAAGATGAATTATGGCAATAATTTTGCCTGAAGAAGTTCAAACATTAAAGCCGCTCTTATCAATATTTGTAGATAAACAATGGATCGCATTATTATGTGGCCTTCAGTTTGAAAGGGTCACTCAAAATATGAAGTTATAGAGAATTATGACCCAACTCTGCATTTTCCCTCAACTACAATTGTACGTGTTTCCAGAGAAAAAGCAACGAGCAACGTACCGACCCGACGTTCCCAGCACCAAGAGGGAGACAAAGTTAGCGACTAGCTAGCGAACACAGTGGAGCACCGTATCTTCTAGATGTATATTTTCACAAAAATGCAACTATTTACGAACAATACATCAACTTAAAAGGTTTCTGCCGCCCCCAGGTGGCCAAACAGGAATTACTGCAGGTTTCAAATCTGCACAATCCCAAAACACTTGATGTTGTGTTTCGGAGGGAATAACATGAGTGACGGAAATGTTAGTGTCCGTCAGTGATTGAAACCAGACATTGTTTCGGGGATTTCTGGTTGTCCCTCTGAAATTAAAGTTCAGGTTTCATGTTTGAAAGACGACCATATTTCATGGAGAAAGCCATGGTTTGGAATACACAATCAATGTAATTTTGGTCTTTCTCTGCTATGCGCTCTCGCCGCCTCGTTTACAGTTGAATGCAAAAGCTTTATTGGTTCAGTTGTTCCTGTGCCGAGGCGGCGGGGCCTTGCCAGTCGTCGTGGTTGCTATAAAAACTAATCATTTCAATTTCCTTGTATCTTATTTCATCCATGTACTTTAATCACAGTCTATGGGAGGCGCCAATGTTTCCCCATGAGTGGCGTCTGCTAAAGAGAGTAGAAGTTCAGAGCGGGCCGTTTTCGGCTGGCACTTGGGCAGAGACATCCATACTACTGTATTTAATGACCGCGCTGGAGTTCAGGCGATTAGAGCTCATCCTGGAGGAGCTGCGTGCCCTTTTGATCTTGGAATCCTGCAAATGAAGTCAAGGGGAGAGACAGAGACGAATCACCTGCGGTTTTGGAAATCACTTAGAATGGACTGGCTTTCCAAACTGATAGGGGGTGAAAAAGGTTTGATCTTTGCTAGATATGCCGCTTCACAGGGAGGAGAGATAGGGCCCTGTCTTTCTGCAAGTGTGTGGGGGGTAAAACATGAAAAAAAAAGGGAAAGAGAGAGCATGTCTGGGGTTTCCTACACATGGATTCTTCAACATGAAAACATATGCAACACTAAAACAATGTAAGCACGAGGCGCTGTGGCAGTCTTGGGCCAGTGAAGAATTATGGCCTCCGTCTGCTCCATTAATTAACAGCCATTCAGACAGGAAACCAGAGCCAGCACTCCAGTCTGCTTTCATGCCTCATCCCATTTGCCTGCAGAAACCTCATTTTTCATTATTTACTGTATCACTTCCAGACTGATGATCATCAATATTCTGTAAATTAAGGGAGGTGGGGAGGGGAGGGGGCGGCGAAATCTTTTTGGAAAGGGTTTGAAGTGCATTTTGCTGCTGAAATATTGGCCCGCGGTCCGTGTTGTTAGCGGACCCCTCAGTGGGCTGTCACAGCGGGACATTAAAAGGGCGGCCTTGTACAGCGACACGTCCAGGCGTAACAATAATGAACCTCGGGGACTCTTGAGAGCGGGAGGAAAGTGGACGCAAGTGTTTTATGATCTGGCAGCGCCGCGGACAAAGCAAATAATCGCCAGACACAGAGGAGCAGGTAGTTTCACTTAACCTCTGCTCAGGGCTGCGAGCCAACTTAACTGGAAGCACATGGCTGCTGAGCGCTTCGACGGAGGGAGAGAGGCGGGGAGAGAGACTGAGTATCCCTATCAACCGACCCGCCAATTAAAGATCCTTCACGGTGCCGAGGTGCAAGACGGCGTCCGACCTAATGACACTGTTATCCCGCAGTAGCTCGGCCTTTGATGACACGTACAAGCCGACTGTAGGCAGTTACTCGGCTTACCCTGCAAGCGGTAACGCACAGAAGACTTGTGGAAGTCACAACTCTGGAAGATGTACCTGCATGGTGAAATGGAGTATACATCTCGTGGACTGTGGTCTTCTGTTTACTGGATGTCTGTGGCCTGTGGCTTTGTCTCCCCCCGCCCCCATTAGTGTGTTTGGTGTTTGTTCGCATACCGACTGGCCCTACGGTAAATGCTGCTTATCGGTCGGCCACTCATGAGGGCACCGCAGCCGCAGAAACCCCTGAGAGGGTGTAGGATGGATGAGATGTATACATCAGGGCAAGTGAGAGAAAGTGCCTGTGCAGGGATGCAACGAGGCGTACACACACACACACACACACACATATACGTATATGTGTGCAACTAGGACGGCATTGCGCGATGATGCTGCGCGTGAACGGGTCAAGCCCGCCGGCAGTGACCATCCCTCTCACCGGGCCGGCAGCCGCCCAGGTTGACTTCTCCTCGGGCCAAGCGCCACTATCAGGTTCCCCCATGTGGTTCCACTTAGACCGCCAGGGGCTCCAGCTCCAGTCTGCAGACAGCCTCTCGGGCTACAGGGCGGGAGCGGTGAGGGGACGGGCCCACTGACTGGATCAGGCTCAATAACCCACATTGCGGCACACACCTCATCGCTAGCAACCGGTGCCTCCTGGCCTCTTTGGGTGAATATTTCCACTGACCGTTACTTAGAATAACAAGATAGGAAAAATAAAGCCAGTATGGTTATTATTTTGATTGTATATATAAATTAAATAATAATAAAAAACTACATCTGATTTGGATGAAAATGCAGTTTCTTTCTTTATTCAGACAACAATTCAGTTATGAGTTATGATTTATGAGACCGATGCACACTTGGTGGTGAAGCTACAGCTTTCTTGTGACACACCCGGCTCTATATGCTCCCAGCTCTTTCTGCCTCAGCACAGAGTAAAAGCCTGTACTTCTCTCCCAGCGTCCCTCCAACCCTCATTGTCCCCCCTCCACCACTTATAGCCTAACACGGTATATTTTTATTGATGAGACCTGACAGCGCCCCCAATTCCAATATAGCTTGGGACATTTGATACGTGCACCCCACCCTTAAAAAACGAAAAAAGAAGAGAAAAATGTACCTCGGTCTGCCTCTCTCAGTCTTGAGACTCCACTCCATAACAGCAGGCCCTAATTTCTCTTTCCAGTCATGGAATATGATAATTTTCTTATTTGCAAGAAATATCAATTGCTCAAGGCGGACACATAATCATTGGGGAGGAAAGGAGAAGCTACCTGTGTAATGTGCTTAACAGGCTAACCCATTTAGCCGCAGGCGCTGTTTGAAAATGAGAAAGTGCTGATGGTCAAAATCAATTTTCCCTGTGTCCAAATTACTCCCTGCCCGGCTTAGGATTTCACCTAAATGGCCAAACCTTAAAACACTGATACTAATTCTATCATATTAGAGCCTGGTCATAAAGTTGAAGTTATTGCTAATGCTATTTTGCTGTATTTATTGATGCAGTGAGATGACTCGAAGGACAGGCAGCAGAGAGTTCTTTTAGTGCCTTTGTGTTTGTGTGTGTGTGTGTGTGTGTGTGTGTGTGTGTGTGTGTGTGTGTGTGTGTCTGTGTGTGCAGATGCACATCACTACAATTGAATGCATTCACTGTACGTCAGGCTTTAACAATGTTTTATGATGTTTGTCGTATATGGTTTCACAAATCTCATATATCACGAGGAGAAAACGATACACACATATATATATATATATACTGTATTTATACGGAATGTATGTATGTATACGGTGTATATATACTGTATGTATATATATATATATAAATAAAAAAGGGTTGTTTTGTTGAAAGCTTCTCTTAAAAACAGTTAATCATCTTTATTTCCTGAGTTTCTTAGTAACTGCCAATAAATTAGTTTATTTGTAAATGGTAACATTTTAAGACATTTATTGGCATTTTGTGCTAATTTTAGTCAACATAAAAAACAAACATTTGGTCAATTAGGTTACGGCTTATAGCTGGGTAGCTTAGCTTAGCTTAGCATAAGGACTGGTAACAGCTAGCCTGGCTCAGTATAAAGTACCAAATAATTATTCCCAGCACCTCTTACATGCACTCTTCAATACCTCTTGTTTGTTTAACCCAGAGCCAGGCAAGCTTCCAGTCTTTATGCTAAGCTAAACGTAGCTAATTGTCACCTGGTTCTACCGCCATTTTTTTCAGTACAGAGTGAATAGTGTGTATTGGTCTTCTTTTCAGCAAGTAATTCTACAATAAGGGTGACAAAGCGTTTCCCATTGAGGCTTTGGGCCTCTGGCACAGCCTTTCTAGACATGAACAGCCTCTGAAGACCTGCGTGTTCAGACCGACCTGTCATTAATATTGTTGCATCAATGGCTGTTTTTTTTATCAATAACTTGTGATGCTCGCTCTAGAAAGGTGCTTCAGCATTTAAACAAACTTAATTCACCAACATGGATCCCCCAATGGATCTCTGCCTCAGTTCTTCCAATTATGAATCCAGCATCGTGACAGCTCTTTCCAGGAATTGTATTTTTGACTTTAACAGCATCTTCTGATCTCTATCTAGCTCAAGGACTGTATAATTAGTGGAAACATTCTTAGAAAGTTAAATGAGATGGTTGACCTTGACCATTTACTCAATTTTCAATTGGTTCCAGAAAATCTCTTCGTAGATTACTAGTTACATATAGTATAATCTCTTTTATTAAATAAATAGGAAACGTAACCTGTGAAATTTAAGTTTTTTTTATCTTGTCATGCACAATGTAAGACAAAGAGAGAAGATGTTCTCAATATAAATTCATATATCTTAATTCACCATAATCAGGATACTTTATTGAGCCCTTCTCTCTGGAAGAGTAAAGGGTACATCAAGTCTGTAAAAATCAGAACACCTCTTCTTTATTCTCACATATTTGTAGAATGTTCTTTATTTTTAAAAACCTCCCTGGGTTGAGGGACTTTGGTTTCAACCACTGACAGTATTAGGAGCTTTAAAAGCAAAGGTTGAACTCCATTAACAGCTGCAAGACCCGCGTTGTAGCTGTGATACGCCTTGGAATTGCTTGAAAGGATTCAGGACTTTGCTTGAGACTTGCTGGGACGGAGCCGACGGACTCGTCTTCCACCAAAAAGACTTAAAAGCAACTCTGGTTGGCACTATAGATCTGTGGATTCGGGGTCAGGTTGGCTTGTGGCCGTGGCCCGTCCACCTGGGCTAGCCACATCATAAACAACAGCTGTGCCTCAGGTCTGCTTCTGTATCAACATCACCACACTGGCCACTGGCTGGAGCCGCACATAGGTATTATATCCAGGGAGACTTCCTGCTGCAGGACAAACGCTCCAAACACAGAGGCCACGGTCCAGGAAGTCCGGTTCCACGCTCTGAAACCAAGACGTCCAACGGGGACGACAGAGGAAAGGATGACTCGGATGGCGTCTCAATGTGCGTTTGACTTATTCTATGTGAAGACGGTTTCAGTTTGCTGCTTCATTACAGCTCCCCTCACACTCTCCCTCTCTCTCTGAGCAAATCCCCCGAGTTGAGATAACATATCTGCAGCAGCTCTGGTTTATCTGCTGGGCCGCTGTCCGCTGCTCAGCTCACAGATCAGCTTAATAACCTTTGTCAGCTCTTTAGGCGTGAAGAAGGTGTATTGTAACCATTTGGGGAGAAACGGGCCGGCTTTCCCGATATTGACTCAAACGCAGCGAGGGGAGAAGGAGGGGAGGCGCGGAATAAAGTGACACTAATGGAGCATTGATGACAAAACAAGGCGCGCACAGGGACCACTTTCTAGCGTTTTTAATTCTTAATGCCGTCGCCTCGGGTTTCAACATGTCTTGGGCCGAGGCAGCTGCTCGCACCCGGACGGATCTGGCTCGAGGATTAGGATTTCTTCGGCGAGGAAATGGTCACGTGATTTACTGTTGCCGGAGAGGCGCTACAGGTGCCAGCGCCCGAGGAGGGAGGGATAAGATGACCGAGACCTCGTCTCTTTGGAACCACACCACGCTCCGGATTCAGCTCCATCGTGCCTGGGCCGAGAGACCGGAGCGTCACTCTATACTTTGAAAACACACTTTGATGGCAATTAAATATTAATACGGGGAATCATAGCCTGAGAGCTGTATCCACATTACACGGAGCATGCAAATCGCTCCAATCAGTGAGCCAACTGAAATAGCATCTGGAGAGCTGTATAAATAAGACTTTGGGTATCTTTAATATCATTAATTCCGACTAAACCAACTGCGGAGGGAAAAAAACAAAACAATATAAAACTGGGAAGCAATACCTGTAATTATCATTATTTTGTTTTAATTTGCATACGAACATGCTGTGGTGTGTGGTTGCTTCGGCCTCGGCGTGTGTCACAAGGTGTGTGTCACACCTAGGTGTGTCACACCGAATAATTGTAACAATTATGAATTACTATTAAAAGCTAATAATAATAGAGGTGCCTTTTGTTGTCACCATTAGACCTAAATGTCAAATTAAAAGCCTTTTTGCACGACTTCTTTATTGTCCCCACACACGCACACATAGACACACGCACACATAGACACACGCACACACAGACACACGCACACATAGACACACGCACACATAGACACACGCACACATAGACACACGCACACATAGACACACGCACACATAGACACACTCACACACACACATAGACACACGCACACATAGACACACGCACACATAGACACACGCACACATAGACACACGCACACACAGACACACACACACATAGACACACGCACACATAGACACACGCACACACAGACACACGCACACATAGACACACGCACACATAGACACACTCACACACACACATAGACACACGCACACACAGACACACGCACACATAGACACACGCACACACAGACACACGCACACATAGACACACGCACACATAGACACACTCACACACACACATAGACACACGCACACATAGACACACACACACAGACACACTCACACACACACATAGACACACACACACATAGACACACGCACACATAGACACACGCACACATAGACACACTCACACACACACATAGACACACGCACACATAGACACACGCACACATAGACACACGCACACACAGACACACACACACATAGACACACGCACACATAGACACACGCACACACAGACACACACACACATAGACACACGCACACATAGACACACGCACACATAGACACACGCACACATAGACACACTCACACATAGACATAGACACACGCACACACAGACACACGCACACATAGACACACGCACACACAGACACACGCACACATAGACACACGCACACATAGACACACTCACACAAACACATAGACACACGCACACACAGACACACGCACACATAGACACACGCACACATAGACACACTCACACACACACATAGACACACGCACACATAGACACACACACACAGACATACTCACACACACACATAGACACACGCACACATAGACACACGCACACATAGACACACTCACACATAGACACACGCACACACAGACACACACACACATAGACACACGCACACATAGACACACGCACACATAGACACACTCACACATAGACACACACACACACACAGACACACTCACACATAGACACACACACACATAGACACACGCACACATAGACACACGCACACATAGACACACTCACACATAGACACACGCACACATAGACACACTCACACATAGACACACGCACACACAGACACACACACACATAGACACACGCACACATAGACACACTCACACACACACATAGACACACGCACACACACACACAGACACACTCACACATAGACACACGCACACATAGACACACGCACACATAGACACACTCACACATAGACACACACACACACAGACACACTCACACATAGACACACGCACACATAGACACACGCACACATAGACACACGCACACACAGACACACACACACATAGACACACGCACACATAGACACACTCACACACACACATAGACACACGCACACACAGACACACGCACACATAGACACACGCACACACAGACACACGCACACATAGACACACGCACACATAGACACACTCACACACACACATAGACACACGCACACACAGACACACGCACACATAGACACACGCACACATAGACACACTCACACACACACACTCACACACACACATAGACACACACACACATAGACACACGCACACATAGACACACGCACACATAGACACACTCACACACACACATAGACACACGCACACATAGACACACGCACACATAGACACACGCACACACAGACACACACACACATAGACACACGCACACATAGACACACTCACACACACACATAGACACACGCACACACAGACACACGCACACATAGACACACGCACACACAGACACACGCACACATAGACACACGCACACATAGACACACTCACACACACACATAGACACACGCACACATAGACACACACACACAGACACACTCACACACACACATAGACACACACACACATAGACACACGCACACATAGACACACGCACACATAGACACACGCACACACAGACACACACACACATAGACACACGCACACATAGACACACGCACACACAGACACACACACACATAGACACACGCACACATAGACACACGCACACATAGACACACGCACACATAGACACACTCACACACACACATAGACACACGCACACACAGACACACGCACACATAGACACACGCACACACAGACACACGCACACATAGACACACGCACACATAGACACACTCACACAAACACATAGACACACGCACACACAGACACACGCACACATAGACACACGCACACATAGACACACTCACACACACACATAGACACACGCACACATAGACACACACACACAGACATACTCACACACACACATAGACACACGCACACATAGACACACGCACACATAGACACACTCACACATAGACACACGCACACACAGACACACACACACATAGACACACGCACACATAGACACACGCACACATAGACACACTCACACATAGACACACACACACACAGACACACTCACACATAGACACACACACACACATAGACACACGCACACATAGACACACGCACACATAGACACACTCACACATAGACACACGCACACATAGACACACTCACACATAGACACACGCACACACAGACACACACACACATAGACACACGCACACATAGACACACTCACACACACACATAGACACACGCACACACACACACAGACACACTCACACATAGACACACGCACACATAGACACACGCACACATAGACACACACACACACAGACACACTCACACATAGACACACGCACACATAGACACACGCACACATAGACACACGCACACACAGACACACACACACATAGACACACGCACACATAGACACACTCACACACACACATAGACACACGCACACACAGACACACGCACACATAGACACACGCACACACAGACACACGCACACATAGACACACGCACACATAGACACACTCACACACACACATAGACACACGCACACACAGACACACGCACACATAGACACACGCACACATAGACACACTCACACACACACATAGACACACGCACACATAGACACACACACACAGACACACTCACACACACACATAGACACACGCACACATAGACACACGCACACATAGACACAAGCACACATAGACACATAGACACATAGACACAAGCACACGTAGACACACACATAGACACATAGACACACACACACATAGACACATAGACACACACACACATAGACACATAGACACACATAGACACATAGACACATAGACACACTCACACATAGACACATAGACACATAGACACACACACACACACACACATAGACACATAGACACACACACATAGACACATAGACACACACACACATAGACACATAGACACATAGACACATAGACACACGCAGACACACAGAGTCATCTGCCTTTTCTCTTGGTTTCTCTCTCCCCTCCATAATCAGGCCTGGTTTCCTCCCAATAGGAAAACATCCCTCTTTCCTCCTTGCCTGCGTCTGTCAGCGATTCTGTGTGGGCCTGGACTCAACTCAGCCCGTGGCCAAAAATATCCCCCTATGGCTCCTCTGAATGGGACAGGCCACACAGACCACAGGCACACAGCCCTAAAAATACAGAGCAGCTCAGCCACAGCTCCCCTCGTTCATTAATTAGCGCTGAACGGACTCGGGGGCTAACGAAGGGAAAGAAGCGCCGGGGCCCGCGGGGGGGGGGTGGGTGATGCAATGTCAAAAACAGACCGGTAGGTGAGGCAAACGAATGGCTGCCGACTAGGAGACGACTTGGGGAAAAAAAAGCTCAACTTCAGAAAGCGGCAGATAAATGCGTGACGATTTCAGCCCGGAGACCAAAAAGCGTCTTCTGGGCTGTCATGGAATAACGAGCGTTGGTGGTGGCGTGGGAGAAATTCATTAGAAGTCATAAAGCTGTCACGGACAAACTGAGTGATTGGCCTCGGGCTGGCTCTCCCTGCAGATAACCATCGTCTCATCGCATAGTGCCACCCATTATCTCCCTGATCTGATGATAGGGAGAGTGAGACAAGGTGAGAAAGAGCGTGTTTAATTGCAGCGGCATTGTTAAACAAAGTTCTTTGTCTGCATTCCTCGCAGTCCACGCCGCACACTTCCCCAGTGTGTGCGATGCCAGCTCCAGCGTTTTTGGGGGCGGCTGCTCCATGTGTGGGCACCGTTTCTTACGCATTCCGTTCCTCCAACTCGCCAACAGACGGGACAGGCCCGGGCCAAGTCCCATGATGTGTGTGCAGTGTGAGTGGAGGAGCATATTTGCGTGTCTGTTTGCGAATATGAATATGTTTTCACGGAGGCTGCGTTTATATAGATGTGTTCTGTGCTTGAGTGTTTGTCTGTGTGTGTAGCAGAGAAAAAGCATGCTGCATATTTGTGTTTTTTAAGTACGCGTAAGGGCGCGCGCGGGCGTGCGTTCGTGTGTGTGCGCGTGTCTGAGTGTGTAAACAGCTGGCACGCCTGACTGTGGTGCTGTGTAAACAGAAGTGAAGGTATTCTGGCTGAGGTTACGAGGTGGGTGGGGGGGTATGCCGGGGCTGAATGAGGCATTTAGTGCTGACAGTTAAAAATACCCCCGAGCAGGACTAGCGGTGCCGCTGCCGCCGCAGCTAACGGCGATCCGCCCAGTTCGGCCCTGATCTGGGGTTGCGGCCTACATGCTAAACCTGATGTAAGATAATGGTTAACCAGAGGTATGAGTGCAGGCCTGGGAGTCCTCCCACACATGAAGACATGCGGGTTCTTTATGGGCATGAACCAAGACGTCTGATTGTCAAACGTAAACAAGGCTTATCGTTCGGCACGATGCTGCATCGATGCTGCGTCTCATACACTCGACAATATTGGAGGCGGTGGAAAGATTTATGAGTTTACGTGTTGATTAAACCTGAGCTCCGTAAAACAGGCCCCACGCCTCAGACGGATGCCTCAGGAGCCCCAAACTCCACTTCAAATTCAAGTTTATCTGACAAAAAAAAATTAAATGCATCAATAAACTGTGACAAATATAAAGCTTTATACTTCCCCAATAACTTCCAGTCAGCTGGTTAAAAATGTATTGCTTCCTTTACCACCAAATAATTTCATCAAATACATTTAAAATGTATTTATTTTATGGAAACGTTTAACTTTCCCTATTTCTTGGGTTTTGGCAAACATTTAATAATTTGTCTATTTCCAATTTTTCCAACCACATTAGCAATTTTCCTAATTCCTATATGGTAATGAAGCGTGTATGTGCAGGGTCTTAAATCATATTTATTAATTTATTCTATTATATTCTCGTCTAAAAAAACATTTGACTATATTTAGATTATTATATTCCTGCATGCAGAAGTTACCTGGAGTTAGAGCAACACACTGCTGCCGTCGGCTCAGGCGAGGCTGCTTATACATTGGGACTGAAACAACAACTTAATTCCACTGATTCAATCTGGCCATTAAATCATTTTAGTCAGAGGCAAATGGAGAGCTGTTTGCTGTTTATCAGGCTGAAAGGCTTCCGCTCGCTCATTTATTGATAGCATTACAGTAATATAGGTGTTTACGATAGGTGTGGGGCTTATTTAGAGTTAATAAAACATTCTCTTTCCTATGTAATGAAGGATGCTGTTTGACATAAGTGCTTTTTGTTTGTTCTGTTTGGTCTCGAGTGTGAGGAGAGGACCATTAACTTGAGGCAAACATTTTTACCAGTGGTTTGTGAAAGCCTTCTCTAAAATGTACGGGAGGAGAGGCACTGAAGCGCTTCCTCGCTCCGTCTTTGCTCAACAAGACAGTGGGTGTCATGAAAATCGCAAAATGAAATTTTATCTTTTGAACAAAAATTAAATAAGAGAAGTTTTCTATGATTTTCCCGTTAAATAATTAGAATTTAGGTGAAAAAATGCGTAAAAGTAACTTATGAAAGTCAAAATTAGGCCATTTTAACACAGAAGATGTTGAAATACAGTAGAGCTCGAGTAGAAAAAAGGACCAGTGTCCTTATATTGGGGGCAGATTGGTAGAGGGGATATTGAAAAAAATATAAAACAGAATTTGTGTTTTTGTGTTAAATTTGATAATGTTCCCCTCGGGCTGAGTGGGGAGCAACGACAGAGCTTCAAAAAGCAGCTATTTAAACGTCTGAGTTAGCAGGATCTTCCAAACAGCCAAACCGCTTCAAACGTCAGCCAAACAAGATCCACATTGTTCGATGGTATGCCCAAAGTGGCCATAACCCAAGCACGGGCGCATAAACAACTTCTAATTGGTTTAATTATCATATAATTTTAAAAATATGTTTTAATATAGGGTCTATCCTTTTATTTACCCAAAGCGAAGTGGAAATAAGACTTGGGCCCAGTAACAAATTCAATATGTTCATTATGTAAACACCTTAAAGAGCAGAGAGAGAGAGAGAGAGAGAGAGAGAGAGAGAGAGAGAGAGAGAGAGAGAGAGAGAGAGAGAGAGAGAGGGGGAATGAGTCAAATATAATGTAGAGATTAAATAAAAGTGGGGTTTGCACTAAAGTGTTGCGCAAATGCAAAAAGACTTCAAACTAAATGTTTGAACCCAAACACACTGCTGGATAGACAGAACAATGTCCAAAAACCACTTCTGTTTTTGTTTTTCCGAGAGAGCTGACACATGATGTACAGAGGAAACCGGCCGAGTGTTTCACAACAACCGCTTCCTTCCTGGATGGAGGTTCGAGTGGTGGAGAGGGATAAGAGAGGAGAAAAGGTCACGGATCGACAAAGAGGCCGTTCAGGAGGGTTCGCCAGCTCCTCCCTTCAAATTGCGAGCTGCAGAGGAAGAGTAAATAAACCGCCTGCAGACCGCTGACCCCTAATCAATACTCTCTCTTTGGGCCCTAACTGTCGAGTGTTGACACCCAGAGGTGCAGGACGTGCCTCCAACACTGGCTCAGGAACGTGTGAGAACACACTGTACCACAAGCACAACACACAGGAATGTTCAGCATGTTTAAATGCTGCCTCATTGGCAGTCTGATGTGGAATGCCACAGCATTACTGCTTGGCACAACAACAATGGAATCATGCAAATGAGATGGCAGAGCCCAACCCCGGCCATGTTTGCTCACGTCTAATGAGTTGGGAGCTGCGGTCACAATCAGAACACCTACTACAGGAATACTACATGGGGTTTCCTCAAGTGTGTGGCCTGTTTTGCAACGAAGGCCTGCAGGGAAGTAGATTTCACCCTGGAGGAGACGCGTTTAAAATTACATTTAAAAAAAGGCATTTCTGGGCTACTTCATTCATTCGTGGCTCTTATGTTTTATATAATAATGTAATGTGTTTGCCAGCATTTACATTCAGTTATCTTACAATTCTACTGGATTATACCTACTTTGGTTCAAAGGTTACTGGTTTTATGTGCAGTTAGAGATAGAGAAATCATTATTTATGGATGTACGATGCTGGTTTTAAATTAGAAAAAAAAGAAGAATTAAATGCATTTAATATGTTTTCAGGCCAAGGTTTGGTAAGAAACGCTGATTTGTAAACAGAGAGCACCTTGACTAACACCCTGATTATGATTAATCACAAAGTCTGATTTTGACTAATGTTATCATAGAAGGACTCACAACACAGTGAATTTCCAATTTAGCAAATTTCTCATCAGCCTGACTCAATATTCACAGTTACACAGCAATATCTGTCTCAGTGGTTCTCAAACTTGTTCTGTCACGCCCCACTTTGGAAGAAGAAAAATGTCCGCGCCCCACCGCGCCAACACAATTGTAACAAAATGGTCCAACTTTGTGTGACTCCTCCATCTGTGCTTTTTCAAATAATAGAATAAAGAAAATGTAAATCCCTTTCAAGTAAACCAGATCGCTCCATCAGACAAAAACTAAGAACATGTGCAATCACTTTGTTAGAACAATGCAAATAAAGTTCTATCTCTGCAAAAAATAACTAATATTTGGCAAAAAAAAAAAAAAAGAAATCTTTTTCCAACAGTGGACCGGGTTTAAGTCAAGCATATTAATGTAAGTTATGCTGCGGCCTACGTGACCGACACCAATCTGGATGAGAGCATTTTAGTGTTCAGTGTTGCATCACCACATCGCTGCAGTACAGACCCACAACAAGGACAGTTCAGAGACTCCATTGCGCCTCCTTTCAGACCAAATGTCACCATGCCAGATTTGTGGCCTCGCAACAATTTTAGGCAGCGCCAAAATGAGGGTTAAATTGCCTTGAGTCATCGGATTCCTATTAGGGAAAATGTTTGCGGAATGATTGGCAGTGAGACCAGAACCACTTTTAAATGGTCAGAGAAGATGAAGGGGGGGAAAAGCGATTGAGGCATCAGGTCTGTTCCAAGACTAAATCTGACTGTCGACAATGTTAGCCTGTGATCTGGCCCTCCAGCACGGCACACGCTGCACGGCATGCCTTTTCGGGGGGAACTGGAGTAACAGCAGGAATCTGATAGTGTTTAGATGGTCCATTCAGCCGTTCAGCAGATCCAGACATGTTCTGCTTAAGTGCAGAGGAAGACCAGCGCTGTTCTCACTCTTTGTTTGTGCCCATGACTTGAGGATTAAGGCTGATTGTTTTGTTAAACCAGCAATTACAATGTTCTGTGTATGTGGGATAATTTTGTGTGAACTAATATTCACACAGTGACGGCCACACTGGAGCAGTCCTGCACATCCTCTCCTGCTTCGCTTTGGGTGAGCCTGGAAACGTGTGTTTAATTTGCAGCTTTTGACCCGGGGATCACATCATCGTTTTCAAAACGAGTTCACTCCTCATTAGAAGTGAGAAAAATGATGGAGAGGGAGGGGCAAAGAGGGAGAGGCCGATAAATAAAGATAAATGGGACGAGAGGAAAACAGAGAAAGAGACAGCGGCGAGAGTGAAGGAGCGTTTCGGTTGATGTGAGCCAAACGACAGGCGTCGGGACACGAATGTGAAAACTTAATGGGCCTGGCCTCTGAAGTGGGCCTCCACAGTAAAATGAAAAGCCTGTGGAGCTGGCTCCGGTGATGGATGAAGCGCTGTGCTCGCCGGGCCCTGACAGATTCTGGGAAAGCGCTTGAGCCGTCTCCTGTTCTGATAAAGAAATAAGAGGAGAGCCAGCGCTGCTCGTCTCGAGCTTTAAAATGTGGCGGATTTTCCCCGGCCAGACTGCCATTATCTACAAAAAGCTGAATACCGATCACGCAATTTGCTATATGCACCCTTCTTTTATGACAATTATAAGATCAATACTTGAGTGTGTGGCTTCATCAGCAGACACAGCTATAAACTGGAAATACCCTGCTAGGAAAACAACGTTAGCTTGTAGGCCTTGGCGGCAAAAGTTGCCATCCTGCTAACCCTCTGACCCGGTGGCAGGAACAGGGAACCCGGGACGGAGCCCACATCTCCCTGAGTCGTCCTCCGTCTGGTTCCTAATTGGTACCATCTCCCCTCTCGGTAACATCACAGGAGTCCTGGCAGAGGTGATGGGGACCAGATGGTGAAGAGATGGTGACGAGCCACTCCTCTCTTCTCTCCACCGCTCATCAGTGCGGTTTTCCTTTTGGTCCTTTGCTTATCTTATCTGTCAGCTGCTCCTCTGCTGTCACCACCAACATGCTGTTTCTTTTTTATTGCCTTTGGTTTCCAATACAACACAATAAATCAAAGTGCATTCAATTCAACTCCCGCTTCCATCACGGCGGCAATGATTGATCGGACAGGATCAGTTGTCCTTTCACCCAATAGATGGATTGATTTGGCCTCAAAAGATTGTGCTCTGATTTAAGCAAAGTGGCCTGTGGCTGATTCCTTCTGCAGGCTTTCAACCTCTAATTAACACCCCTTCTGTCCTCACCTTCCTCCCCCTCCATCATTTCCCAAAAGTGATCCAATACAGCCCAGGCCTAAAGTGTTGCTGTCCTGGCGAAGGTCGAACCTCTTCAGCTACACACACAGAGGCGACGACTCACATTGATCCTTGGGGCTGGTGTTCATTTCAGATTCCTGTTCGGATCCATCCACCTCATTGATTTCACTATCTCCTCTGATTAGGCAATTGAGGAGAACATACCAGCGTTCCGATGGGCCTGATCAGGGAGACTCGGCCCATAGGACAGCAGGAAACAGTGGAAGACAGACGGGTACAAAGAACGCAACCGTTCACTGAGCCACGCCCCCTGGTTGCTGTTACTCTGCCAGGCCAAATTATGACTGTTTTAGCAGATTGTATCAGCTGTAGCAAGCTAGTTAAGCTACTGTTGGTTGAACATTGCTGTGTAGCCTTTTTAACGTTTCCAGTTGAGTCATTCTAACATGAGAATCTCATAGAATTGGTCCATAATATGCACTTGGAGGCTATACGTATGATTTCATGCTAAACAACTAAAGCTAACATGTCCCAGAGCACCAGCATCCTCACCAGCTGATCTTTGGAAATAAAGAAAACACTGTTCGCCGGGGTCAAGAATGAAAACAAGCTCATTATTATCAGGCGAATATCTTGAGCTAACATAACTCTGTCACACAAACAGGGTAAAGTTTTACTTTTAACATCATAAGAGACTTTTAGGATGAGGACTAACCGATGTATTTGGCAGATCAGAGCGACAGTTTCTCGCCCCGCCACGACTTAAAACACGACCAATTCGATCCCGAAACAGCCCGAATCACAACCTTACCAGAAACCAATCGAAAACACATCATGAGTTTACAAAACTTCATATCTGCATCAAATTACAAAAGATTAAATGCTCCATCAATAGGCTAACCCACAAAGAGTGCAGTCAGACAATCGAATAAAATCCCATGTCTATGATGATGATGTCAAGGGAACGACTGAATACAATTCATGTGAATCAAATATTTTCTCAAATGAAATTAGTAAATACTATTTTCGATTGGCCACACGAGTTTTGTGTCTGTGTTTTTGCCCATAAAATGACAGCTTGTTTAATAATATTGTTGCGGTTGCTAAACTATGCTTAGAAAGTTGCTGTTTGGGGGGTTTTGCACATGGTCAATTAGTAAAGGATTAGAAAAAAAGAAGAAGAAGAATCAACAACAATGCATGTATGCCGACGCTGACTCAAAACGAAGGCTTTGTGGCGCGTGCAGAGTGTGCAGCTCGGTTGTTTCCGACCCAGAGGACAGAGAGCAGACACGAAGCCCACGACACAGTTCACATGCAACGACCTGGAACTGCTTCTAAACACACAGCCCAGACCACAGAAGTGGATCCAGTCACAGCAGGAAAACTGTCCAGGCATTCTTCCCTTGTCTGTGTCAACAATGACACACCTCTGCTCCGGCTCGTCCCCCCTCCCTCCTGCTGACGGAGAAAAACAGGCCTGTGTCGCTAAGCCAAAGCCCGATGAATACAATTTTTTTTTGTATTCATCGGGCTTCACTGTCTTGAGCGGTCCTTAATCCCATCCTTGTCTGTCGCTCTCTCTGGTCCCTCTTTCTCTCTTCAGAGGGATAAAGCAGCAGTTGACGAAGTAGCCCACCCTAGGGGTTGAAAGCCTGTATCCCATCCAACCCTGAAAGCTGTTTTCACTCAAAACATTGTCAGCGTGCCCAAACATGTCAGAGGAAGTTATTTGTAACAAGAGGGATAGGGAACTATCCTTTGGATCTGTCATCAGGCTCTGGAGGGGAAGCTCGCCGCTCACTGGCCACACACCTCCGCCGGCCAATCAGAAGGCAGGAAAGAAAAATAAATAGGTGGCTCTGTCTCCGAATGGACAGCTCCCACCGGTGGTTTCATCCTCCTCCTCCTCCTCCGGGGGCGACGGCAGCAGCGTTTCTGAGAATTGTTTGTACTTTCTATTTTTCCTCTGCTGTTCCTCGTCTCTCATCTTTCCTGTCGGTGACCGCTTTTAAACACAGCGCACGGAGTGTCGTTCAACACGCTGGAGTGGCAAAAATGATCTGAAACCAAATCACAGTGTCTTACATAATCAACAAAATTATTATTATTGGAAACCTAAAATAATGTAAGTATTGTGTCATTACAACACCAGCTTTTACATTCTCCTCTTCATGTGCATTCAACTTTCTGGCCTCAACTTAAACAAAACAATATTATATACAATTCTGTATTTGAAAGCAATGAAAGAGTTAATCCAGTGATGCAATATTGCACTTCCATGAGGTTCTAACAAATAACAGTTATTAAAAAAAGAACAACTCAAATTAATAAAGTTTTTTTTTTTTTTACTTTGCAAAGCTCCCTCAGAGCCTTTAAATACATAACAAGCTTTAAATGACTCTTTATGACTCAACTGAACCTAATGTGTAAAATTGGTCCCATTAACGAGCTAAGTATCAACATATTACTGTATTCGCCCAAACACTCGCTTCTAAACACAAAGAAGTGAGAAGAGATCAGAACATAATGTGTCAATTAATTATTATTACATTAGCTGAGCATTTGACCCCGTGCTGTTTGCGATGAGTCACTGCAGTTCGCCCAACCAGCTCTCTGGGCGTCAAAACAAACTTTATTAGAAGATCATAGACACGGGGGCCGACAATAGCAGAAGTCATCAATCAAAGGTGGAGAGGTTGCCTTGGCGTGCGTGGCGTGGCGTGGTGGGAGGCTCGGTTGGAGAAGCATCACAGAACATGACTCATGCTTTTCCAGATTCTGTTGCTGCAATTCCCCCTCACTGGAAGAAAATGTCAGCGGCTGAACGCTGATCACCGACAGAGGATCGAGGCGAGGACGAACACAAACAAATGCAAATGTTGCATTGCGCAAACGCCAGCGGAAACATGCTGAAATGTGCAGCGACAGTCACACCATTCTGCATGCACGCGAGCTTAATCCCAGAGTACAATCATTCATAAAACTACAGGCACATGTGCATGATGCTCCATCACAGAACCACGCACGCACACAGGGAAACTCCCCCCATCGGCAGGCTGTGCCCAATCAATTGTTGTAACCATTACTCAACACATGTGGCTAATTTGTCCCTGGCAATTTCCATCATGGCCGGGTTGATGGTCTACAGAGACAGAGAGATAGAACAAAGCCGAGGCGGTCGCATGCGCCAGGTCCCGACCAAACCGTCGCGGCCACAAACACACAGGATAAATGTCAGCACTTTGACCAATCCAGCCTCCCATTCTGCTTCTGTCAACACAGACCAGCACGCTAAATATTAGCAGGGATAACGGCTCCGCTGGAGTCATGGCGGAGGCCGGACTTGATGCTCGCGCGTCGGGGTCTCTGCCAGGTGGCGAGCGTGAGGCGTCTGATGCTGCGCTGGAGTCATTTAACTAAATTAACCCAGTTAAATGTGCTGGAGCCCTGCGGCTGGAAGAATATAAAGAGAAGAGTCACTACCTCGTGCACACACATTTGTCAATGCAGGCGGATAGACTGACAGATGCACATGCATGCGTGCGTACACACACACACACACACACACACACACACACACACACACACACACACAGGCTCTGTGGGTAATAGCGGCTGCATGGGTGTTAGAGGGGCGCCACTGTGGTTGGACTGGGCTGTCTGGGAGCATAAAGTGGCCCTCTCATGGTTCCCCACTTGCCTTGGGTGGTCTGCCTCTGGTGTTGGTGTGTGTGTGTGTGTGTGTGTGTGTGGACAGGGACGGACATACACTCGTCCTGCAAAGGTGAGATGAGTGAGTGTGTGTGGTTGCAGAGTTGTGGCAAGGCAGCCTGGGCAGTGCCCACACATGGAGCGCCACAAGTCCCACTGACCATCCTTTTCAGCACACACACACACACACACACACACACACACACAGCACCCATCAATGCGGAACAAATATTTTGACAGAGACGGGTAGACGACGGAGCGTCTCCTCTCTCTCTAGCTGGGCTGCTTCTGGTGTGCGACCGGGGCTCAGCACAGGAAGGCCTCGGTGTGCTCAAACAGGTCCTGGGGAAACCTCAGCCGCTTTTAGAGACCCCCACCCCCTCCCCGTCCCGCCAGCCCACCCTCCATCCGCCGGCCCACCGGCCCGACAACGACTCTGGACTCAGGCGCTGGAACCCTGAAGCATCAGACGTTGGGGCGAGGAGGACAGCAGACTCCTTGGGTTTCTAAGTTGTGGCCGAAAAGGAAAAAAAAATAAACATCTTCTCCTTCCAATGAGATTTCAACAAGCAAATATACGGCCTGTCGCCCTTCCAATTACATAGGGAGAAAAAAGTGTCATTCTCTCTCTCCTGCTCAGGCGCTCATAAGTGCCGGGCTATTTTGGCTTCCCAAAATATTTTCTGAAGCCTGAAGAGATGCTTTTATATATCTGTCGCCGTTGCTGTTTGAAAGTGAGTGTGTCAGCTGAAAAGGACCATTCAGTGGCCAGAATCAAAGTGTGTTGACTGTGTGAAATGGCTCTCTATTGAGCGGTAAGGCCACCTCAGTCCACAAAAATCATAGCTTCACAGCATCTGATGTGCGTTGCCTTAATCACCGGTGGTCATGTCGTCTGAACGGCTTTGTGAAGCAGCATAACAAGGCTGCTGTCGCTTTAAGCAGCGCTCCGCTCTCTTTCGCTGCTTCTCCACAGCGAACTGCGACTTGATGTGGTTCAGGCAGACGATCGGTTATTTCCATTTGATGCCGCACAGTGTGTGTCCTTCTGCACTGCATTGCAAAGGGAAACACTGAGCTTTGGTTCATGTGATTACACACGTAGAATGTTGAATCTTTTTCGAGAGAAGTTTACCTCTTCACCCTCGCTGCTGCAAAGCTCCCCATACCGGGGTCGACACATTAGACGGGATGCTTTGTTGTTTACGTGATATTTATCTGCCTCCTCCGTGCATGCAGGCAGAGTTAAGGGAGCACCATTCATTATTGATCAGGCTATTTCCAAATGTCCTTATTGAGTAATAAACAGTCGTTCATAGACAGTCGGTGCATTAGTGTCAGCAGGAGCGCCAGGCGGATAGCAGAGGCCGATCAGTCACCATCACTCCCAACGTGACGAGACTGATTATAGGTTATTATTAAGCTGTATTGATTACTGCCAGGGGGAGCTGAGTGTGCTGGAGAGAGACTGTTGAACCGTATAGGGAGAGACTTTTACAGCTCCCTGCACTTTAGTACACTGTAGAGAAGTAATGCACACTATTGGACAGTTAAAGCAGCTCACAATGTTTGACAATAACCAACGTGTTTACTGTGGCGCTGCTTTATTTCTAGCCTATTATCATCACACGCCTGAGCGTTTTTCTCTCTGGGTCACGGAAGTCATATCTACCATCAAATTCCATCGGTGGTTTGAAGCTTTTATCGTCACAATAATTATGGCTGTCCATTTATTGAATAAACTTTTGAAGCGGTGGCCCGTTGAGATGCTCAAACACACCACTTTTGGGGGCAGAGGGAACAGCTTACAGGCTTTGGAAGCCATGTGTGTAACCTACGCTGGACCACTCTGTCCCCGCACACACACACACACACACACACACAAACCATTCTCTCCCCCAAACCGATCATTATACCCATCCTGCCCACAGCTCCAGAGTCCTCAGGTCCACAGAACATACTTAGTTGTGGTTAAAGAAGCACTTACATCCACTCAGCACTCGGCCATTCCCTGCCCAAGACGATGCCGTTCTGGTGGGGGAGATCTTCTTTTACGAACTTCCTGCGATCGTCCATCATCCTGCTAAAAAGAAATGGGCGGGTACGGTGGCCACAGTCTGTAACCTCAAGGAGAGCCTAATGCAAGGGGCCTTTCTGGGCCGGCTCCTCGGCCACCGTTGCATAAGAAGTGATGCCGTTAATTATTTATGCTCCATTGGGTTTAATATTTAATGGCGGCGACATGTAATTTACACTTACACTCGAGAAATCATGGGGTACAGACCAAAATAAACAAGTGTATTTGCTCCAAAGGGTGCAGGGGTGGGGGGCGTTGTATGAATCCTATCCGGTGGGCTCTGATTTCACGAATAATCTTCCCTGTAAAGCAGCAACTGAGTGCTTGATTTGATTCGTATCGGAAGAGTTTGGAACCAGCAGATTTGAATGCACCATTTGCCAATGTGAACCAAATCAATAAAATTCCAAAGCAAAGAGGCTTTTCCTTTTAGCAAAGTTGAAACGCAGAATTGCGGCCCCCTTCATTGATTTCGACAAATACTCAAACTATTATGTTTGGGGAACTATTTTAATACGACAAAGCGAAATGTGCCTCCGAGCTAAAAATACAACTGTCTGTCCCAGACCAGCGACGCTTCAGCCTCCCGGCGACGCCGAGCCCTGCAAGTAACCCAGGGGTTTAAATGAGGTGGTGAACTTTGAGTTAACACCTTTCGGGGGTTACCGATGATGCGAGCATGTGTTGTGAATTTGGGAGAGCTGCATGAGAGCTGCAGGGTGACCTCTGACATAAGCAACACCTCCTAATTCGTCCCGAAAAGAAGTTAACGAGGCCTACTGGGGAGAGGGTCATTAAAGTGAGGCAAGGACAAGGAGCCTGTGTGTGTGTATATGATGAGTTTATGGCATTAATATATATATATATATATATATATATATATATATATATATATATATATATATATATATATATATATATATATATAGGGGGTTATTTATGTCTTTTCTAATATTTGCTAATTTCACCAGGGAATTTAATTTACTAATAGCTTCAGGGAGTGGAAACCTTCATGGACCTTCATTTGACTCAATCCCACCTGTGATGCTGTGCTGCAAATGATCCAACACATCATGTATTGTAGACTGTAATCTCTTGTGCACATGCTCATGTTTTTATGTCAACCCCTACCTGTTTCAGGCTGCAGTGGTTGAGGACGAACACTGATATAGTATTCACCATATTTTACTTAATAAAAGCAACACCAGTGTTTTAGGACTATGGTTAGCATTAGCTAGCTGGTTCATTCATTTTTATTCATAAATGTGTAAGCACGACAAAAAAATAGAGAGAAATAAAAAGTGAAACACGCAGGGAAGTAGAAGTAGAAAGTAGCATCAAATGGGAAAAACTCATGTGAAGTATACTAAAAATGTTTTTTACTATAATACATTAACGTATGAACCTTCCACCACTGCCAAGATGCAGTGTGTACAACAATGTCACGCTAAGAAAACTAACGTGTAAAATACAAATCATAATGAAAGCAGGCGTGGCTCAAAAAGATCATGCACCGATCATTATCCCATCATGCTTAGTGTCTCCCTCAATCGGGATCGAGGTCGAGGAACATTTCATGCTGATGTGGGGTTGGTTGTGGGGACCAAAAGCCTTAGTGACTGGTAGATAACTGTTACATATACTGTGCACATACGTCTACTGCATATATACTGTATATCTGTGTGTGTGTGTTTTAGGGCATTTCAGAGGCATTTTCTCCGTGATTTTTTCAGATAAAAAGGTAGACAACACAGAGCAGAATTTACTAAAACTCACATGTTCAATCATCCGTTTGGTCTCCTATGATCACACGACTTTTCTTTAAGTTCACCTCTTGTGCACCCGGAGCAGTGAAACCGCACCATATGCTTCCAGGGCAGTGTGCTTACCGCTGATAAACATTCCTTCGTCTGTGGTGGAAACAGATTTTCTTTTTTTAAGGCTGCTGTGTGTGCCTTTGTCAGCCAGGAGCCCTTGACTCTGACCGAGGAGGAATGCATGTAGAGCCGAGCGGCTCCGAGGGGCCCCCTTTTCAGCCGCTACACCACTGGAGGGCACTGCACCGTCTGCCTGCACACAGAGCGCTCTTTGTTGGGAGATGCTTGCGCCACAGACACTGGGGATGATTAACAGTGACTAAGTGAAGGCATAATAGCTATTTGCCACATTTTGCATTACGTGTGATGAGAGTTTCAAACGTCAGTAAAGTGCGACAGCCCCAAAGATAAGAGATCAAATCAGGCGGCTTTCATTACTGCTTTATTTTTATGCTCAATTTTGAAGAACTGAAAAATACAAAAAGTATACGCAGTGAACTGGGGACGACGAGGACAACTGAACACACTCAAAAGAGAAGCGCATTGTTATCAATGTAAAAGCTAAAGGGTGTTTCTGTGGTGTGAAGTACTTTGCTCACCGAAAAAGAAAAGCAACAACACACAAATGCCACACAGCATGAAGCCTCCTCTACCGCAAAGCTCGCAGTCATGTTTCCTTTTTTCTCTCCTTCTCAAGCAAACTGCAGGAGGGTTGCCTACATTGGAATGCTACCGGGGTTGAGCTGTTTCAAATGAAATAGTTTGGCCTCAACACCTTCACCCCCCTCCTCTAGCCACGATGTCACAAACACTTACATCCGTGATGGAAAGAAAAAAGAAGAAGAAGAAAAAGAAAGCACAGTGTGCAACGACAGTTGGCGGCGATAAAGTGAAGCGAAAAAAGGAGGCAGCTGCAGAGCCGGAGCAGACCTGCCGACTCAGGGGTTTTGGACCGCTAGCGCTAATGCTACAAGTGCTGCAGGACATGCCTTGTTTGCTGGAAAAATAATTGTTGAGTTGAGTTAGATTGAAGATAACTTGGTGGTTAATAATTGCAGAAAATGACAGGATGCAAGTGGAAATAAAGTGTTGGACATGTGTGTAGTATAGGTTGAAAGGCAATGGTGAAAATGGGAGAGGAGTGGGCAATGCAGGGTGATGAAAAAGTTATGAAAAAGAAGAAGGAAAAGTTGGAAAATCCATCAAGAGACACAGTAGGATTCTGTATGACTGATAGGCCTTAATCAGTGCATACGATACGAGGAGGAAGGTCCAAACCGACGGCAGCACCGGGCGCCTCGGCGTACGCAGCGCTGGAACCGACGCCTGCAGAAGCTCGGGCTTTATTGGAGGTGGGCAGACGTTCAAGTTTTGCTTTGACGCTCCACCCCGCAAGCCGCTTTTATGGGCCTGTTTACTAGCATGGGCTTCCAGAGATCTTTATCCACTGCGCCTTTGATTTGCCAGAGCTCTCATCCCACATCCCATATGCAGCGGCAGAGACACGGCGCTTTCAAGACGCACAAATAGAAATCTGGCAGTCATTTCACAGTCAGATTTTTTTCTGTCTCTCTCCCCCTTTCCCCTCTCCGTTCACCCCGTCATTTTATTCCTTCATATCCCCCCCTCCTCCTTCTGTTGCTCCACATCTTCAGATATAATTACGGAGGCTCTTTGCAGATGTTCCTCCTCTGCCCTCTTACCACTATCCAGATTTAAGGAGATGAGCAGAAATGTGATGTTGCACCAACAGAGGGGACAGATGCATTCTGGACTGCTGCCCCACCGTTAACAAGACACACTCCTCTCTGATGAACTAGAAAAAAAATAGTAAATAATAAATAGAAACGCCAAGACTCCTCACCACGATATGCAGCACTGTGTTAATTGCGTTTATTTCTTATGACAACTGCTGTATTACAAAGGCTTCAGCAAACGCGCAGCAGCTGCAGAGGCTGCTGGGGCTTCTGCTGCACGGTGAAGGTGGTCAGGACCTCACGGCGCTCGGCCCAAGACGCAGTTCTTGCTGATTCTGCATCGATTAGAACGCACAGTGCTGTGAAAACTTTTTAAAAGTGAGAAGATATCAACAGAAAAAACAACAAACAGGCCGGAGAAAGACAGTCAAATAAGAAAAACACGTAAAAAAACAAAAACAAAACACTTAAAAAATGTAAATTAAATAAATGCATCTAATATTCTTGTACATACCACCACCTTTTGTACATATACCGTATGTATAGTGTTTTCATATATTTTTTTTTTCTTTCTTATTATAGTGTGTTTTTATTTTCAAAATTGACTGCACAAAAAAACTCCAATGTGCCTGGACTGTAAAATAAAAACCTTGAACCTTGAAAAGTCAACACACACACACTGCATATAGCTCTGGTCCAAGGACGGCCGTTGGACAGGGTGCAATTATCCTGCGCTTGAGCCGGAACATTTACCCATTGTTAACACCAACCTATAGATATAGTCAAGTGGAGCGGCAAGCCGGGCCAAGCAGAGCTCATCCAAAGAGAAACCGGACCTGGCCAGATGAGGCCGGAACACCCAATCACGACTGGCCTCAACCGATCCCTGTCACATGACCGAGGTCGACAGGAAGCTTTAGTTGGGAGAAATAATACGGCGTTCGGGCAGGTTTAGAGGTTTAGGACACCGGCGAGGGAGCCTTCTTCTCCCATTCCCACTCTTGTTTCATTCGTCAAAGTGCCAGGAGCAGATGCTACGTCCCAGCTGGTCAGACAGGCGATCCTCAGGTGTGCCAGTTGCCAGTTTTAAGCAATGGATATAGAAAATAGTGGCCTCCAGCTGTAGGGTCGGAAGCAACACCTCTGTGCGGAGTAATTCATGAACTGCCACGGTCCGGCCGAGAGGTGTGACTTGGCTCGAGGCGGATGAGGGGTTCTGCATGGTGGACAGAGGCAGGAAGCTCTGACTGAGGGAAAGAGGGTCAACAAGTCTATATAACGGTTTCCGAAAGAAAGAAAAGTTGAACTGAAACACAGAGCCCCTCGCTCGTAATCCTCCTGTGGTTTCCTTCCTCAGCTCCACGGACCCCAAACCCCCATGAAGACAGCCTCCCTTTTACTGCTGCCCCCCCCACCCCTCCCTCCCCCCCCCCCCCCTCTCTCTCTCCTTCAATCTCTTTTTCCTTCTTTTTCTTTTGTGGTGTAAAATAGATGATGCTTATTTGGGTTTGGCTGTGGCCCTGGCTCCGCTCCATGGGAGGAGATGCGGTTTCTCCAGCTGCTGTGAATCCTGAAATGATGGTCCGCGCATGAAGCCATGCTTAATTTGCGCAGTCGAGGCTACGATGCGCCCCCACCACCGCCGCTCCATTCCAACATCCCTCTAACTGTTCCCGACCCCTGCATCATCTCCACGTATTATCACTCCGAAAGTCTGCCTTCTTTTTCACGACTTCAGCTTCTGCTTTACCCTCATTTCTCGGTCCCCTCTCTGGACCAGCACACTTGGATAAACACGGTACACATATACCGTACTTGCCTGAATATACTATGCATGTTATTTACTGAATATCACATCATAAAAAGTGTGGGTCGCATACATGAACGCATTCACGCCAAACTGAGCTGTGTTGCATTGCATGAGGAGTGCTTTGACTTATGGGTAGTTTGGAGCCTTCAAGCTAAACTCTTAATATTTTGGGAAAGATGCTTATTAGCCTCCTTGCCAAGAGTTAAATGAGAAGAATGATACCATTCTCCAATATTAATGGTGATTATCAAGCTAGAGCCAGCAGGCGGTTGTTAGTTTAGCTTAGCAGAAAGACTGTAAAAGTGGGAAACAGCTAGCCTGCCGCTGTCCAACAATAACACATCTGTCCATGATGGGGTGACCATAATTTCAAACCCCCAAACCATTTACCTCACGTTCATGCACGTGCACACATACGTGCTCATGCACTCACCATAGGCGTGCTGCTGCGTGTTGCTATCTGGCTGTCTTAATAAGATCTTTTAAATCAGCCAAATGTGCTCTTGCAGTGCGTGCAGAAGGCAGCGTTACCGCTGGGTAATAAAGAGTGGGACAGGACATGATGAACCCAGCACTGAAAACAAGTATAGTGTTATTTTTACTATATTAATTGTGGTGAAAATCAGAACAGTTTGGTAGTGACTGCTGATTATCGGGATATTTGAGAACTGAAATACTGAAAACTGGAAAATCACCAGAGACTACGAGCACATCTCTTCTCTTCTCACACGTTATATTTTGTTTGTGTAATCTGTACAAAAAGCGAAGCATGAACCCAACGATTAGTTGTTTGTGGAGGGTTGAATTATATATATATATATATACTATATCTTGGCTTTAGGCTGTTGCCAGGTAACAGTTGGAGACTACAGGAGGTTACTGGGTAAAAGTGTCTGGATGGCCCAGTCCCGCCCAGCTGGAGCAGTCTGCGGTTGTCTTATATTCAGGCCAATACGACCACTTCACTTGACATGTAAAAAAAAGTAAAAGCTCGGCACGAGTCAAACTCACAGTATAATAGAACTTAAGTCAGACGATGAAGGCCAACACGCTGCCACGTCTAGATTTAAGTCCCATTAACCTCTCCCACACTAACCCTAGCCTACTGATCAAAACATTACATAAGAATGGTGTGGCGGTAGTGTTAGGAAGCCTGGCCGGGACCGAGTGGCTTTCCAGAGGCCCTGGCTTCTCTCTGTACATTAGCCAGGATATTAAAGGAAATGCAGGCCGCCACAGGCTCCAGTGCTGTGGTTTGCCATCAGCTGGAGCAAATATGTGTGTTCCAGTGGCACACACTCTCTGCCCAGTTTTGACATGAGGCCTGTGTGTGTGTGTGTGTGTGTTGTGGGGAGAGAGGGGGCGGGGGAGGGGAGTCGTTGGGACAACTGCATGACCACTGGGCTCCGTTCTGTGTGGCCTGTCAGCAGCTGGTCGCTATAGTAATACTCATTACACATAATAGTTACAGAGACAAAGAGGCAGGCAGACGTAAAGGAACCACACACACACACACACACACACACACACAGACATTCCACGTGGGCCCCTGTGTGTTCACGGACCATTAGCATAGCTACAGTGTGAGCTAATCGGCTGTGGCAGTGTTTTGCCGGGGACCTGCTGGGTTGGACAGGTAACATTCAATTACAGCGCTGCCTGGAGGAGACAAACAGACAGCAGTGTCGCGTTGCTAAGCAAACACACAACACACAGCACACACTGCAGGGTGATGGAGAGAGAGTGGAAGTATGGGCAGCCACACTTGTACTTGGTGTCCTAAACAGAAAAGCTTCCAACCTCATCAATGCACTGTTTTATTTCCATGCATACCACCCAGTGTGTGTGTGTCAAAATGGTCATAGACATTCCCACTTGACTCACCGTATATGTGTGTGTGCATTTATTGTTATTAGCTGAACATGTACCGTGTGTGCGGGTGTGTGTGTGTGTGTCTGCGGGGGATTGTCTCTTAATATAGTTAAGCTGTGAAAAACCCCAAAGTCTTTGGCGAGGTCTCACACAAGCTTTTTCTCCTTCCTCCCTCTCACCAGAACCATTTATCAGAGCAGAACAGGGGCAGCTTGCGTGTCGTAAGCCTCTTTGGAGCCACAAACAAATCAAGCAGGGCTCTCCATCAAATGAACTCCCCACTCGACTGGCGGTCACATAAAGGTTTACTCTTGCTGTGTAAGAGCATGTTTCAGCTTCTGATTGAATGCATCCATACATTGCAGCGCAGGGGAAGAAAAATGAACTCATAGAAGGGGGGTAATTGTTAGAGACTTTTCCACTTCTCCATATGTTGTAGGTTTTACGAGTGAGGCCGATCCCATTATTTCTCCAGGTGTAGGATCCCTGCAGTGGTGCGTTGCAGCTTTAATGTAACATTTACTAACCCTTTGTCATGATTTTAATATATATATATAGTATATATAGACCTATAGGATTGAAGTGGGCCGAACACAGTAGCCATTATATTATTTATGAATAATATCATTTTTATTTTGCAGCACGACAATATATAATATTTTATATTATATGATACGAGACTAGATATCATCTTTTTGGATAACATAATACTGTAATATGGCATGAGTGTTCCTGGTTTTAATGGCTGCATTAAGGTACACCATAATTCAATCTTAAATACACTTATCTGTTTGTCTGTGGACTTTATTTTATATTTTATATTCAATTGTAAATTTTATATGTTTCTATTTATTGCACTGTTTTATTGTTGTTTGTATTTGGCCATTTGTGCCTATAGACCAACAGTCCAGACTCATTGGATTTTTTTTCGCAGCTCTCTCCGAAATAAAATAAGATATGAGAACACTATACAAAATATAAAATATGAAATATGAAAATAGAAAACCCTGAGACAAAATATAAAATATGAGAACACTATACAAAATATAAAACACTGTACGAAATATGAAATATGAGGACACTGTACATGACATTGTTTGTCTAAAGTATGCACCATCCGCCAAGACAAATTCCTCGTATGTGAAACATACCTGGAAAATAAATGATTCTGATTCTGATTCTGAAGTGACTAAGTGCCTTCACCCACTTAGTCATATTTCGAAAAAGTTGGTAGAAAGATTCCCCTGTTAAAGGTCCCTATAACTTTCACTCGATGCTGGTAAAGCACCACATTTGACTAATAAAACATTTTAATGTGAATTAGCTAATTGATTACCGAAATGAGTGCTTAATTGGACGAATATTTCTCCATCAACATATAGTCCTGGTCTTCACAGGAAGCCTGTGGCGCAAGCATGACGTTCATCCCGTGACTCATTGTTACTGTGTTCACAGGAATGCGTCTATCCACAAACACAGACAACACCATGGTGACACAACAATAATACAGACAGCATGGATCATAGTGCTTGGACAAGAGAACAACAAGGACAGAACGAACACTGGAATGCTTTCATCCCAAAAATAATGGGATCTTTTTGAGTGTTTTGAAGAACGCAAATAAATATCAAGCAAAGTTCAAGCTCACGACAATCGTTTGTCGAGCTCAATCTCAAGAGCCTTTTAAACGAAAGTACAAATAACAGTCACACCGATCAATCCTCTGCCAGATATAATAAGGCCTCGGGGCTGCACCATAGAAGTCTGATAACTAATCAATATCATCAGCCTTCGCTCTGCCCTCCTACCAACCCTGACCAACCCACTCGCTGCAGCTAACAGCGGAGGCCTTTGTTGTGCCGTGACCCCCCCTCTCTCTCCGACAGCTCGGCCATCGCTGACCACGACCATGAGGGCCGCAAGGAGGGACCATTCACAATCTGGGGGTGCGCAGCGCCGACAAAAGCCCAGGTCAGCGCAAACAGACGGAGCGCGGGGTTGAGCCGTCTGCTCCGTGGTCAGCTGCAGCTGGGACAGTCACTCTGGAAACTTGACCTTCACCTCTGGACCGGAGGCTTTGGAGGATAGAGAGGGGGCCGTGCCCTGCGCTGACTCCTGTGACTCTATTGGTAATGGGATTGATTACTGCTATTGGACACGAGGATTTGTGAGAGAGAGTGTGTTGTGTGTGTGTGTGTGTGTGTGTTTTAGCACGTAAGCATCGCTAATCGACGAAACAAATTGATGGTCCTGAATTATGGGGGCGAGATGGATGTTGTATGGCTCTGTTGAGTATTTTGAATGATTCATGGTGATGACAAACACTCACTACTTCTAGGCGTAAAATACAAAGTATACAGTCCCTTTGGTCCCTCCCTCTCAGCTCCATCTCACACACCTCCCTTGTGGAGCACAAAGGGGCTTTTAGGGCCCTGATGAGGATGCAGTTGGAGTCACGGGGTGATGAGTTCTCTCTATCTCATCTCAATTACTGCTGTCATTAAGGCAAAGGACTTTGAGGAGGAGGTAGCCCAGAGTGACACTTAACCTTTGGAGAATGGAGATGCTTCTCCACCGACTGAAATATATATATATATATAATACACAGTATATAAAAATGCTGAAGAGGTGTGTTTTTCAATTAAATCAATTAAGAAAAATGATCTTTTTCAAACTTGAATTACAAATGATATATTAGTTGATTACTCGGTTGGTTGGTCATATGCACACTGATCACCAACAAGCCAGACTTCGTTTTTAGCAAATGAACTGCACCTCCCTCTAAAGTTCATCAGCACAGGATGGCACGACTATAAAACAACCATCTATAAGTGTTTATCTAAACGATAGGCTGTAATTTGAAATGAAGTGTATACTCACCCATCGAGGGCCTGGTCTCCTAGGGCCACTAGCGAGCATTAGGAGAGGCCTGCAACTCACACGACGCATGAATATTTAAGGACACACTGGGACTCTTCCATTTGGCATCCCAGAGGGGGTGAGGCAGGCCCCTACATCCTCACCCCCTGCCTCATTGCACTTTCTCCTAACCCTGACCTCTGCCACCCTCATGCACTTCAGTTCCTCCCCTTCCTTTGCGATCTCTCTTTTTGTTATTTTCCCCACACCTCCGCATTCTGTTTTCTCTTATCCTGACGTCTAACGTCTCTTCTTTCTGTGGTTCGTCAGAGCTCAGAAGCCACTGAGGCAGATGAAGGGATGAGCACTTGTCTTTCCCCCCCTCTCTCCTTCTCCCTCTACCCAGCCAGCAGGCTGCCAGTGCATGGGGGAGATTGAGATGCGGTAGACGATGCGGCAGCTGGTTCTTCTTTCGCTCTAATCACTCCCAGAGAGCAGCCCATGGTTTGATTTGGGTTTTTACAGCCCGGCCTTATTTTTCACATCAGCGATGTGAATGCCCCCTCAAACCTCCCCCCCCCCCCTACACTTTTGATCAAATTTGCACCATATGCCTTTGAAGGGAGATGAACCGACTGGCAGGCGTGCTTCTCTTTAACTCCCCTTCCCGGTGCAAGTGGTTTGATCAGGCCCCAGCCCTGATGGGGGCAAGCTCTCCAATCCTGAGACAGTATTATGTTCCCAAAATTGCCTGACTCCAGATAATGAAGGCCTATGATTTTTTTTTTTTTTTGGGAGCAGCGCATCCAGAAAGAGGAGGAGACAGCGACTTGACTAAGGACGTGCTCACTGGACCGTTAATACCAAATCAACTTCCTGAGGTAGAAATAGGCAGATATGGGCATCAAAGGAAAGGCCACAGACATCCAATCACCTCTAACTTGATGTCTGTCCTTCTACACGTTCCGAGTCTCTCTCACTGCTGCAGCCGATGGGATTAAAAGAGTTTTATTTCACCTTGAATTACCATTGTGCGCACCATGCAGTGTAATCCATATTGAAAGACTTCTGGGAAGAGTTTGGCCAAATGGGGAAAGGAAAGGAAGGAGGGAGGATGGGGGGGCTGATTGCTGAAATGAATGCCGCGTTGCCGCCGTATCTTTGTCCCAATGAAATCCTTCCCTCCTTCAGAAGGAGAGCCAATCAATGCCCTTATCAACTGTCTCATCGGGCCGACGGGCCAAATTAGCCCCCGGCAATTCACAGAGTGACGCAGAGTTTGTGTAATCAGGGAGAAATCAACATCTAAGAACCATAGGAAAAAAACAACGTGAGTAGAACAGTTAACTAGAATGAACAGATGAAGACGATGATAAAGATCAGAGTCAACAAATCAGAACCTTTTAGTGTCCACAGGTACTGAAAGACCCGAGACGCACATCACATTGACTAGTGGTGCAGGAAGACAAAGCTGGATGCTTTGTTGGATGAGCCTGAAAAGAATAAGATGAATGAAATAATATTTGAACGGCCAGACAACTGATCCAAAGTCAGCTTTCTCCTCCACACAGTTACACGTCTGTACGCTTCCTGCCATGTGGAAGTGTGTTTCCATGGGTGAGTAAAAGACCTATAAAACGAGTAACTGACAAATCAATAAATGACTCAGGTGCAGCAAAGTGAGCGTATGTGTGATTTTTATCCGCTTCCATTCTGACATGTTTGCTTATGCTGAGAAGTGCTTAGAAAGGTCAACATTGATAGCATGTCTTCCCTCCTCCTCCTCCTTGTCAACCTTATCTGGTTCCGCTTCTCCACTCGCTGTCACAGAGGTTTCCAAACAGCTGTGGAGGTTTAACGGTTGGAAAACAATAGCTTGGGTCTTTTCTTTCGGCTCACAGGCACAAGCGTCTCTTGGCTCGAGTCCTTGCTGAGGCAGCGAGTGAGGAGTTAAGGGCCTTGAGGGGACAATCGGCCCCTAATTAGCTGGTTGAGCTGGTTGAGCAACAGTAAGCTGATCAAGAGGATAAATAGTAAATAGTTCTTGAAAGTTGTGCTCCTCTCCCATGTTGATGGAGATGATATCAATAGGTGTGTGTTGTTTGTGTGGTGTGAACACGTCCCATCATGCCGTGTGCAAGGGTAGTTAAACAGCAGCTAACATGCTAGCTGTCAGCAGGGCTGGGAATCATTAATGAACAGTAATGAACAGTGCAGACACAAACTGTAACAGATGAGTTTGTGTGTGTGTGTATGCATGTGCACAGAAAACATCTTCGATATACTGCATGCAGCACGCCTATCAGCAGGCCATCACTATTGATTTATTAATGCTAGAGAATGCTGCTGCGCTAATTGAATTGAGATCCAGGAAGTCAGTTAATGCAGCTGACAGCGATACAGGAATTTAATCTCCCCAGTGCACAGAATTATGACTCTTCCCTATCTGCGCTGTCAGAGGGATAAATAGTAAATCAATCTTTTCTACAATGGGCCCCACTCTTGTGCAGCTTGTGCAGGATGGATCGTAACAGCCCCTCTCTGTCTTAAACCATCAACAATCACTGCTCAAGCTGTTCAATTGGTTCATTGTCTCATCCCTTCGGCGATAAATTAAAGTTCTGGAAAAGGCCGCAGCCCGAGGCAGATGTAGCATTGAACCCTATCATCATAAAACCTGTCATTACACAAAGACAATGCGCTCACACTGGCCAAAAAACTTGTAACCCAATAGCTTATCGCCACCTACATTGTCCAAGTTGGAGCTACACACTTTAAAATCCACGGCTGAAGTCCAGCCCGGTCCAGCTGGTACCGAGCCATCCCTCCTCCACCGCTGTGCCCTTGAAAGACTCAGTCGACATCAGCGTTTCTACACGTAGGACCACCACCACTACAACGACCACTACAACTTCTCAGAATATCAGAACCGCCGCCGCAGACAGGCTCCAACATAAAGTCATTAATACAGGCCTGGTTTAATGTATATGTGTTTGTACAGCTGCTACTTAGCTGCCGTCTGATGGTAAAGGAAAGCTGTATGGCCAAGTCTCTGACAGCCCAGTGTGGCGGACTGTCCAGAGGGGCTAAAGCACAGACGCTGGCAGGCGAGCCAGGCAGGGGCCCGGGGCCAAACCACTACAGTGTACTCAAAGGCACCACCACCCAGCCGGCCAAGGTGTGTGGGCCTGCTGGCTGGGTTCGGATGACCCCAGACAGTCAGCGGGTGGATGTGCATGCAGTGCATAAGGCACACTGATCATATAGTACATGCATCACAAAAAATCACGAGCCAGAGAGGATGCATATAGCTTTCCCGATGTGAAGGTGCAATACAGCAGAGAGAAGCAGAGATAAACAGAGAGAGGAGGTGAGGGTGACTATATTTCACATATATAATAGACTGGCCAGGCGAGGTAGACAAGAAAAACAACTTTTCTTCTCTTTCTGCTTCTCTTCTCAGTGGTTAATGGACACATGAGTTATATACAGCACTTATTTTAGTCCCTTTAATCATGAGCTTTTATCGCATGTTCTGCCAAGACCTTCCACCAGTTGCTGGCCGCGCCTGCCAAGAGAAATGAATGAAAATGTTGAGAAACCAAATATTGTGGAACCATGGCTCAGAAGTCAAAACCAATCTTTTTTTTTCCCTTTGAAGAGCTGAGCTATAAAAGAAACACCTAACTGGGACCAGGTATTGTGTTCACAGAGTGCGTGGATGAGAGACGGGGGGAAACACTTTAATCGGGTTTAGCGATATGAGAGGAATTTGTGTGGGTAATGTTACCTGGCTAACGCTTGTGCAACATAAGCTCACGTAAGCCGTGCAAAGACGAAAACAAATAGCTATGTCAGCATTTCCAACTTGCGGCTTAGGAGCAGAAGAGACAACATCATTAATCATTTTTTGACATGACTTGATCCGTACGAGATAACAAATAATACAAAAGAAATGCAAAGTTAATTCTTCTACAAATCACAAAGCAGTCCTCCACATTAAAATAAATTAGAAAAACACCCAGTCCAACGCAGCGGACATCCCCAGAGACCAACATCAGAGGTGTCGACCACTATCCTGGGTTGTCCTTAATGGATGTAAAGCCTTCAGAGTGGATGAGTGTCTCTGGTCAGGTCTTATCCGTAGGCCGCTGCATTAGATGGGGCCAGGGCTGCGGCCACCGGAGCTCTCAGGCTTGTAGAGTATAGTACTTAATGCTCGGGGAGAGTGGGGGACCTTCCTGCCCACAAAGTCCTACCCCATGCCCCCTGGAAAACCACAGCTGACCACCGGGGCACTGGGAAATGAAACCGAGGAAACCACGGGCCAGTCGAGAGCAGCGAGGCAGCCGACACCGAGGCGGAAAAAACAAAGAGTAGGGCCTTTCGGCGGCTTGGTGGTTGGCGCTGATGGAGGTATTAAGATATTAATTGCTTTTTGACTTGATTTTGTTAAGGGAGGAGGGCAAGCCTGTGGCTTCTCACACAACGGCCAGTATAATGGTGAAGAGGCCTGACGGGGCAGAAAGGGAGAAATCTCACAGGAGCAACCTGCTTTCATACACACTGGCTTCAAAATAACGGTTATGAATATCGTTTTTTACATAGAATTTTGCAAGTTTTCATTTACAAACCTAAATATCTGCAAATGATGTGGGCAAAAGTCAAACTCATTAAAGGGATAGTTGTATACATTTTATTGCCATAAGTTAGTCGAGAAGATTGATGCCCCTCTCATGTACATAACATATGAAGCTATAGCTAGCCCGTTAGCACAGCTAGCATTTTAAAAAGGAACAACAATCTCCCTAACAGCACCTCTGAAGCTCACTAATTAGCACACTATATCTATAAAACGATAGCGCAAGGATAGCTGTGTCTTCATACTTCTAGCCCATTATGCTAAGCTAACCGTCTCCTGGTTGTAGACGTGTGAGTGGTATCGGCCTTCTCGTCTATCTCTGTGGACGACAGATGGTTTTCCAAACGTCTAACTATTCCTTTAATTGCTGAGGTAATAAAAACGCTCTACAAAGTCACCATGAGTGAGCGGGCCGTGAAGTGGAGGCTAAATGCGTCTCCTATCATAGACTGGGTTAACCCCACTGAGGTGGTAGTGCGTCAGCTGGGGGTGCAGCCTGCGTACACGACAGCAGACATAAACAGCAGCGCAGCAGCCCTGACGCAAGGCCGCGGCCTCACACACACACACACACACACACTCAGAGAGAGGCTAAGGTTGCACTGGGAAAAGTGAATCACCGACCCCGGTGATTCAGGACGCAGAACCTATACTTATGGGCTGCTGCGCTCATGAAACTGTACTCCGCTGCATGTGTGCGTGGGAGTGGCGTGCGTCCGATGCGTATGCGTATACGGCGCAGGCAGCTGCCAGGGGATGGGCAGGGAGCATTACCATCAGCATCTCTGTGGATCAAGGAGAAGCCCCTAGTAATCCTGGCCTCTCTCCAGGCTCCCACACACCGCAATTAGGATTAATCCTCCCCTCCTCCCTCCTAGCAGCAGAACAACAGAGAATGATGGAGAGAGATTCTGTGTGTGTGTGTGTGTGTGTGTGTGTGGTGCGGCTGCGGGGGGGGCAATTAGCCAACTTTGTACTTGGGGCGGAGATCCCCCTCCCCCCCAAAACCGCCAGACGACCACTAGGTTGTGGGATGGCGTGCACGCGCTCACAATACACACACTTGAAATATGGAGGGAGGGTAACAAATTGACCAAAGTGGTGGCGATATAAACAACTGTTTGACCGGTGGCCACATAATTGGCTGTAAAGCAGGAAGAGTTTGCACTATCTGCAGGGAGTTTTCCCCACAGTATTCCACCGCCGCAGCATTTGTGCAGACATATTGTTTCATCTTCTAATAATTCTAGCTCTATCATACAGTCCGTAGAAGAATCCATCATACTGTATTATTTGGGAAGCAGCCGGGAACAGTGGGGTGGATGCCAGAGTGTGAAACCTGATGTCAGTGAGTCTGGAGTCTCTCTGAAGGTTAATTATGGCTTTCACTTGGTTTGACAGATTACCAGCAAACAGCTAAGGTGCCGCTGCTGAGAGCAGGTTAAACATCTGCGGGGCAAACACAACCCAGGGTCACTGTGCAGAGGCTTAGCACTGACAGGAAATATACCCAGGTGTATTTGAGGTAAGGCAGATTTGGCTGCAGGAATTATTCAGCATTTCCTTCGAAAATTTATGTTTTCCGACCCGATTCCCAAATAAATCATATCAATGACTGTTTCTTTATACTTAGGCTAAAATAAGGAGCATTTAATGGTTTGGGTTGCAGTTTATGTTTTGCACTAAAATAGAGATATTTTGACTTTTAGTATCTTGCACGGGTCTCAAGCAAAGATGACCTCATCGAGGTTATGTTTTCAAACTTTGGAAATCTGTCTTCAGAGCCACATTATACAACGGTTTTAACAGGCTTAGTTGTACTCCTTGTGATACGTGAACTTCATGTGTAAAAGACTTAGACCTTAGAAAATAAAAGTCAAAAATGGGGAAAATCGTGGTCATGGTTTAAAAAAAAATAACGTTTACTGAAAGCAGAAAACTGGAAGTGAACTTTGTTGCCGCATCCGTCGTCCATGAGGCGTTTTGTGGCACTGACAACACCACGCTGCCTTCACCTTTGCTCCTGGAAAACAGACATTTTAACTTGCCATAGGAAAAGCACATGTGGATCAACTAACATTAACAACGGCTGCGTTCCACTAAGTGTCCCAGGAAGCTTTGAAGCCTCTCCAGTGGTCCAGCAGGCACAACACCAGGAACCCGAACCTTGCTCAGCTAAATATACCCATATATTTTGAGAGTTTTAAAGGCAGCTTCATGTGGCTGTTCTAATGGGCCGCACAATTAAATATGTTGGGGAGATAATATGAAATCATGATCCAAATGAAGTGACCTTTGACCTCCATCGGGCTCGAGCGGCTCCAGATATTTGGCACAGAATTGGTGTCGATTTGACATCGAACCACACACATACATCATTATGCACTTAGAAACAAAAGATGATGTGATGATTATGTGCGATATTATTTCTGACCTGTGGTTGCCACTGATGCTTTTTTTTGTTTTAGTTTTTTTTCTTGCTTCAGAAGTGCCAGAAGTGATTTCCCTGGTTAGCTGAATGTTGGCTGGAGACGTGGGGGTCGGTGGGGGTCGGTGGGGAGATGGGCAGGGTGGGGAGAGGTGTCAGGGTGGAGGGCCTGTAACACGCCAAACCTCAGAGCTCACGCCTTCACAACTTCACAGCTACCTTTAACCGACTGCATCATCCGCATGAGCTGCAGAAATGTCTTTATCTTTGTCTTTTTATCTTTGCTTCCGTTATTAAAGCAATACGCTAGAGGCTGTCTTTACATTTACCCACTCCCAGATTATACCATCCAATAAGACAAATAAACACAGCAATACTTTTCTCTCTCTCTCTCTCACACACACACACACACACACACACACACACACACACACACACACACACACACACACACAGTTGCCGTGTTTAGTGCAATACTTAAAAGCTTTATAGTTATAAAACAAAAATCCTTTTGCAATTCTCTATTAAAACGATCTCTCCCTCGCAACCTATTATGTATTCCCTTGTAATAAAAAGTCAGGGAGTGCAAAATGTCCCCAATAGGCAGCTGCACGCTACAACCAAAAGCGTCAAAATCATTTCCAGACCGCTGCGCTGTGGATCAAGGGGAGGGAGAGGCACAGGGAAAGGAAACCAGGGCAAAATAAATTAATTGCAAATGTATCGTGGGGTGTGGGGGCGGGGGGGCGGGGGGGGCAAAGGGGAAAGATCGGGGCGATTTATCTGTGCTGACGGACGGGGACGGCACCGCTGAGCTGAGGGTGCAGCGTGGGGTCCACCGAAAAGCAACACAAGTGATGAGGTGCACAGATTTGACCCAGTGAAAGATGTGCAGAGTGTGAAAGAGAGAAGCAGTGGGGTGTTACACAGACAGTCATGTTCGAGTGCATCTGAGAGGCGAGGCAGATCTGTTAATCTTTAAGAGAGCTGGCTGCTGGATGATGATGAGGAAGGGGGTAGGGGGGGTAGGGGGGATTTGGGCTGTGACAATGATAAACTGCTCGGGGGAAACGGGCTACGGAGATCAGTCAAACACCTGCCCTGCACTGCGTGAGCTGCACTCAACTCAAACAAGATGCGGGAGCAGGAAGTGCAGAGTGCCAGCTCAGGAGGGAGGAGGCCGCTCCCTGCCACTTCTCCCTTTGTTCTGGTAAAACCATAGATGCATGGAGAGGTTTGTCAATACCAAAAGAGGAGCAGGAGTCGTGGCGTTGCAACTGTAGTCACGCCACGTGTCCCAGGATAAGCTGATTGGGATAGTGGTCAAATGTTAACAAAAAACAATGAAGTTAAAGTTAAAGTCCCAGTGAAACTAAAGTTAGCGTCTCCAGCCAAACAGAATATTTACAGTTACGAGGGATTGATGTATAATCCAAGCTCCACACACACCTTCCTGGTCACTAGAAGCTGCAGATTGATATCATGATATTATTGGCACAGAAAAGATTTTGAATATATTGCTAAATAGGAGCACATCATGACCTAGGATGTGCTCTAAAAGGGTTGAAAATGGCATTTTTAATCTCTTTTTCATCTCAATTTAATTAATTTTCCAAAGAAATTAATTTGAGTTCATCTGGCACATTTCAATATAATAATATAAATTGTGTAAAGAATGTGTAAAAATTTGCAAAATGCCTGTCCTTTATTAAAGCACAAAAAACATTTTCTTCAGCCTTTATTTTTCTTCACACTTTTTTGTATTAAACTGTGCAAGTAAAGTAATTCTGCTGATGCCAAAGCGTGATCAAACTGCTGCTAAATTAACTATAACTTTAACATTGAACCACTGGATAGTTTTATTATTATTAACAAGCACTTTAATAATAAAACTATGCAGAAATAATTGACGTAGAAAAGTTTTTGTGACCTCACACCTCCATCTATAAACTAACGTGCTCGTCGTCCCAGAGAAAGACTCAATGAGAAGCGACGATGGATATTTGTATAACAACATGTAAGTGAGTTACATCACAGTGGTGTGTGTCCACAGCCTCTCTCTGTGTGTGTGTGTGTGTGTGTGTGTGTGTGTGTGTGTGTGTGTGTGTGTGTGTGTGTGTGTGTGTGTGTGTGTGTGTGTGACAGTAATGGAAGAGACATTATGGTTTGTTTACTCAAATTCCTTTGGATTTATAGTCCTCAGTGGGGCAAAATGTATGCATCAGTATTAAATTAATGAAAAACATGGAATATAAATTCTTGAAAAAAGAAAAGAACTATGTTAAAAGGCACCAAGATGGAGGAAACCACTGGTTATACTGATGCAGTAGAACATGTTTAACAGAGACACTGAGCTGCACTCATCCTTTATTTAGTTGTTTCCTTCCATTGGCATAATTCAATGAAAGCTTGACAGCAAAGGTTATTCTGTGTTATATATTCTGCTTTATAAGCCTTAAATGGAAGCAGGCCCTAAAAGTGGAGAAAAAGAGACAGTAACAATAGTCCAGTATCCACATGACTCAGCAGCATTGTTCACCGTCTGTTTGTTGTATTCAGAAACCCGAACACACATTGTGACTGACTATTCATTTTGCATTAAAAAAAAAGATTGCAAAAGGTTTTTCCCCACAAACCAAAACATGCAACAAAGGTTGATTCCCATTAGCCGCCCGAACCCAATGTCAGCTGGGGTCGGCTCCAGTGTTACTAGAGGGTAAAGGAGTACAGCTCCAGGATGGTATCGCTAAAGGTGTTTAAAATTCAAGCGGCGTCCCCTCTCCTCCGACATCCTCTGCAGCAGACAGACCCAACAGACCTGCCAAAGTGAATTTACCTAGTAAAGTGAATTAGAGGGTGATAAACGATACTTTGGCAGCAAGGCAGTAAACTGCTGAGAGAAGCTAAATACTAATGCAATTTGCCAAGGAGTTTATAAGCTGTAAGTGCTGCGATGAAATGACTGCCCTCATTGGAAGAGATAAACACGAGGGGAAAGTCTTTTGTTTTGCAGCGGGATCGACCTCTGGGAGGCCGGCGGAGAGGAAATGGTTAACATTTACTGTTACTGTTTACACTAGTGGTTGTGCTCAGAGAGGAGGGACAGTGCTTTCTTAGATGGTAAACCAACGTGCTGTACTGTTTCGCAATAACATCTTAAGATAGATACTACAGACTGCTGATGTATGGACTTCTCATGAATAAACATTTTCTGGTTTAACCTCTTCATTTCCATATGGGAGGTCTCTTATATCTGGGACGAATAGACCCTAAAAATATCTTGCCCCAGACTCCACCCGACCTACACGGATGCACACACACACACACACACACACACACACACACCCTCCCTATCACTGTGGCTCTGCTGTGGGAGGCTGAAGTGGCCTTTGTGGGCTGAGCTGAATATCTCCGTCCACACTGGCAGGGCCTCAGAGTGGCTGCTGCCGCCGGCAGCTTCAGCCCTGGGCACGGGCTGCCGGCCGGCCGGCCCGCCGACCAACCTCCCCTGAACCCCTGCCAAGCTCCTGACGCCACCCTGGGTGGTCCCGCTTCATGCGGCTATGGCAGGGCTCTGCTCGAATCACCCACCCTATACCTCCCCCTCCTCTCTGGCTCCCTCGGCAGCCGCAAACAACCTCGCTGTGTTCCCAATGTGGAGCTCCACGGAGAATCAGTCAGTGTTGCAAGTTATATTTTTATCACAAGGGAGGATGTGGATGTACTGTATTTTTGAGGGTTTTTGGAGAAGTGAAAAGTGAAGAAAAAAAGAATGTCTGTCGGCAGGGGCGTGTATATTTAGCAGATGACTTTCTGTTCATATATTTGCATGCTTTTTTGCGGGGTAAAAAGTGTGGCTGAAGCAAAGATGTCTTCTTGTTTCAGTCACAGGGATGCGTCTCTCTTTGGTTTTTGCACAGCTTTGTCCTCCAGCTCTAACTAGCTGTCTCTTCCTCTTACGCTCCATCCTTCTGTATCTCCCATCGGCAATGAACCGCGAACCAAAAAGTTAAAATCATCAAGACGCAGCCCTGAAATCATCCGCCGTGCAGGTTACAGTGATGAGTGGGAAACCGACTGTCAAATTACACGACGAGGACTCCGGATTCTCCCGTTACAGATATCACAGCATGGCAGCCAACAAATCAAGCCTGCTTAAGCCAGAACGGCGCTCCCTTTCCCCGTCTCCCCTGCTCTGGAGTTGGGAGTCATGTTCCACGTGGAGCTCTGGAGGTAATTGTGCCACGCTCCTCCGCTCCATATGACCACCCTTCTGTTGCTCTGCTGCCCCCTCCTCTCTCCCTCTCCGTCTCTCTTGTGTCTCTGTCTCTCGTCCAGGGATTCATGACTCCTGCACCTGATTGCGGCCGATTAAAGTCATTAGAGGTCGTTAGCGAGAGTCACTTACCGTTGAGCTTGCCGTGCAGGTTGGGTGGGGTCCGCAGGAAAAAAACACAAAAAGGGGGGGGGAGTGTTGAGGGAGCTTGTGGGGGCGGATGAGGGTGGGGGTGTCAAAGGGGAGACGGGTATCACTCTCTCCTCTGACCTAAACGGAAATATTACGAGCTGCCAGACCCAAATACAGGCACACATATCCATCTGCCCCACCCGTCCACCTCTAACACACACACACACACACACACACACACACACACACACACACACACACACACACCAAAACCACCCAAGCTGCTACTGATACCATCAGCAAAAAGTCTCTGAAGAAAAGCGCCAATGTGTGTGTGTGTGTGTGTGTGTGTATTAGCAGTGTGTGCAATCACAGGGCCTTTGGGGACCCTAATGGATTAGTACACTAACACGCTGTCAACTCCGGGCCAAGCTGGGCCCACACTCACACACAAAATGCTAACAATGTCAAATGACACAATCACTGCGCTGGAAAAGTCCTAATTGCCTCTGTTAGACATCAACAGAGGAGTCCATAATACTCAAATGGCTCATTTTTGTGCCCAATGTTTTGAGCCCGCTGATTATAAAAAGGCAACAACACAAACAGTGTGCTTGCAACAAGCGCTCATCATCAGCTTTACGAAAATGGACTCGCTGTCAAACGTGTGTGCGACCGCCTTATTCAGAACACAGATGCAACGCAGATGTGTTTATCCCAGTGAGTTGCATGCAGTGATAGCTGCAGCTGGTTAAGGTAGCCGTGTATGCGCTCGGAAGCATGTTGCCGTCGGACCGACCCTATCTGTCTGTCACCGACCGGAGTGGCTGGACAGCTGTTGTAGCCGGTGCGTGCTGTGAGTGGATCACCGGGCTGTAAGGCATGAATAATAGATGCTGTTTATGAGTGTATGTTTTCCATCTGACCCCTGGGTCTACAGCGAAAACTGCAAGCAGGCCTCTTAAGGGGCTGAAGGGAAAGCGGGAGAGCGAGAGAGAGAGAGAGAGAGAGAGACAGCTGAAGCTCGCCCGGAGGAGGCAATGGGTCATTTAGTGCCCAGGGATCCCCCATCAGCCATCAGTGACATGTTCAATCAGGGCTTATAGTGTTATACACAGAAAAACACACACTTCCTTGCTGCTGGCGACGCTGAACAGTGAGCGCTGCTTTTCCACAGACAGCACAGGGGGGTAGTAGTGTATAGCATGCCGTGAACTTACATTCATGTTTCGGCATGGCTGCAGATGTCATGTGCTGTTGTAAACAATGCAACTAGTGGAGGTGGCAAGGTGCTCAGTGTTGCCAGATTGGACATAGCGAAGTATTGTACCAAAGGCTCAAAATGGTCGTATTTGGAGGATAATTATCACGCATCTGGCAACACTGAGATCGGTCGACCAATGACAGTTCTCTCTACAGTCAGAGCTCGCGCAAGAAGGTGGAACGTAAGGGAGATACCATTTCCAAAACTTGTAAGGGCGTCATAACTAGTTTGTGAAAGACCCAGAGAAACACAAATATCCAACGAGGCAAAATCCCGGACGTTTTTGGAATCCCTGCCGGACGCAAAGAAAAGAGGACATGTTCGGGAAAAAGAGGACGCCTGGTCACCCTATGTCAACCTACAAGATATGCAAGGAGTTTTTAATATGTCCCTGACTCATTTCACGCGGCCAAACACTGGATGTGCTCAGCTCTTGCGCTGCTGAGGCTTGCTTAGTGAGGAGAGAGATATTTGGGTCTCCGAGTAAAAAACCCCTGCGGGTTCCCTTCGGCGGCAAAATTAGGATCTGAGGGCCCGCTACAAGCTGACTAATGAAAGTCAGGCCTCTGGCGCAGGACAGTGGGGTTAACCTGCTTTGCCACCAATTAGGCACGGCAGCCCAGAGCTGCTTAAAGAGGCTGCAGGCCTCAAGACTCACACTCGCCCGGGTGGAAGCCTCTCCCTCATACTGCTCCTAATGACACCGGGGTCAGAGAATGTGTGTTTTACAAGGGTGGTTACGGTCTGTGGGTCCTGACAGTATTCTCATATGTCGGCTAAGGCTTTGGTTTGAGGATCATTAGGAAACAGAAAAGGGTCGTCACATCCAACTTCACAGACAACTTCAGTACAGAGCTGAATGTGACTTTGCTGTGAGGTTTGATAGTACAGTTTAATGTAAGCACACCCCATGCTAAGAAAGACCTGTGGCTGGAGTGCCACTAGGTGGCATGGTCACTTTGAACACACACACACACACACACACACACCAAAATAAAAACCGCAGACGTCACATTTTATCGTGTACACAGCTTGATGAGTAAGGTGTTTTGATACGTATCTGACTGATGGAGCGATAACAGCTGCTAGACACGAGAGGTACAGAAGCATCTGGACAGAAGCTGAAGTTCCAGAGCATTCTGGGAAGAATGAACGCTGATCAATGAGATATTTGAACAATAACACAGATAATGCACTCGGCCATTCTTGGGCTTTTTGCACAAGCGACAGTGTGTAGTCATCGGAGGATGTTATGTCTTCAAAGGCTGCATAGTGTGATTGTAACCTGCACATTCAGCAAACTCACTGTGTCAGCGATTCTCGGAAAGAACCGCTCAGATGTTATTTCGGTGCCGTGTGAAATCACTAAGAGGAAGAGTGACAAATAAGAAAGATAAGGGTTCACAGTGTGATAACTGGATGTATTGCTTGTGTGTGTTGGTGCATTCAAGTGTGCTTATTTGTTTGTACTCTGTGTGTGTGTGTGTGTGTGTGTGTGTGTGTAAGGGTGCATATCTGTGACCATGCCTGTGTGTGATCACAGTTTTAGCCTGCTGAATAATTCAGTGTGCCCCCAGTGCGAACACTGACACTAACTGAGGGGAGTCATTAAAGATCCATGAGGAGATCATTACAGGCCGCTGCCCGGCCCTCTCCTCTGCAGCCGCCCCCGCCTTCACCTCCCTGGGGCGACTCCCTCTCCAAACAGTGAGGGCCTAACCCCTCAACATGAGCTCACTCTCCCGCCCCGGAGCTGCTCCAAGGGCCTGGGGGTCAGAGGTTAGCCAAGCAAAGGCATGACCCACGGCACTAATGCACTTGTAACACTTTAAAACACTTTGGCGAGAGTTAAACAGAACACGCTCTCAAGGAGGACCACACAGAGGGCCGTGGCTACTCTTTGCTCCTTTTTTTCTTCCCCTTCACTCACTACTCGGTCTTGTTTCTTTGGCTGCTCTCACGGGCCAAGGTTAGAGGAAAGTGAGAATTTAGTTTGCCGTCTGCCTTCCTTTTTTCCTTTCCTCTTTTTATTTCATCGAATCCACTTTTGTTTATTCTATTCCATGTCTTGCACTCAGCTGTCATAAAACAGCACAGATCATGTTGGAGGCTGGTTTCAGAATTAGGTAATAAGCTAGTATGTGTAACTGATATATAACTCATTTTTAAAAGTCCCAAATAAATACTTGACCTTGCGCTTAAAGAGACCTCTGAGCCAACCGCGTCCTCGACCTGCCAGTCAACAATTCCCTCACATCGGAGGCACCTCAACCAAGTGTGTGTGTTGAAACACACACTTGCGGCAGATTTGAAGGACCTCCGATTTGATCACGTTGGTCTGAAAAGCACACCTTTCCATAGATTTGAGAATACCGCTCTATAAGTACAAGGTGCATCCTCAGCTGTTATTAAAGGGTGTTAGCGGCGGGTTGTATTTGCATATTATCATTATGTGACTGGATCTGGGCATGTTTCCAGTTTCAGGAAAAAGTTGGAGAATACAATTTGCATAATCCTGTCTAGCAGGTTAAGACAACCCAATGTAACATCTCCTCCGCCTCCATTTCCTTGAATGCAATTGTGGTTATCTGTTGTTATTGTAAAAAGCCTCCTAAGGAGGTCAAGCCAGTGTCATAGCTGGGGTCAGAAGGTCAGCTGTCATTTGACTGATGACCGATGCCCCTCTTCCCACCAGGAAGCAGAGGTGTGTGTGCTGGAGGCTGTGGAGAGTGTGTGGTTAGCTGGCAGGTCAGTGGTGGGCCCAGAGTGGTCTGGCTGCAGCTACCACGGAGCTCTCAGGCAGCAGTGGCAGCCCAGAGCACTGCCTGATAGTGGGCATTATCATTTGTTAAGTGCCCCCTTTGCCTCTGGTCAGGAACACTTAACACTGCCTGTGGTCACTAAAGGCTGCTGGACTGCCGGTAGAGAGGTAAAATATTCATTGTCGTGGAGTGGTGGTTTGCCTCTGCACCAACACTAAAAGCCTGGCTTGGTTTTGTGTTTTTAACCAGGGCCCTAAAACCAGGCCGCACAGGAGTGGCCTTTTACTGGACAATGTAATGGACCTCAATAGGATCTGCGTACCTCACCGCAAAATCACAGGTATCGAGAAGATTCAGCCACAATGTGGATGGAAGATCTGTAAAATATAGGCCAAACATGGAAAGAACTGTAATTAGGAAAAGCAACATCTCTTTTTTTTTCAGTAGACTCGACATGACAAGCAACATCCTCACTAAATTTGACAATTTGCACGCTTGCACTGAATCACAAGCTGGCGTGAGCATGGTTGGCTTTTTGGTTTAAGAACAGATGTACTTTTTGAGGGGATTTTCAAACTCTAAAAGTCAGAGAGAATATACATACATACAATGTATGTATATATATAATGCAGGTCAGCAAGCTTTGCTTTTCCCTATTTCAGAGAACGAGTGAGTCATCTGTGGTACGCTTGCATTTGGAAGATGTTGCCGCTGGTTGCCTTCCTGGTTGCAGGCACATCTCTGACAGCGGGGGGAACTTCCCAGAAGACCCTCGCAGACCTCTAACCAAACATACCCTGCGTGGCATTTACAACTGTGTCAATGCACAGAGAAAGACTGCGCGAGTGCACTTTCTCGTTGCTGACTTGTTCCGTCAGTCTGCAGCATTGTTGAACCTAAAGTCACAGAGCAGTTGCAGAGACCCTCCATTTTGCTTGGTTTTAATGGGGTTGACAGAGGAGCTCCCACCTGTGGTGAGTCTGGCATTTAGCAGCCCATAAACTTAACCCCCCAACCCCCACCCCCTCGTTGCTCTCCCTCAGCCATGTGCACACAAACACACTGCAGTGAGTATCAGGTGCTTGTTTCCAAGCGATCCGTTTCCAGTTCCGTCTTGGTTCCCGGCTCGGCTGCAGCCTACATGGTGTCTGAGCACCGCAGAGCGGGAGTTCGAGGCCGGGGTGGTTTCTCCCTCAGTCGCCTCTGACTGACTCTCACTCTCGTTCTCGTGGCGAGCCGAGGCCTTTGGGGTTGTGGGGTTCTGGCTGATGGGAGCTCTGCCCCCGAGGGTGCTTGGTGGCATGCTTGGTCAACCTAGACGCAGATCACAGGAGGCTTGAGGCCAGGCAGCAGCCAGGCTGTGGCAGGTGTGGCTATGGGATATGGGAGGAAACAGCCACATGCATAGCCACATGCTGCTGTTGCAAGATGCAATGCAACCTGTGCCCTGCAGGCGTTTATACGGTCATACAATTATTTATTAATGAATAGTTAGAAAAATAGAGTATTGGCATGTTGTTCTCTACAGATGACTTGTTGTTCATGCAGGTGCACAGATTTATCTCTCAGATTAAATAAAAAAAGGTGTATTCCACATACTCAAAAACTATAGCACACTTCAGGTAAACCCTAACGACTAACTCAAAGTCATTGCGGCACATATCAGAAAAAGAGGAAGAAAAATGGGGCAGAATATAACTTTTCTTTCACAATAAAGCTGTTAAGAAGTGTGCAGGATGAAAAGGCAACTGAACAGCATGTAAAGGCCTGTGTTGTCCGGCATATGTTGCATTAATTACACATTTAAATCATAGTCTGCAGAAATATAAACATAGATATAAATAAATATATATATAGGTAAAAACTTAAAGAGGAAGCATAGTGTCTTTAATATCTACAGACAGAGTTTGAGGATGAAATTTCATCGGTGTTGTGAGATATTCTTTTCCGGAGACATCAGACATGAGCCAGACAAACCACGAGGACTCACAGTTACTTTGAGCGTATTCACCCAATATCGGAGTGATCATTTGTCATGAGGCAACCAACCGGGGGAGAAAAATGAAAGCTGACCATTAAAACCTCACTGAGGGTCTGAGTAACGCGATGTCAGGAGGCATCACATCTCTGCAGCCTGACTCACACCAACCGCTCTGGGAGGCGAGTAGTAAAACTTGGCGTGAGCCGCTCTCTGTTCTGGTGAATTCATCGAATAAAAGTCTCCTTCTACTGAATGCGTGCGGTTGATAACTTGAAAATCGCCCACACCATTCCAACCTCAGCAACACACAACTCCAGGGAGAGACATTTCACAGTTAACGACGGGCTGAGGTTGCTGTGGTTCGCTCAGACCAGGTGAGACCTGTACCACCGTTTCCATGACGGAAGACGGACACAGTGACGGCGCAGCTGCAGGCCGGCTCTCCTCGCTTCAAGTTTCTCTGGAAATGTCCAACAATGCATGACGTGCTATCAAAGTTGCACCAACAATATGTTTCTGAGCAGTGTGGTGAGGGAACTGCTGCAGGCAGCACAAGAGATGCATAGTGTCTCTTTGCTGCAGACAAACACATCTATATATATATATTTATCTATGTATATATATATATATATATATTGTTTTTATCTGATGTGTTCACTCATCCCTGATGCTGATTCCTGCAGACGTGGCCTCTGGTCGTACGTGTCACCACCGTCATCATGAAGAGAGCTTCTTTCCCACGCCGGCTGGCCGTCTGCGCAGCACAAGGGACGAGTCACGTCTTTCTCATGAAACCACGGCGATGGCCATCAAAAAACCAATAACTTCCTCAGCGCGCCGGCTCACTTCCGCCTTCTGCATGTGGGGACTTGCCGTTGCCATGGTTCCCGGGCCGGCGTTTGCGTGCGAGCAACTTAGACAGCCGTCTGGGGTTTCACGCACACACAACAGGAAGACGCTGGTCGTACTTCACAACCGTTTCTCACTTCTGCCTTCTTGATTTAGGGAAGGCCGGGGAGACGCGCAGACACAACACACAGCAGCACTGTGAACGGCCTTGGAAGTTTAACCCCAAAAAAATATTATTAAAAAAAAAAAGCTACAGCCAGTGATGCGTAATTGTGATGATTAATTTTCCTCAGCAGTTCCTCATCAGCCCAAACTGAAACTAACAACTCTCAGTTAACATGCAGCACACATGGCATGTTTGGCTTTTAGACAAAGAATATACAATAATATGCATAATTGTAGAAATGCAGAAGTATCACTGCTTTGTCTTGTCGCTGAGCTCGGGCCGATTGCAGACGTGGGTTTGAAAGCAGGTCTACGTTCCTCATTAGCATAATGGAAAATATCCTTCTAACGACTTTGTGACAGCAACAAGAGTTGGACGTGGTGATTCATATCTATCCCTCCAGGTTGTTGACTGTCGGCTTCAACAACCCTGATTATGTCAACTTTGAGTCACTCCACTATACTTGTGCAGCCCGAAGGAAACCAAACAATTCAACATGTTGACTGAGACTCTTTCATTCTAGTTTACCAATCAAAGGTCACAGGCGCTCAATGGAGGGAGGGAAACTGCTTAGACTTTTGATATGAAAAGCCTTCTGCAGGATTAACGATCACGAAGAAATATGCACTCACTGATGAACTTTGACCTTTTGGTCAAAAGTGCTAAAAGATGAGAGACAACCACAGCTCTCTTGTTCAATGCACACAATGAAGTTTGGACTTGGAAGAGGAAGGAGAGAAAAAAGGAAGCTGCTGAAATATCAAGGTGCCAAGTAAGTAGCCAAGTGCAAATGTTAAGCAACCAGAGTGGCCTTGGCTGCTCCGTGGCTGTGGGAAAGTGCACTGCATGTCTGTCGCATGGTTAAGTCTTTCTCAGAGCAGCGGAGTCGTCAAGCCACAGAGAGGCGAGCTACACTATAAACTCATACCGGAACCCGTCTGCGGCCTGAGCCGTGCCAAGGCAAGTCTTCCCCATGCCAACCTGTCTCTGATTTCACTCAACAGGCAGGTCTGCACTCTGCACATAACAAACAAACCGAAAACACATTCACGCACACACTCCAGAGAGGAAACCCTACCCTTCAATATATCTTTATTTTATAAGCAAAAGTTTCAAATGGTGAAAGGTCGCCGGCATTCCATCATGAATATTCGTTATATTATGGCTTATTTTGACAGAGGATTCGGGTTTCAAATGATGAATGTCGGCGTCAAACTGAAAGTTGAAATGCACATTCATTTCTTTCCATTTTTAAACTGTATCACTGGTGTGACAGCAGCCTCAGACAAGGACACAAAAGAGCCATGAACTGTGAGCAAATATTAGCTTTCCAGCCAGTATGCTCACACACATCTTGATTTGATAAATGTGCAGCGGGCTAATGTTTTTGTACGCTGTAATCAAACCGAACAGTTTCTACTGCACAGCTCACACACTGCTGGTGATGCAACGGGAGGACAAGTCATTCCCATACGCGCATGCATCACGACAGCTTACTGACACATCAGGTGCTGTGAGGTTGACGTTGCAGTGGAAAAGTGTGAATGGGTGGGCGTGTGAGTGGGTGTGTAGAAACCACCTGTAGCCTTTTGCTAAATCGCGAGGTACAACTGAACAGAGTGGGATGCCGTGACACACGCATATCTGTTTCTCACCGGTTCTTCGTGAGCAGTTTCACTTGTGTCTCCTGGTGCTTCTAACTGAAAGAAAAATGACATTTTCCAATCAACCAAATCAGGACTGTGACACTGGCTAAATCTGTGTCTGTGCGCAGGTCAAAGTGCTTCACATGTGTGACTCAGATAGTGGTTTGTGTGATGCTGAAGCCTGAAGAGAGATGACTCAATTTAGCAGAACCTCGCCAGGAGTTCTGGGTAAAGAGGTTTGGCTAACCAACACCGTGAGAATGTGGCAACATGTGTCCTGTTCTGCGGCAGCGTCAGCCTCATCCTGGTGTCTCTCTCTCTGCAGACTGCGCAGCAGAAGTGTCCCGCTGCTTCGTAAAGTGCTTATGAATATGCAAAGATCAAAGTTGTTTGTGTAATATTGAAGACAAATATTCTGCCTTCTATTTAACCAGAAGAATGGGGTCTAATTTGATTTTGTCCTGAGAGAGTAGTGCATCACTCATCGCGAGAAAGCCTAAATTTCCCAAAAGACCAAAAAAAGGCAATTCAAATCCAAATTATAGCCACTTATCAGACACATGTGACTCCAAATCATTCCTGATTAGTGGGCGATGCATCATGATGAGCTGAAATTTAGTCACAATCAATATGAGTTAAGTATTCTGCTATTTCACCACATGATTAAAGCAGATATTTACGTGGTGTTTGAGTGCTGGTTAGCCAAGCTTTATCACACCGTACCCATGCCATGTGCCCACAGACCTGCTGTCGAGCCTTTTAGGCCGCAATCATATTCACCTCGGGCGTCATGTGACACTGTGTGCCGCCATGGCTCCTGAGCCAAGGCTGCGGGAATGGCAGAGCGCTATCTACTCCCACTCCCGACCATTATTTGCCTTTGCAGTGAGCCCGCAATAAGCTCCTCATGTGGCTTGGAGCGGGGCCTTTGATAAAGCCCGTGCTGCATCCTCTGATCTGTCACTGCTGCTGGGTTCCTACAGCGCAGATACATTTGTAAAAGACAGGCGCAGAGGTTTTCTCTGTGGAGACTGCAGACAGACAACAGCACAGATGACGTTGTGTCTGCAGCAATGTATGAAGAATCGACGGCTCACGTATAAAACAAACCAATTTCAAACACAAACAGGCACCAAACGCGTACACACTCATATGCACTCAAGTCACACTAACAGCGGAAACCAAATCCCCTCGGTTCTTGTCACGAAATGCTTGTCAGCCTGCGAGCGATATAGAATAGACATTATATCCACGTTATATTCACGCACGCAGATAGAAGAAAAAAAAGAGGCCGTCTCTTCTCGGTTGTCTGCACAGCAAGCAAGCCACCAACCACAACCACAAAGCCCCAGTATGTCAGCAAGCACCTGGCTGTACTCAGACAGACAGCAGACACACATGCCGTGCTCTGCACTCGAGTACCAAAAGATGCACACTTTGGCTTCTCAGGAAGAAGATGCAAAAAGCACCTGTTTCCCTCAAAAGCCTTGCTATATGATGTATAGGTGGAGCAATGCATGGATCTCAGTGGGAGTCACACAGCTTGGGTGTCAGTGTGTGTTTACGTTGATCCGTGTGTGTGTGTGTGTGTGTCAGAACAACCCAGCAACCTCTAGACCTATTTTCAGCGTTGAGCGTGGGAAACAACATCACAAGTGTTCAAAACTGAGAGATTGCACCAAAGTGCTACCATGTGTTTCATGTAACATGTAAACATAAATACACTGCATATGCGTTGGACTGCATCCTTCTCTGTATATTAGATCAAATATTCATATAAATAATCTTTCTCCCTCTTTTATAATGGTTGGATCATTATCATGCATCCTAGCAGTGTTAGGCAGTTCGTATATTTGAAGAATTTGAGTTTTTATTCCCAAGCTAGCAAAGGTGCCACACACTTCAATACCGACAGGCAGCAGCTGTGTGGATGTCATTCGTAGACGTCTGCAGACACAGATAAACAAGCTATAGCTGGTTTAGATGGCAAGATAGATCCAGTAGACACGGTTGAAATGTTTGCCAGTGTTGCAATAATGACACACACACACACACACACACACACACACACACACACACACACACACACACACACACGCTGGCATGTAGCAGATGATGTCTATCTCCCTCATGTCTACATGCTTACTCATCGTTTTTGATACGTTTCGTTCGCAAAGATCAGGGGCCGCATTCTTAAAGATTATTATTATTATTATTATGGCAAGACTTTTTCCTTGAGAGGAAGTTATTCACAAAGCATCTGAGCCACGCAGAGAGCTAAGAAGAGTTCCTTGAGCAGAGGAGAAAATGTTGGAAAGACAAATGATCATAACACTGAGATATTTGGAAACTGGAAAAATGCGACAGTGTTTATTGGTTAACAGATTTGGATGCCAAACTACTGAATTATTATAACAACTATCAGCATGTGAATAAGGTACTGCTTACTATGTACTCAGCAGATAATCAAAATATTTAACAATTATGACAATTATGCCATGTCTGAATAGAAACTAAATTCTGACAATTCCGCTGTCCATTATCATGAAGAATGCTTTTTTTTATTTATTTTTTTCTACTCATTTATTATTGCTGCATATGAACACAAATGTTTAGTAAGAACAGTGTGTATACATACAATTTAAGGGAATGAGCAGAGTATTTCAATAATAAAAATACATTTAAATATTAAAACTATTATTCAATACAACTTTAAAAAATCATATTTTCTCTTCTTTTTTAGTGAGCATGGTGTAAGGTTTGTGTGTGTGTGTGTGTGTGTGTATGTGTGTGTGTGTGTGTGTGTGTGTGTGTGTGTGTGTGTGGGAGACAAGCAGAAGGAAGTGTTACATAAATTCCTAGAAGACTAAAGATATGGGACCATATTCACAAAACATTATGAGAATACTCTCGAAGAGCTTCTAACTTAAGCCGAAACATGGAGTCCAGGCTTTGACAGATTTAGAAAACTTCTGAGTTGCCTTTTCTTGTTATTAAATATGCAAATGTTAATGTAATGTAATAGTGCATTTGTTTGGGACTATCTTATCTTATTTATTGCTAGTTTTTACAGCGACAGGACGATATAAGTGGGATTCATTAAAGATCAAAATGCAGCTCCCATGTTCATGGTAATGGTAGAGTCCAGTTCTCTATCCAACATCACCACGCTGTAGGTCAGGATCACAGGAACACAGAATGGATGGTGTTAAATAAATTACTATGTTCTTGTATTACAAACATTTCTAAATATTTTCATCGGAGGGAATTGGACCCAGACAGAACAAAATAGATTTCGCACACTCTGCTTCCGTGAACATGTATTTAATTATCAGCAAGTGGCGTTTCGAGAGGGAATTGGACCGATTGCTGATGCGTTTCCACCTGTGAATAATGTCCACGGAGCATCCGTCTGAGCGGGAGATTCATTAGATGGCGCCCTTTGACCCCAAGGGCACTATAGGTTGCATATATGTCTCCATACTGCGGGAGAGCGGTGTGAGAGGCCGCGTGAAGCAGGTTTGTGCAGCGTACGACTCTGCTGGTGTGCACCCTGGAGCCCCACCAGTCATCCAGCCTGCCAGCAAGTCCGGGGGGCCTGGGATGCATTAGAGGCCGGGGGAGAGGCCGCCCTGAGTGGCCTTCATTAGGAGCAGCACCCCCCTTGCACACACACACACACACACACACACACACACACACACACACACACACACACACACACACACACCAACACACACTCCCCTCCCACAAAGGAAACACTGTATGTCTCCCTCAGAATAAAAGCCAGCCCTGGATCATAGATCAGACACATGTAGCGTCTGCGGAGTCTGGTTCTCGACTAGTGAGGAGGGCCCGCCAGAGCCGAGGGGTTAAGCTGCACACGTGCACACACACACACACACACACACACACACACACACACACACACACACACACACACACACACACACACACACACACACACAAAAGATACAGCGCAGGCACGCATCGCAATGGATGACAAAGAGCAATGACCTCCGATATTAAAGAGCACAGAGGATGAACAGGGAGGCAGGGAGTGTGTGTGTGTGAGTGTGTGTGTGTGTGTGTGTGTGTGTGTTTGGGGAGTTGAGACAGTGTTAGGGGCCGTCAAGAGTGCCCTGTGTCAGCATCACCTCATAAAGCATCCTAATGGACGTCGCCCCTATTTGTCAAAGAGAGAGACAAATGAAAGAGGGGCAGTGCGAGGGAGGGGTGAAAGAGAAAGTGAGAAAGACATTTTGGAGAAAAATGGAGTGCGCTATTATGTTACCGGCTTTCAAAAGACTGTAAAAAGCTTACGCACATATGCCTACATTTACAGTTACGTGGACACACACACACACACACACACACAGAGACACGCGCTCAAACATAGCAGTGAATTTCCTGAGCCCCCTTCCCCCTGTTCTAGGTCAGCAAAACCCACCGAGGTACTGAAATGTGTGGGCTGACAAATGAAAGCAGGTCACTGCTGCAAGCACACATACACATACACGCCGAAATCAGTAGCAGAGCGATGCTTTAAAAGTATGGTTTCAATGTTGCCCTTGAGGCACAGAAATCTTGGGAAGACAAACATGCCCTTTATGATTTGAGAAGGTGCCGGTTTACACCTTCAAACCTGCTGGTAATAAACTGGATGCATGTTTGCTTTATTATGTAAAGTCACACAATGCAGATTTTTTTTTTAGATAAACACCGTTGTAAATGTGTGTCTCACAGTTACAGTGACTGCATCACCTTAAATAGATCCGTCAATGCGCACACAGGACGCATGATCAAAGTTGAAGGGGTAACCAATATTTGTATGAATAGTTTGAGTTTAATTTGTTTTTGTTTCAGATCAACAAATAATAAACCGCGCTGCTAATTTGGTCAGATCATATTTACTTGTCACACAACAGACTCAGTCATGTGTTGACTCTCATGTTATCGCTCACATGCTACTCTGTCTGCACGACACTGAATAACAAACACTCAATAAGGTACACATTATTAAACCCGTTATGATCCAGAAATCATAAGAGTCAATTTACATTAAGTACAAGTTTGAGGTAGTGAATAATGCTGTGCCACTTTCTACTTTATTTAGGGAAATATTGTACTTTTTGCAAAAGATATGATTAGCTTTTAAAATACAATACATTGTTATAATGATAATGATATAATTAGATTTTTGATACTTTACTTTATTTTACTGATGATATTTCAGTAATTATATGTAGGGCTTTAACTTTTTCGTTGTGCTATTGCGATTTTAAGAACAAATTAGTTCAATAGCATGTTCACTTTGACTTGTTTCAGAACTATAGAGTTTATACTTTTTACAGCGTGCAGCGAGGCCACTGCCTGCACGCTGGACATATGACTGTGAGCGACACGCTCACACGCACAGTGTCTGAGTAAACCACTGTGCATCTGCTGGAGAGAAACATCCTGCCCCACACAGACTAGCAGCCTCGTCTGTCGCATCCAAAACCCACGTCTGAACCACAGGAAACACGTGTGCGCAACACACACAGACACACATATATAGACACACACACACACACACATATAGACACAGACACACGTACGCAGGCGCACAGGTAACACAAAATGGTGAGAGAGTAGCGCTCTGACATACTAACTTCATCTCTGCAAAGCAGAAAAAAATGCATTTCACGCAAGTTGCATTTGATTGTGTGTGTGTGTGTGTGTGTGTGTGTGTGTGTGTGTGTGTGTGTGTGTGTGTGTGTGTGGGGGGGGCGCAAACACATTCCACCTGTGTTTGCTCAAAAGATCCAAATGATGCGCTGAAGTCAATGAGATCAGTTGGGTTTGTGGCAAGACCATGGTCTGCTCTATTCTGGTCTGGTTGGGGCTGAGCTGTGTGTGTGTGTGTGTGTGTGTGTGTGTGTGTGTGTGTGTGTGTGTGTTGAGCGTTGGGGCATTTGGGGTAACTGAGGTCTCGGGTTTACGGGTGCTTTTATGTGAGGCTGCAGCACTTCATCCTCCAGCTGCTCTGTTGCCATGATGTGGTGCCTCTGTGTACCTCAGAGCGCAGTGTAAATTTACCACTCTGGTGAAGACGAGTGGTTCACAAAACACACAGGCAGAATGTGATAAGCATTGTGAACCAAAACATGATACAAAAACATTAGGCGCTCTGTGTTTAGTTTGATTTATGGTGCATCTCCATGATTTGACAGCAACACTAAGCAAATGTTGCATCTTATCAGCCAACACTAGAAAGCAGAGTTGTGTTGTTTCTACAAAAACAGACAAAGGGAACAGAGTAAATCCAAGATTACTAAAACTACTAAATGGATCCTCGTCAAGTTGACTCTAAAAATACAAAATACTGTTCTACAAACAGACATGAATCACCGCTGACTAAGGTAAGAAAAACTATGTAAATAATTTAAATAAATACATTATTTATATTAGGTTTGCTTGGAGTAAATGCAATTAATGCAAGTGAATTCTTCTCAGAACAACTGTTTTCTCAACTTACTGTGAGTTATCATTTTAAGTACCAAAAATCTGATAAGAGTGTAAATAATTGGATTTGACAGACAGGTTATAAATAGTTTATATTTATTATATTTTAAGTTGAACCAGCGTGTATGTTTTTGCAATGTGCTTAGATAAAGCTTCCTTCCTTTAACATCTCATGTGCCACCATATTATACATATAATACAAAGTGTAAAGCACAGATTAATTAACTTCACTTGTTCCTCTTGGAATACCTTAATGGAAGACAAACACATTGAAGACCTAAATGATGGGACTGATCTATGTCGCGCTGTGTTTCTTAAGCTCCACAGGAAGAACGATGTGACGGCCGTAAATTGTCGACTAAGCCTCCAGGGCTCATTGTGAAGGTTTGGAATCGACCTGCTGTAAAGGAAGCGAGATGCTCGCCGTCTGCGTTGGCACGGTTTCTACATAACAGGAAGAGCTTGGTTTTACTACCTGCAAACATGGTCAAGTTGTATGAAGAGCTGCAGCAGGTGCCAGAGGCGCCACATAGCTGTGAAGGAACCCGGCAGCTGTCACGATGCCGTGCACGTAATCACGATCTTGAATCAGATCCGTCCTTACGCAGCACATCTCTGATCTGTGGCGGTCCATCACAGACCCACGGTGCTCTTGGTCCAGGTCCTCGTAGTTGTGTGGTGACCACAGTCAAGTCTCCATGTCTGCTGGAGCCAATAAATAAATAATGGGCCCCGGCGATCACTACCAACCGTGATACTGCGCGCTAAAACCACTGCATCTGGGAGTGCCTCGCTTACAATGACAACAACTACACAGGCACATGTAGAGACACACACACACACACACACAGACACACACACACGGATCAATGCCGAGTCGGTAACAGTACAGCTGCAACTTTCTCAAAAGTTACGAGTGACCAGTTTATTTTCAAATGTGACACGTTTTACATGTATATACTTTTTTTTTTGTTTTATTTGAGGGTGCCGATGCTTGTAAAAAGAGAATTAGCTTGAGAACTCTTCAAAGTGCACTGCATCAATATGAGTTACATGCGATGTTATAAATCACAAGAATAGGAATAAGGTGTACTGAGAGTGGACAGGGCCATAAGTCACAGGAATGAGCAGTGTAATGTGATTAGAAGGAAATGGGCAGGATGAGGTGTGAGTGAGCGGGTCAGACATTGGACCCGTGTGCGCAGAACCCCAAAAAAACAGGCTCCCAGGGCCTGTCCTCGGGGCAGGCAGGACCATGGTGTTTGATGCAATGACGGCCACTTCATTATAAAAGCCTCCTCAAGTCCCACGCTGCATTCCACGTTTATAGGGAACACATGGGGAAGCCTGCAATTTTTAGACCACAAAATAAGCCCCTTTGCAGCTGGACGCGCGACCGCACTGGGTCCTTTTTGCCTCGCGAGCCACACCCGAGAGGCGTAGGACCACTGACAGTGATTAAACCACCACAGTTTTCTCAGCAAAACAGGAGTTATATTAAGCTTAAATACAGGGGCTTGATAAACAAGGCCTGGGCAGGGGAAAAAAATAAAAAGAATTGAGTGAAAGACGGCCACAATGATCTTCAGACTATTTTTCCCCTCACGGTCATGGGCAGTGCAAAGCCATGAGATACATTTCAAAACATGAAGCAGATGTTTACCTAGACAAAGGAGAAAAAACAGGGAGCGGGCCCGAGAGCGGAGAAAAAAAAAAAAGGCCCTCGACTGCACCGCTTTCTTCAAATGTCAAGTTTGGACTCCACTATAATGGAGCCAATTCCCGTTCTTGCACAATGCTGTGTGGGATTGGTCCTGCGTTTGTTTTCTCTATTCCTCATTGAAAATCCAGACGCAACGTCTCCTACCACAAATGGACAAAAATAAGGAAATTGACAATAATCCGAAACAGTCGGCACTTGCGAAAACAGCTAGCGGAGAAATGCACTACCTCGATTAAATCTGAGAAACAAAACAACGTGAATTATTACCAGCGACATGTCGCACTTGCACAAACACAAGCACGTAAAAAAAAAATGTATAAAAAGATTATAAACTAAAGCAACCGCTTTCTAAACAATCGCAGATGAGACCCAGCGGAGACCCTCCACTCCAAATGTAGCCGACCAAACTAGCACATTTCTATCTGGAGCTGAAGAAGGAATCGGCTCGAAGGCCCCGGCCGAGAGTCACACAGCTGTAATCTGTCCCCGGGCTGGCAGGCCGGGGCCCAGGCCATGTCGGGAGGCAGTGGAGGTGTTAGAAGAGGAAGCCTCGCCTGTGTGTGAGGTTAAGGCCGAGGCCTGTAGTGGCCGCGTGGACGGACTGATAAAAGCTCTGTGGCCTCAGCGTTCGGCCACACTTGCCGACACGCCGTGTCATTTAGCCCGCGCTGCCGCCTAACTCAACGGCAACTGCTCATTTACAGGGCAGTGCGGGCTACCAGGAAGAGTAGCAAACTCTCTCTCTCTCTCTCTCTCACACACACACACACACACACAGAACATGGTACTGTATATACACATACAAACATATGCTGTGGTCCGTGCAGTCCAGCAATTAGCAGAGGACAACGTGGGCTGACATCCATACACAAAGCAGTTTGAAGCAGTAACGGGACAGAACTGTGCACACAGCAACTCTCTCTCACACACACACACACACACAGGTTTTGAAGAAAAGCATTCAGGTCACATGAGTGACCAGACAGTGGTTTGGGTCTGCTGTCCCGTGGCCAGACATGTTCAGTGTGTCACTGAGAGACGGGAGAAAGGAGAGAGGAAGTGTGGCTACCACAGGTTTGCAAATGCCAGTGATTTGTGCACTAACACACACACACACACACACACAGGCTGGCATAAACACACACACACACACAGACACACACACATACTGAATGCTCTTAGTACTGCGAGATTGTCCGGTTATCAGTGCCCCAACAAACAGTTTGTATCTTCTCAGTTTGTCCGACTCTGTTCTGTATGGAGAATCATTTCCTATTTTTATCATAACTGCAGGAGAAACTTTGAAATAAATGGAATAAAGAGTACAGAGAAAAGAACAGGCAGTAACGGCACGGCGTCACGCTGTACGAGGAGGACGTTACCTAGAAAAGCAAAAAGTGTGAAAACCACAATCAGGTTACATCGCTCTGGGAGGGAAGCGACTGCGCCAGGCCGCAAATACTGACGTGTTTGTCCATGTGATTTTTAGCCTGAGTTTCCTTTTGCAATATGATGAAAACCTTTCCTTTTAAAAGTAAATGTTTCTTAGTAAAGCCCCGTGAACTTGAACTGAAATACAAGTGTTCGCTGGGGAGCGTTTGTCTGATGCCGAGTTCAAATCAAATATAAAAACAGATTGAGAGAGGAGGAGGGAAGCCTGTGTGTGAGAGATGGAGGACATCACCTGCCTGTTCGGCAGTGCTGCTTCTAATGAGGCAAAGATTACGATGCTATCGAGCGGTGAGGGAGGGTGGAGGATTTGCAGGCCCATAACCACCGATTCTTACAAACACAAATGAGCTGTGAGTCAGACAAACAATAAAACTAGAGCTCAGTGAAGAATACGCTCGGTCCGACATTTTCCTGCCTCCCGGCAGCGGCTGAAGCCACAGCTATCTCTCAATCTCTCTCTCTCTCTCTCTCTCTCTCTCTCTCTCTCTCTCTCTCTCTCTCTCTGATTGTTCTCTCCTCTCTTTTTCGGTGTGTGTTTGTCTCGGCACATTTGAATGCCTCTCCAGCTCGTCTACGGAGGTTTGCAGAGCTCTCTGCAAACCTCCGGGAGCCGCAGCCTGGTTTGAACTCCAAAAGAAAATAGAATGTTTCCAAAACTTGGACGACCAATAAGAAGTGAGAGAGCCGAAAGACGGCGAGTCAGAGAGGGAGAAGCATGGAAAGTAACAAAAAAAAAAAGCGACGCAGAGGAACCAGAGAAGAAGAAAAAAATAAAGCAAAGACGATAGGAGTGGGAGGGAGGGTGAGAGGGTGGGAGGGTGGGAGGGAGAGGCCCGGTGACCTCACGTGACGTGGGCTCCACCACTCACGGAGGGGAGTGTGTGTGTCTCTGTGTGGAGGATGGCGAGGAGGATGCAGATAGACTGTGGCTTTTTAGCCTTTTACTAGCATCGACGCTGCAGTCAGGCCACCGCCGCCGTGGAAGAGAAAGAGAAAGGCAGACCACGCTCTCCAGCTCGCTGGCTAACCTCAGACCCCCAGCCCGCCGTGCAAACTGAGGACCACAAAGCCCAGCCCTCCTCCACCTCCCTGGGCCCCGCTCTCATCTCCAGCCCTGGTGAGTGCACCTCCACACCTGGAGACCCAAAAAACGCTGCCGTTGCCTCTGATGGAACTGTTTCTTTTCGCATTCTCGAAACTTCCATCTCTCACAGTTTCTTCTTTTTTCTCTCTCCTCTCTTCTCTCTCAAACGGTGGTGCCGCTAACACATGCTGCTGCTCTCTCTCTCTCTTTGCAGGCTTGTGGCTTGGGATTCCTGCGGTGGTCACAAACCCTAGATTCTTGGTTGCGAACGGGAGTTTTGTCCTCTCCTCTCCCCTCTCTCTATGACTCTTAATCTCATACTTGTGTGTTTTCTTTTTACTTTTTCTCCTCCAAGGTCGGTGGAGATCGCTCCACACTGTTCTGGCTTCCCTGTCATGGCATCAAACAGCATCTTTGACTCTTTCTCCAACTACAGCAGCAGTCTGCTCAGAGGTGAGTGCTAACCCACCCCCCCCCCCCCTCCCTCCATCACCATCACACCCTCTGTCCAATTGTTTTGAATGTGCAGCGTTGCTAGTTTGACAACTTCTTTCGTTTGACAAAAAAAAAAAAAAAAGAAATAAGAAAAGAAAATGGCAGCATCATGAACACGGCGTCGTGTGAGAGCCGGGCGCTTCTTGAACGCATTTGTCTCTCATGTCCACACTCGCTCGCTCCTGTGCGGAGGGAGGTTCACAAAGGAGGATCTGATTTGCACAGTAGCCCTCGTCTAGTTGACTGATACGGCCCTTAAATGCCTTCGCCTTCGGCGCTCCTGTGTTTTCTGCAGGCTTGATGGAGTAGCGCCATAATGGGATTCTCACCACAGACATTCATTATCAAGTGGAACGCGGCGCTCTCTCTGTGAGAATACGAGAGGCTCCATGTGACTGGGCCCTTTACTGGAACACAGCAATACAATAAAAGAGCAAAGAGGAAAGAAAACAAACATATTAGGCTCTCTCACTCTGCTTTACTTCCAGGAGGTACTTTTGGTCTGTGTGGTGAGGTGAGTGCACTATACTTGGCGACGCTCAACGCCAGCCTCAACGAGGAAGCCATTTGTTGCCATGGCGATTCCAATCAGACGGCTTTTAGTTGCAAATTGTACAGCTCTTAAGTGTGGAGAAGAAGGTCGAAACTTGTACCTGATTCGAAGCAGAATGCTTTGGGTTTATTCCTGTAAGTGACGATAAACACAAACATGAAGTAGTCGGTCTGGAGCTTGACGGCCGGGGAGACTCGGTTGTTCCCACTGTGACAGCCACCAAGAGGAAAAAGGAAAAAACTCAATCTCCTTCCCAATTAAGGCCTTGTTGCAGTGTTAATTAGAGACAACCACAGAGAAGCACTACCAGCTCCTAATTGTTTGCAGAGCACGTTTTAAAATCTCTGGAGCCACACACACACTCAGTACATCTGTGCCTCACATGAGAACAATCCTCTGATATCCTCAGTGGAACCGCAGTGACAGGGGATGATGTTCCAGTGTACTTGCAGCTTCTACAGACACCCAGGCAGTTATAGTTTCCTCCTGTCAAGGCTCAGGCCCTTTTCCCCCCTTCTTCTCTCCGACCGCTGGATCTGCATCCCTTTATCTCCTCACTGTTTACAGATCAGCGCGTGCCTTCAGGTTTCATGCATGCCGTCTAACCGTCCTAACCTCTAGCGTAATGTGCTTTCGGGCGCCTGATTTTGAAGCCTCCACCAGTGCAGCGAGACGGGACGTGAGACAGTAGGTCAAGGGGGGGAAAAAGAGACAAGCATTTAAAGCTGTAATCATCCATTGGAAATCATTAGTGAATATGCAATATCCTTTTACAATTCATTCTGTCAGGAGACTGAAACCGAACTGCGGGAGAACAAAGGCCAAGAGTCATTAAATACGGCAGTTCAATCTGAAAACATTTCAAATCGGGACTACCTCATGTAAGCAAAATACCCCAGTGGTTAGTTTAACAACTTGCATTACACAGGCAAAGCAATTTGGCAAGTTCTCCTTTTTTTAGACTCAAATCAAACTGAAATTAAGAGGAACGGTTTTCAGAAAATCAAGGCGACTGTTAAATGTCTGGCTTCCCGAGCTCTGACTTTAATGCCGTGCGACGTGAAGCTTGTGGAAATAATGTATCATCTCTTCAGAAGGCAGGAAACACTGCTGCAAGCAACATCTCGCTCATTTGAAAAACCCCACAAAAAGGAGATACTTTTAAATTAAAAGTTCCTGAATTTAAAATTGCGAAAACGTCTCATTCAAATAAAAACTATTTAAATCCTCAACATCTTTCTTTGCGTGGTGCAAACTTGCAATTTGATTTGATTCACCAACAAAAACAACCCCCAAAAAAACACTGCAGTGCTGAAGGTGTCATTGTCTTTCACGTTTCAGCCGTCTCTCACAGTGCAGACAGAGAACACATGTGAGCATGTGATGTGCAACATCAGATGCACTTGGCGTGAGAAGCGAGAGGATGCCTCACCTCAGAAACCTCAGTCCTACGCTCAAGCTCAGGGAGAGACACACACACACACACACACACACACACGTATGACATATGACACGTACACACCAAGGGAACAGACGGAGCAGCATGTCGTTCTCATGGCGTCCAATTCGGTACTGAGCACAAGAAAAGAGCTAATAGTCTGGTATGGTGTGCTCTTAGAGAAAGAAAGAGAAACTGGGTAGGAGAGCTTTGCATCAACGAGGCGTTACTCTGATGCAGACTCAGTGCTGCTGCAGTTGACTGATAATAACCACAATGAGGCTATACACCTGCTAACCCTCACACAGCAGCACCACTATGTAACCAGAAAGCAGCATTTATCCCCCGCCCCCCCAAAAAAAGCCGGACATTCCCCCTGAGCTGTATAAACTTTACTGAGTTTTCCGATCCTGGCATACTGGTGGTGTTTGCGTCAGGTGGGCTACCTAGTTTACAGCAGCTGTGATTGGGCCCGTGTGGAGGGTCGTATCCTTGACCCCGTTTCTGTCACCGCACTTGGAAGGGCCGCCATGTTCCCCCCGGCAGGCTGTTTTATACAGGGGTCCGCTTCTTTCTTTTCTTTTTTTTTTTTTTTTACGCTTTTGGGAGCCAGCACCCTTTGTGGCAGAGAAAAGGGCTCCTGGTTTATTAGGGTGGGAATGGTTTTATACGTTTGGCTTATTGCGCTGCATGAATGGAAGTGAGGGCTTGTGTGTGAAAAACGCGCCGTGCCTCACCACAGTTGTAGAGAGAGGTTATTTAGGATTCTGGGAGGTGGTCTGGTTTGTTCTGCAAAGGGAGAAAGCTTGAGCGACACATGCACATGTGAGAGAAACGCATCGGGATGAATCATTCACAGGGGATAAAACCCGAGACGTGCTTCAAGCAAAGAACCGCTGACAAATAAAAAGGCGCTATACAGTAGCTCAAAACAGAAAATGGCTATAAATTTGACAGAACACATGGCTGGCCTCTGGTGAATTTATTAATAACAAAGTCATATGGCGAAGATCCCCAACACACACACACACACACACACACACACACACACACACACACTCTTAAATTAACATGCTTGATTGGAGCCCATTCAAAATCCTCACTGAGTGTGAGGCCCCTGAGTGACGCCAAAATATGAAAACTGGCTGAGCTGGGCTGAAGCCTGTAACCAGATATTCAGAGTTTCAATATTTTAAAGGGAAAGCAAATAATAGAAAACTCATGACAGCCACAGAGCGGCACAATCCTGTCTCCAATTTAGCAGAGTATAATATCTATTTATAAAACTGAAGGCATATTGGATGGGGGGGCGGGGGGGGGGGGGGGGGGGGGGGGGGGGGGGGGACACTCTGGACTTGATTAGGGCTGTAAACGTTTTTGGAGGTACTTATTTACTTTTTGGTCCGTCTCGCCGTTTTCACCGCCTGTCAACAGGCCTTCACGGTGAACACTTTCAGGGGTTGCCACAGTCAGATGGCTTCCAGGTAAGAGTGTGCGGAGGGGCGTGCTGATTATGTGGTCGACTAATCCCCAACCTGCCTTCGCCCTTGTACGCTTTTTGGCTCAAACCACCGCGCTCGGCGCTGCGTTGTTCAAGGTTAAAGTCACGCTAAGTGTGGTAGTAAATACAATTTTCTGGTGGTCGACAAGCAACCGCAGGGGCCAGGTGCTTTTCAGCACAATCTGATCATATAGATTCATGCTGCACAGGTTTCTCTTACGGGGGAGGAGTGCTCTGAAAGGTTGAGCAACTTCTTTCAACAAGCATTTCTGTTGGTCGGTGCGTCGACTTCGAAGCGGCATCCAGCCAGGCGGGCGGGCGGGCGGGAAGAGGACTCGGCGTCTCGGCCCCCTTTTAACAAAGTTCATCCAGATTTAGTGTTAAACTCTGTGATCTGATTGTGCATGCCAGCGGTGAGCGCAGCAAACTCATAACACACCCTCTGTGACTATGCACTCGAGTGGCGCTACGTGTGACAGACACACACGTCCAAATATGACGAAAGTAATATAAGAGGAATTCATAACGTCTAGACCAGCCACGCTAACTGGGACCGTCTGATGTGAAGAAAAAACAGGAACAGACTACATGCTGGCAGGACAATATGCAGACATTGAAAAATGCTTGTGTAATTGGATAACGAGGTGGAAATGATCACAACATAAAATTATTTAGCTTGATTTTTTAAAACGTACTTCCCATTCCGGAGAGACTCTTTTTTTTCCTATGACTCAATTCTTTACGGTTAATTTGCTCCACTTACGAGCTGATAATATTTCATAGAAACCCTTACGGTAAAATGATTAAACCCACATCACGGTTATAATATTAGACTCTTCATGACCTCATGCATCCTGCGTGGTGGACGACTAAATTAAGGAACGGCCTTTCTCGCAATTTTCAGTTTCTTAATTTTGTTTTAAACCTACGCCCTAAACCACAGGCCGGCCCCACAGCTTATTACATGGTAAGGCTGGGGTTGCAGAAAAAAACAGTATTATTGTTAGCTAATTTATGTATTATTAACCTAGATTTATGCAGCAGTTACGCTGGTATATGGAATTTGCCTGCAATTTTCGACAAAGCTTGGAATAAGGTAAACAATTTCACGTAAAACCTGAAATGAAACATTTGTGTCATCACAGGTTTTGTTTGTTTTAGTAACTCTGGCTACAATTAAAGAGAGCTGTGACCTGAGTTTGACTCAGATGAAGAAGACTTATTGTTTAGACCCCTCCCTGTACCGTTAACCAGATGTTGTCAACAACATCCTTTCTGTTGCAGCGAGAAGGAGGAAAAACCAAAACTGCCTGTGACTAAGCACAACGTCGCGATTGCTGTGCACTTTTGTTTTTAACATTACAGTTGAATTCCTAGCCACAAATTACTTTAATGGGCGGGAATGGGTCTGGTCGGCAGCACATAAAATGACTCAAACTTATGGAGATCCCACATGTTCAGAAACATATCAGCAGACAGCAATCCTATTTTTTTATTTATTTTTTTTACATAAGATGGAACACAGGAGGAACAGAGGGTTTTGTTCTATCATGTGTGAAAGTTTAGCAAAGATCTAAAGCTGAGAGGACCTCATTCTGTCGCCATCAAAGGATTGAAAGGAATGTTTTTCATGGACAAAATATCTGTCTTTCCGACTAAAACTTCACATCATAATGAGCGACTTTAATCATTCTCGAAACATCCTTATAGCCTATCCCTCTTCCCATAAGCAATAAAGGAGAAAAAAACGTAATTACGGTGGAGGAAAAATGCAGATAATGATAGGATGCGAGAGGCTGCCGGCTATAAAATGTTTTTGGATTCTCTATTTTCCCAGAATATTTTTTTTTCGACTTGTTTACATACAGTTAATTGTCACTGCTGCAATAAAATGTGTTTTTGGGTTGCTTCTTCCCTCCCCTCAAACATAACTTTAACCGCATGGAATTGATGTTTTACGGCAACAGCATTTAAAAACTGGGATGTTAGTTTTCTACAGGGGCCTATTCATTGGGGAGGACAAATAGATGACTACGCTGCCTGCATCAGTAATGGTCCACCTAATTGTGCTTCTCGACTCAGCACTGCAGAGGAGGGATGCAAATTTGAGCATTTAGCATCATCGTTTGTGTCGCGACTAAAAGACGAGCGAAGGAGCAGGTTGACATTTTGGGACATGAGTTTACTGGCTCTCTTGCTGAGAGTTGGATGAGAAACTTTATCCCACTTTTATATTTAGTATATGTCAGTTAAAGATGAACCAGCAGCCACTTAGCTTAGCATAAAGAGCAAAAAAGGGGGAAACAGCTAGCCAGGCTCTAAAAGTCCCTAATTAATCTTTGCAAAAAATAAAGGACATTTAAAACCCAGATTTTTTTTTTGCAATCCCCAAAATGCATGCAAGATATACAAAACGATCCACCACCCCTGCATTGCAGCAGGTTTTTGCCCTGGAGTAAACTTTAGCGAGCGTGTACTTTCTCTACAGCTGCTCACTTCTGTATTGGCTCACTAGGAAACACCATGCCAGGGATTCCCCCTCAGCTGTGCAGCAGAAATGGCCCCTCCATCTCTTCTCCATAGTCTGTCTCCTGTGAGGTCACTCCGTCTGCTGCACACACTCTTCTCACGGTTGCAGACGAAGACGTCACGACCACAAGGAGTGCGCATGCAACTTTACGGTACAAGCACACAAAAGTGCCACTGGCGCATAAAGGCTACACACACACACACCTACGCACACCTACACGCACACATAAAGTCCCCCATGCTGAGTCAGAGAGGAGCAGTGTATGTCAGCACGATGACCGTCACGTTTTACCCCCCTAAATGCTGTCTGACCTCACCGTAATAGCTGGTCAGGGCTAACATATGGTCTCCCGATGCCTTAGTCCAGCAGACTTACCCACATGGTGACTAAACAGCAGAGGATTTAACTGAAAAATATCAGGGACTGCGTTCTTGATTTCATAAAAGTGCCAATTTCTGTCTTGTGCTTAGAAAAATATTTAACCGACTACTATGTACTGTGGTAACACTGACTGTTAAATTCACTGTCACAACATGTGCATCCTCGAGAGGGACTCTCATCAGTTGCACTAAGAAGCTTGACTTTTGCTGTTAAACATGAATTGTTACAGATTTATATCACAGTTTATAGCAGGAAAAGATAACAGCCCCCCAACACATGTTGTCACGTTAAAATGAGCAGAGTTGGTCCTCAATATAACGGGGAAACCTCTCAGCAGTGTTTAGCATGCTAGCTAGCCATGCGAACACTGCCAACCTGGCAGAAAGAGGTTTGTGTTAGAAGGGCCTGACGGACGTGAACACAACTTCTCCCCTTTAATCAGTGTGATGACATAAGAGGCAGACGGCGAGCCGGTCATTCAGTCAGTACAGAGTTTGATTAACCTAATCACCAGGCAGCCAGGCTCCAAGCTGCTGATTGGGTTTACAAACGCTCCTTGTCATCGTCGTGTCATTAGCTCGTCGTTAGCCGCGGCCGCCTTGACGTGGAGCAGCGACGTATCGAGCCTCAACACAGCAATCAGGGGATTAGTGTGCAGTTACAGCAAAGCCTCAATGGACGCCTCAGGCTCTGAGTCAAAGAGGAGAACGTCCTGCCCTACTATGCTAGCTCCACGTGGCCAAGGTGCTAACTGTACATGGGCAACGCCACTACTGATTAGCGATGGAGATGATGAGAGGAAACATTCAGTCACTTCGGACACACGGGTGGTTTCCCGGACTCCAATTAAGCCCAGACCATGACTCAAGCAATGATTTGAATGGAGGGCTCTATTGAAAATAAGTTTTAGCCCCCAATTAAGTTTGTTTAATCTAGAGCTGGGAATAAAGCCCGAAGACATCACAGAAACAGAGTTTGCATGCAGCACAGTCGCAGAAAAGCTTGGTGGCTTTTGAAGAGGATTCATTTTCTTTTGATTGAATTTAGAATCAATTGGAATGATTGACAATAATCACTGACTGTGCAAAAGTCTGGGACTCAGACTTTATGAGGTATGACAATAGCATGTGTCTAAGTGCCCTCCTGAGCTCCTTGGCTTGCAGGCCGAGAGTCGCCACACCCTTGTTTCCTTACGATGAAAGGCCCTGAGGGCCAACCGAGTACTTTCCAAGAGTTGTCTCACGTCTGCAGAGGAAAGTGGCACGGACGTTTGTCAGGAAACCAGCGCCGGGGCTCCTGCTCGAATCTGGTTGTATTCGGCGGTGAGTCACATGGTGCTCGGGGGGCTGAACCCCTTCTGAAGAGGGAAGTAAATGCAAATTCAATCTTTTTGAAGTCCATTTGCACTTGAATGAGTGTGACAGAACCTGGAATGACCCCTCTGTTGAAAGAGTCCCTCAACAGTGATGAAAAGAGTTGAAAGGGACTAACGATGACAATAGTTGAAAAGTTGGAAACGTGGACGTGGCGTGTGTTTGTATGCGTTTACAGAAGGTTATGCTTGAGTGTGTGTGTGCAGTGGTGTTAAAAGTGCACACACAGCTATTAAAAACCCATTTCAATGTGAATACACAATGCAGCCAAGAACAATGCGTGTTGGCCCAGTGCCTGCTTGACTCCTCAGCGACGTGTTTTGCTGGTTAGCGTTCATGCAAAATATTGCACAGGTTACATATCTCAACGTGTTCCTCCGTCGTCCAAAATAACAGGGACCTAGTCTCAAAAAATAAAAACATGTGGCTTTTGTTGCAGCGAGGAATGAACAACAGCATTCCGTGTGCAACCACATCAAAGGTCCCCCTCGCCATGGGGCTAAATGAGGGCAGACTGCCCTGCTCGCCCCCCCTGACATGACTGCCACTAATTAACCAGAGATCTAAAAACTGACACTTCATCTTCATCACTTTCCTTCACATCTTTGCGCTAATCTCTGCAGTTTTGTGTGTGTGTGTGTGTGTGTGTGTGTTCTTTTTTTAAAACGCGTATGGCTTGTCTTCGGGTTCCAGCGAGAGGGGACCGCCACACAACAAGCACAAAGGGGCATTGTCTGCTGGTGAAAATGTGGTTTACAGGCTCTGCCGTAATGGCTCGGCGGTTGCTGGAAGCCATGCGCACTTCCTAATATTCAACTCACATGCGATTTCATTTTGAGAAAAAGGCCGAGCTGTGGGGGCTTTGTCTTTGTGTGAGAGCGACGCCTCGCAACTTATTTTCTCCCTCACCCCCTACCCGCTATTCGCCCCCTTCTCCTCCCCCCCCCTCCCTGGTGGCGCTACTATATTTGTGTTGTGCGTCTGAGTAGACACCAGTCCAATGTGTTCGGGGCCGTCAGACTGAAAAGGCTTCCAGCGCTCCGATCTGTCTCCTCTCCTCGTCAGTACGAGCTGTTTGATCTGACAGAGAGACTCCATTAGAGACACAGGGAAGTTCAGCTGCTGGGAGGTTGGATGGCTTGAGCAGTCAGAGTAGCCGCCCAGAGAGGAAAAGGTTTGCACACGCAGTCTGGTTGCAATCTTAGCGTCTCGCTGTGTGTCTATAAATGTCTCTGGGCATTACTTGTCCTTATACTAGGTGTGTGTGGTTACACGTCGACGAGTGCAACATAAGAAAGCTCAACCGGGCAGACATCTTTTTGGGGCTATGTCGGGCAAAGGGGTGACGACGCGATGGATAATGAGATCATAAATGTGCGGCGCTGCTGAGCTGCAATGACAGAGAGAGAGAGAGAGAGAGAGATTGTTTGCAGAGGCTGTGAGAGGAGCAAGCAAGACGTGCCGCCTTCTTCAACACACACCACGGCCTTCACCGAGTCTCACGGTGGTGATGACCTCATAAACCCGCGCCGCAGTCCACTCGAGTAGCCGCTGGTGTCGGGGCGGTGAAATGGCCGACAATGGTTTGATAAATATGCGTCGAGGGTTCAGCCACAGACCGTCACTACGCTCCCTCCATTTAATGTGGCTGCAACTTCCACCGTACAGCAGGAACTCTGACAAAGGACTCAATTCTCCAAATGCGTGTTTACAAGGAATATTAGGGGATTAGTGTTGAGATTTAATTTTAATCATCTGCGATAGCTGTTAACAAAGCAGCACGGAGAGCGAGTTGATGTGGCTCCTGTGAGAGATTGGGCTGCTGATCTGTGTGTGGCAGCTGGGCTCTGGCAGGGCTCTGGCACCGGGGCCGCATGGCAGTTAAACTGTCACTGGCAGGAACTGTAAATCTTGTGCAGTAGGTGAATGCAGCACGACAGCACCGCAGGTGTGTGTGTGAGCGCGCGTGCATGTGTGTGTGCGTGTGTGTGTGTGTGTGTGTGTGCTTACCATTGGCAAGTTTGTCACAATATATACTTGCTTGTCTCTCTCAGACATCCTGAGAGAAGCAGCCTCCAATTTCTTTAGCTGGACACATTTGCCAGAGTCAGAGTGCGTCAGGATACGCTCTCTCTCTCTGTGTGTGTGTGTGTGTGTTGTCTGTCTGTAGGGGGTGGGGGTGCTGTCACTTTGGCAACGCAACTGCACATATTGCAGCGATTACCGCAACGGAAAAATGTTTTTCTGCAACATGCAATTACTACAGATTACAGATTGCCGCCCTTGCATCAGAAGCTCTCGCTAGAAAAAGGAGAAACAGAGCGCAGTTTGTGTGTGTTTGTGGATGTGTGTGTGTGTGTGTCCGTGTGTGCGTGCGTGTGTCTTTACACACAAATAGACAGACAGACACCGAGACAAAGAAAGATGAGAAATGATTATAGCTCACACTAAAAACCACATATGAAAAAAATGGGGGAGTTGACGTATTTATAGGACTCATTTAGATTTTGAAGTTATACTGACTTTCAGAGGTAAATAAAGACCCTGGAAAAAATAATACAATCTGTCCTTCAGTGAAATGAAGAAAAGTAGAGCAGGGTACATTTTGTATGTCCATCATCGTCAACATTATAAAAACATACACTGACGTCCTTCTGAAGTACACGACCCTCAACGCCACAAGTCATATCAATTTTGGACTTTATGTTTTGTTCCAGGTTACAAATCACCCTGGATATCAAAAAGCTTCCCTCAGGTCACACTAAACAATAAAGCCCAAAAGTGGTGCCCCGCAGCAAGGCAGGGCCCTATTTACAAACCCACCAGATCAAAACTCGACCTAAAGTGCTCCTATAATAGCACTGGGGCCTTTTGGTGAGCTTACCATCCAATGCTACTTTTAGTGGGTTTCCAAAGAATAAACAGGCCCGGGAACCACATCACAGACTGCTGACTGTCATCGCTGGGTGAGTGTACCCGACGGATGATGTGAGGGCGGAGCGAACGAGACACTGGGGTTTACGGAGCGTCCGCCCCCCCCCCTCCTCCCCTGCCTGCCTGCCTGGGTGTGGTGGGTGCCATTGAACTGTCACTGAAAGGACAGGGAGGGGGCCTGACCACGATCCTCCTTTGAGCAGCAAAGCAGTGAGCGATGTTGGGGTAATAAAAGCAAAGGTATGTTTGGTCAGTGCCAGGACTCCAACCTGCATCAGAAATCTTTTTTTTTTCTTAACGTCTTCTGGGTGCAAAATATACGAGGAGGTATTTGGTTTGAGACTTAAAATTATGCGATGGTACAACACTTTGAACCTTTATTATTGCTTCAATTATTATTTTATTATTAAGTGTGGCTTCAGCTAGAGGGGTCATAGACCCCTATAGCAAAGCGCACTTCATATTATTGCTCGGGCTTATTATTATTCTTCTTATTCCGCCAAACTTTGGACCGTATCTTCTCCCACAGCGTTGCCCGCACATGCGTAAAAAATACATCAAAACGTGCGGCCCGATCGGGAATCGTGAGCTATGACTTTTCTAAGAGATTCGACCAGCCATTTTCCCGAAAAGTGCGAAAAACGGCGAGAAATTGTCCCATTCACTTGACTGGGGTTTCGGACTGAAGAGAGCAAAAAAACATACATCTTTGTGCCCACAGTGACTCGCCATAATGTATCGTAGAGAAATGATTTAAAGTTTAAAACGTTGACAAAAGTCTGGAGTTTATTTGCCCAATTGGGCATTTTTTGATAGCTAGCACAGTTTTCATGTAATTATTGTTCAAGTTTAGGAAAATGTGGGAACCATTTCAGAGTTTACAATGGGTGTGTGTGGGGAAGGTTAGAGCTGTGATGTCATCGCTAGAGCACGAGGAGCTGTGTCCTAAACAACCTTTTTGTATTTGTATTTTGCCATTCACTCCACAATATTGACTTTTGAGGCATAATTTATATATGAAAACGTTGGAAATATTGTGCCGGTGGTACACATGCGTCGTGGAATCCAACAAATGTATACTGTTTTGTCAGCAAGCCTGAAAGCGACATGAAGACCGGCCAACTGCTCCATTAACCTCCATGTTAAATCGGACCACAATTTTCTCTCATGACGGAAACGTGAGCACTTTACAAACTGAATTTACGCCCTCATTTATAAATCCTTACAAATATCTAAGTAGACGGAAACGTTCTCAGAAGTCTTGTGCTTCTCATGATGTCATTATTTTCGTGATGGGATCCATGGTTGTCTGTCAAATACAGTAGTTTGAAAGTTAGTTTTTTCATTAAATCAACTCTCCTGTCTCTCTCTCAGTGAACACCATGGCAACGGTGACACACACGCGCACACACATGCAGGAGGAACTGTCAGTTGGTCAGCTGACACTTGACTGTTTGTGCTTCCCATGATTTCATTATTTTCGTGATGGGATGGGATTCATGGTTGTCTGTCAAATACAATAGTATTATTTCTTGGTGTAACCACACCTCCCTACTCAATTCTGCGCCCTACCTCGAATTATGGCCCATCTTCATTACCTACACTTACACCGGTCTCAAGACACAAATAAACGCCTCTTAACTTCTTTTCTTCCATATGCTTCCTCTTATTAAACACTTAAACAAGCTTAAGACTCATAGACACGGTTTAAACATCCTAATATTACCAATAAGGCACACAAATAGACATTTTAGACCATTAATAACGTCCTCTGTCAGACGCTCATGAGCCACACCCACGGTTTTCCCGCCTTATGCAAATGAGCTGCACCCACAGAGACTTTCACCCAGACCCCTGCAAAGAGCTCCTCTCCCCTCCTCCTATTCTAATTAATGTTAAATATAAACTAATCTCTAAATCCTTGAACTTATTCAATCCCCTTGGCTTTTATTCAAGTTCAGGAACATAGAAATCCACTACAGAGCTGTGTCATAAACAACCTTTTTGTATTTGTATTTTGCCATTCACTCCACAATATTGACTTTTGAGGCATAATTTATATATGAAAACGTTGGAAATATTGTGCCGGTGGTACACATGCGTCGTGGAATCCAACAAATGTATACTGTTTTGTCAGCAAGCCTGAAAGCGACATGAAGACCGGCCAACTGCTCCATTAACCTCCATGTTAAATCGGACCACAATTTTCTCTCATGACGGAAACGTGAGCACTTTACAAACTGAATTTACGCTCTCATTTATAAATCCTTACAAATATTTAAGTAGACGGAAACGTTCTCAGAAGTCTTGTGCTTCTCATGATGTCATTATTTTCGTGATGGGATTCACGGTTGTCTGTCAAATACAATAGTTTAAAAGGTTGTTTTCTCATTAAATCCACAGTTCAGTCTCCCGCTCTGTGACAGTGTCACACCTGTTTTAAGTTAGCCAATCAGGGCTGTCACCACGACAACCGGTGATACAAACGCAGGAGGAGCCAACTGACGTTGGTCAGCTGACATCCAAGACACTCTATTTTAAACTCTACAAAAAACGTTTCACACACATTCTTATATATCATACATTAGACTTAGACACACACACACACACAGAATTATCACAAAACGATTGACTGTGTGTGTCTATGTGCGCCCGCGTGTGTGTGCGCGCATGTTTTTTGACCCCAGAAAGTTGGTGAGTGAGGAGATACAACTTGGATCGACCTTTCACCCAATGAGTCTGTTGTTGCTGGGGAAAAATGGACCACACAACGAATCCAATTAGGCTCCTCCCATAGAAGAAGTCTGATTGGCTCTTTTTTATTTGGCTTTCGGTTAAGGATTTTTTTTTTCATTGTGTAAAAAACTACGTTTTTCACCCTCTCAAAGAAAGTCATTTGATCTGATAATTCTGAAGGTGGCAGAGGTTATTGAGGTTATTGTGTTATTGAGAGATGTGTTACCTCAATAACACATCTCACTACCGGTAATGTATACATATTGCGACGTCTTACGGCAGTAGTAGCCACACTTTCAAAATTTCTTGTGAAATTTTCTAGTTAAGTGTGGCTTCAGCTAGAGGGGTCATAGACCCCTATAGCAAAGCGCACTTCATATTATTGCTCGGGCTTATTATTATTCTTCTTATTCCGCCAAACTTTGGACCGTATCTTCTCCCACAGCGTTGCCCGCACATGCGTAAAAAATACATCAAAACGTGCGGCCCGATCGGGAATCGTGAGCTATGACTTTTCTAAGAGATTCGACCAGCCATTTTCCCGAAAAGTGCGAAAAACGGCGAGAAATTGTCCCATTCACTTGACTGGGGTTTCGGACTGAAGAGAGCAAAAAAACATACATCTTTGTGCCCACAGTGACTCGCCATAATGTATCGTAGAGAAATGATTTAAAGTTTAAAACGTTGACAAAAGTCTGGAGTTTATTTGCCCAATTGGGCATTTTTTGATAGCTAGCACAGTTTTCATGTAATTATTGTTCAAGTTTAGGAAAATGTGGGAACCATTTCAGAGTTTACAATGGGTGTGTGTGGGGAAGGTTAGAGCTGTGATGTCATCGCTAGAGCACGAGGAGCTGTGTCCTAAACAACCTTTTTGTATTTGTATTTTGCCATTCACTCCACAATATTGACTTTTGAGGCATAATTTATATATGAAAACGTTGGAAATATTGTGCCGGTGGTACACATGCGTCGTGGAATCCAACAAATGTATACTGTTTTGTCAGCAAGCCTGAAAGCGACATGAAGACCGGCCAACTGCTCCATTAACCTCCATGTTAAATCGGACCACAATTTTCTCTCATGACGGAAACGTGAGCACTTTACAAACTGAATTTACGCCCTCATTTATAAATCCTTACAAATATCTAAGTAGACGGAAACGTTCTCAGAAGTCTTGTGCTTCTCATGATGTCATTATTTTCGTGATGGGATCCATGGTTGTCTGTCAAATACAGTAGTTTGAAAGTTAGTTTTTTCATTAAATCAACTCTCCTGTCTCTCTCTCAGTGAACACCATGGCAACGGTGACACACACGCGCACACACATGCAGGAGGAACTGTCAGTTGGTCAGCTGACACTTGACTGTTTGTGCTTCCCATGATTTCATTATTTTCGTGATGGGATGGGATTCATGGTTGTCTGTCAAATACAATAGTATTATTTCTTGGTGTAACCACACCTCCCTACTCAATTCTGCGCCCTACCTCGAATTATGGCCCATCTTCATTACCTACACTTACACCGGTCTCAAGACACAAATAAACGCCTCTTAACTTCTTTTCTTCCATATGCTTCCTCTTATTAAACACTTAAACAAGCTTAAGACTCATAGACACGGTTTAAACATCCTAATATTACCAATAAGGCACACAAATAGACATTTTAGACCATTAATAACGTCCTCTGTCAGACGCTCATGAGCCACACCCACGGTTTTCCCGCCTTATGCAAATGAGCTGCACCCACAGAGACTTTCACCCAGACCCCTGCAAAGAGCTCCTCTCCCCTCCTCCTATTCTAATTAATGTTAAATATAAACTAATCTCTAAATCCTTGAACTTATTCAATCCCCTTGGCTTTTATTCAAGTTCAGGAACATAGAAATCCACTACAGAGCTGTGTCATAAACAACCTTTTTGTATTTGTATTTTGCCATTCACTCCACAATATTGACTTTTGAGGCATAATTTATATATGAAAACGTTGGAAATATTGTGCCGGTGGTACACATGCGTCGTGGAATCCAACAAATGTATACTGTTTTGTCAGCAAGCCTGAAAGCGACATGAAGACCGGCCAACTGCTCCATTAACCTCCATGTTAAATCGGACCACAATTTTCTCTCATGACGGAAACGTGAGCACTTTACAAACTGAATTTACGCTCTCATTTATAAATCCTTACAAATATTTAAGTAGACGGAAACGTTCTCAGAAGTCTTGTGCTTCTCATGATGTCATTATTTTCGTGATGGGATTCACGGTTGTCTGTCAAATACAATAGTTTAAAAGGTTGTTTTCTCATTAAATCCACAGTTCAGTCTCCCGCTCTGTGACAGTGTCACACCTGTTTTAAGTTAGCCAATCAGGGCTGTCACCACGACAACCGGTGATACAAACGCAGGAGGAGCCAACTGACGTTGGTCAGCTGACATCCAAGACACTCTATTTTAAACTCTACAAAAAACGTTTCACACACATTCTTATATATCATACATTAGACTTAGACACACACACACACACAGAATTATCACAAAACGATTGACTGTGTGTGTCTATGTGCGCCCGCGTGTGTGTGCGCGCATGTTTTTTGACCCCAGAAAGTTGGTGAGTGAGGAGATACAACTTGGATCGACCTTTCACCCAATGAGTCTGTTGTTGCTGGGGAAAAATGGACCACACAACGAATCCAATTAGGCTCCTCCCATAGAAGAAGTCTGATTGGCTCTTTTTTATTTGGCTTTCGGTTAAGGATTTTTTTTTTCATTGTGTAAAAAACTACGTTTTTCACCCTCTCAAAGAAAGTCATTTGATCTGATAATTCTGAAGGTGGCAGAGGTTATTGAGGTTATTGTGTTATTGAGAGATGTGTTACCTCAATAACACATCTCACTACCGGTAATGTATACATATTGCGACGTCTTACGGCAGTAGTAGCCACACTTTCAAAATTTCTTGTGAAATTTTCTAGTTTAGTCATGTTACAGCTTTTGTCTGAACATTTAATAAAAACATTCTAAACAATATATTGGTCCATTAAGTATATTTATTCACTAATTAAAAAATGACAGTATGACAACCAGTTTAGTCAGTATTTTACAAAAAGGGACGTGCCGTGCTTCGGCTCATTAGGATTCTATCTCAATTGTTTTTATGTTAGCTTAGCAAAAAAACGCTGGCGCTGCGCCGTATAATGAGAGAGAAAACCCAGGAAAACCCCTGACATTATGAATCGCCGACACGACCTGATGGGACCCGCATGCTTGTGAGAAGTCACAGTACACAGTACACAGTACACAGTACGGCAAACAGTAAACTAGAAGCGCCCACAGTGCGTACCGGTGAGTACCGGCCCACTTCAAGCACTGGTGGGGATGACAACAGGACAATAATAGTGAATCAAACAAACATACTGGACTCAGTATTGCCAGTTACACAGGAATATCTATCTAAAGTTAGCTAACATTAGCCACCATATGCTAACGGACATACCAGAAGAGTTTTCCTGAATTATTTTTGTTGAGTTATACTTTTCATTTGTGTTATTTATTCTTTAAAAAAGGACAAAGTGTAATGTTACATACTGAGGAATTTAGTAGGGAATCTTGCTTTGGTGGAACTGCTAACAACTCATTGATATCTGAAGTCATAGCTTTTTTTGTAATGGGACAAAAACAACAAAAGGCTGTAAACCACTAGTTTAATCTTAAATAATGTGTTGCATTTAATAGGTTTATCATATTTTTTCTAAATGTCAAATCTTAGTCTGAAATGTAACTAGCTAAAGCTGTCAAATAAATGTAGTGCAGTAGAAAGTCCAATGATTCTGAATGTGTTCAGGTAGAAGTATGAAGCTGCATTAAATGGAAATGGAGTTAAATGTACTTAGTTACTTTCCACCACTGCTCTAGAGGATCGGAGAACATCAAACGGCGTCGCTACCAAACTCATCCTGTAATGTATTCAGAATGAAATGAAGTGAACAAAATGAACACACGCCTGGTATGTTTGAAAATGAATGCAGTCTTTCAGAAGTCCATTTACATTCAGCGCACAGATATAAAAATGCAGTTGGAGTCGTCCCCCAGCAGCCATTATGCAGCTCAATTGATTCAGGGGGCTTTTATAAGCCCTTGGCTCCGCTCCGCACCTTTTATAAAAATGTAAGCAGAATATTAAAGATGCATGAGATGAATGGGCTCATTGTCTCCTCTGGTTACTGCTGCATCTCAACTCATCACGCTTACAAAGCAATTAGCTGTTGGGCTCTGGGAATGTCACTATGCTCTTTTAGGATAATAAATACTCTAAACGTATTCAAGGAACTGGAATAAAGTCCTGACACTCATGAGTTACTGCGTATGAAAAGCACTACAAGCGGCTAATTCTAAGAAAACTACACTTCAAAAAATGTGTTTTAAGGTCAGAAAGAGCTCAAACAAAGCATGAATACATAAGTGCAGTCCAGGGCTCATTAAAACTAACACGGCAGCCCTGGTGGAGAAAAACAACAACATACAAATTCAGATGATCAAAATTGTTCAATGTGTTTCCTATTTTCTTGTCTGAACATCAAAATGGACAAAAATGACCACCAATTGTGATGTGCTGACACATTATGTAATCAACATTTGAGAGAGAATCAGCCATCAGAGCAGCAAGAGCCCAAAAACCCAAACAGTCTGTACCCACTGACTGTTGTTTAAAAGTTTCTCCATATACTTGTGTATATAAACACTCCAACGCTAGAATATGATTTGGCTTTGAGAGGCAAATGGCTTTGGTGCCTTACATCATGCTTGGAAGTCTAATCACAGACACTCTTGTCATATCAAGCAGAAAAAGTCCATTTCATAGCGAGCTACGTCCTCAAAAAAAAAGAAAAAGAGGAGGGAAGGGTAAACAAGCCCGGCGTTCCACAGCCACCGCAGAATTCATCATTCATACAAAAAAATACCCCGAGCCCCAAAGTAGAGCTAATTTAATCCGAGAGGAATAAAACTCCATTTCATAGAAGCCGTCCATTCACAACACTCATATTTCCACTGAGCAGAAACCCCCGGCTGAAATTTGAGCAGACACTTTTCGGAAGGAATGCATTCGGTGGGTTGAGGGCCAAAGCTTGCCCTGTAATTTGTGAATGTACAGAAATGTGTGACCGCCACAGCTCCTCTAAAGATAGAAATCTTTGTCTTATGTCATCGCCGAACCTCAAACTATTTCTAATTGCCCCCATAGCCCCCTTTTCCAAATGAATAGCTACCCATCCAACGGCTTATGTGTGCGTGTCTGAAAATAGCCCGGGAGTTTACACAGGCTAATAGATCATATTCAGTAAAAAAAAATTAAAAGGATGGACTGTCCCCATCTTCAAAGTGACTTTTAAGTGAAGGCCGTGTGGGTGGCATTTAGAGGCAGCTATACCTTTACACACCCCAAAGGCTTGCAGTGGTTTCTCTGCTAATGGGGATCACACTCATATTAGTCTCTCCAATGTGACTCATTACATATAAAACCTAAAGTAAACGGAGCTCCTTTTGGTTGCATGCACCCAGAGGAGGAAGTGCTTCTTAGTAAGGACTCCAAGGAGGCATCATTTCTCAACACTTTGTTCAGGTCCCTCGTCGACCTGACTGCTGCTTTGTTGCGTTTCTACAGCCAACAGGCCATTTTCCTTTTGGTTATGAGCGTACTTTGAGATTCAGGCCAGGAACACAGGCCTGAAGGCAACCTCTCACTCACAAGTTTTCACTTAGCAGAGATGTGATATCTTGATTTCTATCCATAGGATCCATTTTCTTTTTAACCTTCAATGGTAAGAATCCTTTATGCTGAGGCCCATTTGAGGTGGGCCCGGGGTTTCACATGTCCTCCACGAGTTCTGTCTTGATTTCAGGCTCAACCCACCCGGATCATTAAAAATCGTTCAGGGGCACGGCGGGCTCCGTCCTCAATGCCTGTGCGGCTGAAACTGTAGAAACTGCATGTTGAAATGTGGAGGTCTAAATGTGACAGGCGCCCGGAGCACACATTACGGATGAGGAGGATATAGCGGTCACATATTAATAATGAACTGGAGCAGGAGGACGACTAAAATATCACCGGCATCGTCATTGTCCCAGACGAGCTGCACTCAAAATAGAGGCCCCATGATAGGTGATCTGATCAGAGGTGATTATTATTATGTATTTTTTTTTTTGCAGTTAGGATTGTGGGGGTTTAGCTGGGGATGATGTGTGGACGTGAGCTGGTGCGATTTGGGGTTCCCTGATATTTTCAAGTCAAAAACAACCAAACCTAAACTCATTAGACATTGAGGTCATGAGGTCTTTCCCCGGGACCCTTTCAAAGTAAGAGTCCTGTTGTTGTCCAAGCTGGATTCATAGAGGGTAAAGGTTCATCAGCAGAATATTTGGTATAATTTCTAGTGAATTAAATAGTGTCTTTTTATTTTACGATTTATTTGTATGTCACAAAACGCCACTGAGCCACTGTCCTAGATTACCAAAACAACAAACAACAGGCAAAAAGACACAAGTGACCCCAAAAATATCTGATTAGGAAGAGATCTGCACAATTGATAAATTATATTTTTTGCATTTGTATAAATCTGCCTTTGGGTGTGTACGTGCATGCAGCATTGACAGTGAGATATGTGTGCCCGCGTTTCATTCAGCATAAACAGCTAATTATAAAAATAAACTTTAATACCACAGCGTTATTTTGAGATTTCTAGAACAAGGAATTGTCCTTTTTTAAACTTTTGAAATCTCCTGTCTCCATCTCTGTCTCCCTCAAGTCTGATTGAGTGTGATATGGGAAAATTAAGGGAAAATGTGACGCCACTCCGATGACTCCTCACGCCACTTAACTGCACCTAATTTATTCTCATGCAAGTAAACAACTTAAAAACCGCGGCACGCGAGAATAAATGATTATTAAACATCGATTGATTGGATGCATTTTAATATTCTTTAAACGAAAAATAATCCACGACTTGTTCAATAGTTATATTTAAGGCAATGTCCTGTTTGTGTAAATCAATTTAAATCATCAGTTATTTTATCTTGTCTTGGAATCATTTTAATTATTTGTAATCAAGAATTTCTAAATGAATTTCTGCAACAGTCATCATCCCAAAATCTTTCAGAATAATGTGTATTGTCCTAATCAATAATTAACCCTGTCAGTGCTCACTAGATCCGACATGATAACTTGTTATATGAGTGTTTGAAGCCTCGTTTCATAATCTGCTAAATGACACAATAGACCAATGAATCCTCTAAATTTAGAAACAGACATGATGACTCCAGCCCACCACGTGACTTCAGCTTGCGGTTATTTAACGAATAAACGTCAGCGCTTTCATAATAATTAATTGTATCAACAATTTTACAGATTATCGTCCTTCAGGCCCAAAAAAAACCCCTCGAGTGCAGATCCGGACAACAACAACAGCAACAGTCCCCGGGGCTTCTTTCAACGACGCAAACGCCTCACAAATGAGCTCGTTTAACAGACTTTAAATTAATTCAGGTGTCCGACTATCTAGATATAAGTTTCCTGTTCCTCTGCACATGTACCGCCTGCCTCTGACTGCCTGACGCGCCGATTGAAAAGGCAAATGCGCCAACTAGTGTCCGAAAGCAGCATAGCGGAGGGTCTGCAGGGTGTGCCGTCATTTCATGTGACGCTTATATCATTTTAGGTTTCTAATTAATTCATTATCTGGCACACGAACACGCACACGCACCCAGTCATTATGATCAGTTGTGTCTTTTGATGTGGAGGACATCTATTAAGTATCTTATTAATTCAGCTCAGCTAATTAAAGTGATAGGGATCTCTCCTCCACCTATAATTGTACTTGATGAAAGTGCTATTTACCTGGAGAGGAGGTGCGCAGCCGCCCGATGGTATAGCTTCTCAAAAAGGAATAAATGAGAGTAAAAGCACAGGCCTCTGCAGGATCCTTAGATACATTATAAACAGCGACAGGGGGAAATTGGGTCAAAGACGGGGCTGTAACACACCAAGATGTCAGGGATAAAGGTGCACTTTATATATATATATAATTTTATCAATTAATCAAGTGAGGCCAACACAGAGGTTGCTTTGCACCAAACAATAATTGAAAATGTAAATGCTGTATCCATTTTAATCCATCACGTTGACTATTTTACACAGGTATAATATATGCAACAACAACGGTGCTTATGTTTTTAACTATCATAAAACATAAAAATGTCCAAATGATAATTTTTTCACGCAGCTCTGTAAAAAATAAAATAAAAAAACGAGTCCCTTCTTTTAACTCACTGTCTATGTCTGCCTGCATCGCGTTAACGTCGGTCTAAAAAAACGGAGCAGAGAGAAAAGCACAGATATGTATCAATAATTCAGCTCGCGCGCGCGTGTGTGCGTGTATGTGTGTGTGTGTGTGCGTGTGTGAGTGAGGAAGGAGCACCGAGGAGTTTTGATTGGCCCGGGGAAAGTCCAACCCAGCCCGTTCATTGGCGGAGAGCCTCTCCACACTCCCAACCACCAAACACTAAAATGACTCGGGTAAAATAATACAGCGGCACTCTGCACTCCGTCCAGCCTCGCGGCTCCTGCTTTACACACACACACCCTGCTGAAGGATAACTTTCAGGGACGTTCTGCTGGAGCGACGGGACATCTCCCTCTTGGAGCAGAGTGACGTCGGCTTTTTGTGGGGAGGGAGAGATCCAACGAGGATAAAGTTGCAATAACTTTTACGCAAGGAAAGGACACTGATGCGCTGCAGTAGTTGGGCTGTAGATACTCGGGCTTGAAACATTTAGTTCTACGCTCTTTTTTTTGTTTCCAGAGGAGTCTGTGGTGAGATCCGAAGAGGCGTCTGGCAAAGTTCAGTCGATTCATTATCAAAGCAGTCAACTGGATTGTCGAACTTTCTGCCCCGCGGCTGGATTACCCGATTACTACCGACAGATTGCCACTGATCGGCAATACTTTATTTAGAAGTTTTCCTGACTCAATTTGAGATTTCAAAGTAAGAGCCCGGGTAGTCGGCGGTGTTGATATCTTGTAAACACGCGGCTGAAACTGTCCATCAAGCGTGCGACGGATAAGAGCGCCGATATAAGACAAGCTCGGCACTGAGAGACACTTTTGTTGATTAAGTTTGTACCAAACAGAGCAACCCTGATGTTCCTCGGGCTGTCACATCCTGTGCAGATGATCTAGCGCTCAGTCATCAGAGTTTATTGTTTCTTCACACAGCCTCCATCCTTTGCGCTCACGCAGTGGACTCCTGAGACCACCAGCGTCTGGAGGACAAGAGCTAAAAAAGAACTGAAAAAAAAACTCCCAAAGAGTCCTGCTCTTCGGATACAACCCGGTCAGGTGGCACTGACCCAAACTGTTGTGATGCATATTCCCGTAGAGCCGCCCACCACCAGACGGTTCACGCCGCCCTCCACGTCCTTCCCCTGTAAGCTTGGAGACGGCAACGGGGCCATGGCCACCCCGGGGCCCCTCAGGTCGAGGTCCGACAGCAGGAACGTGGTGGACGTCCTGGCGGACCACGCCGGCGAGCTGGTCCGGACCGACAGCCCCAACTTCCTCTGCTCCGTCCTCCCGTCCCACTGGAGGTGCAACAAGACGCTCCCCGTGGCGTTCAAGGCAAGACACATGGCTTCTAATTTTACTTCATTATATTTTTATTCGGATGACGCACGCTGTGGGTTTCTTACTGTGGAGAGAGCATGGGAAGAAGAACAACTAAAATGATTTAAAACCAGCAGATACTTTTAATTGAGGAAACTATTATTATATAAATAGCGGGCTCTGACGTTGCTCTTTGGTTTCTGTTTTGGGTTTTTATTTGTGTGGAATATTACATTATTAAACGGTTTAACTATTACTGAGATTGGCTTCAAACGGCTCCATCCAGAGTAATAACATCCGTAATCTGACTAGAAATTATTACAAATGAGAGGTCTGAAATTACAAGATCACTGAGCATAAATAGCCCTGAATTCCATTTTCGTATTATTATATTTTTCTGTATTATTGCCTCTATGAGTTTGGCGCTGTACAGTTGTGCCTCGTGTAGTTATTGCACCTTGAATTATCTAAATAATTTAATAAAATGAGAACCAGAGGAAAATAAATAACAATGATACAGTAGATGATGAAGCACATAATATACTCATTTTATAATATATTTTTAAACGCAATTTATCTACACTGGAGGGTATCGAGCTAATAAAATAAAAAAAGCTATATTATGTATGTAATGTTGTACTGCTGACATATACTTGTAAAATTGTGAGGAATTTCCTGCTTAATATTATGGGAGTCGGATGCGGTTTTACGCGCGCATGTGTGTGTTCGGTTTGGTGACCTAGAGTGACCGGCCCTGTCTCCTGCAGGTCGTGGCTCTGGGTGACGTCCCGGACGGGACTCTGGTCACTGTGATGGCCGGGAACGACGAGAACTACTCGGCCGAGCTGAGGAACGCCTCCGCCGTGATGAAGAACCAGGTGGCCCGCTTTAACGACCTGCGCTTCGTGGGCAGGAGCGGACGAGGTGAGCAGAACCACACGCACACACGTACGCGCACACACACACACACACACACACACACACACACACACACACACACACACACACACACACTGAAACGGCTAACTGATTGTAATGCCATTTGCAGCAACATTTGGAAACGCGCTTCTAATAATGTAACGGATCATATGTCTAAGTGGAGAACGACTGACAGCATGTTATTATTTCTGAATAAATGTGAGAAAAAAATATGAAACGTCTGCATGTGACACCAGATATGTTGCACACACATTGGAAACGCTTATTCTTATTTTAAATAAGGCGTTTAAAGTATCAGTGTGATCTCTGTTGGCCTTTTATAAAGATTTTTTTGGGGGGAAAGTGCGGATCTGGAATCATTTAGGTTCCAGTACTGCGAGTGCCCTCACTCTGCCAACTGACGTCCATAGGTGTCATCCGAAACATCTGGCCTGTCTCACGGTGAACAGTTGCGATGTGACTGTAATTGTCTTAATCCAGGGGAATATAAATGATTATCCACGTGGTGTAAAGAAATACATAAAAAGAAAACACTCCTGCGACTTGTCGAATAATCCCCACCACCCAAAAGCCTATAAAACGCGATATTTATCATGGTTATTGTTTGTTGTATTTAAAAGGAAATCACACATCAACAGGCCTCATGCTTTCAGGATGGAATGTTGTGGTCAATGCATCGGCCCGTTGAGCAACATTTTTGTGGGTTTTATTGACCAAATCAAAACCTCACAAACAACTAAATGTCCTGAAATTAAAATTATTATTATATTTTTTTTTTAAGCCTGAACTCGGGAGCCTCTTCTGACGGTTTATACTTCATTGTAATAGCTGTGGTTTGATGAATAGAAAATGGGTAAATAAAAATAAATAAAATAAAAGACAAAAAAACTAAAAAAGAAGAAGTAGCCTCTACTTCTAATGTATGTAAATAACATATACACTGGAGGATTCTTCTCTTTCTTCTTTCCTCCCACGCAGTCTCTTTTTTTAAAACAATAGCTGCCTCTCTCGGTGCCGGAGTCAAACATGAAACGGCCTTCTTGATGCTCCCTGTCGAACAATAAACTATAAACCCTTTCGAACGATCTGGAACGCATTGTCTCAATAATCGAAATCATACCCGGCTATCAATAGAGGTGGTCTGTAGCTCTCTCTCTCTCTTTTTTTCTCTTTTTCTTTTCTCTCTCCGTAATTCAAAGGCTGCAGCGGAACAAAAAGCCGGTGATGATTTGAGGTTGAACAAGCGAGGTATTGTTGCGAGCAAGAGCCAAAACAAATAGTTTGCAGACAATGCGAAAGGGCTTATTTTGTTAACGTGACAGGACACGTCCTGCGTAAAGCTCATGTCCATGTCCATGCGTAAAGCTCATGTCCATGTCTATGCGTAAAGCTCATGTCCATGTCCATGCGTAAAGCTCATGTCCATGCCCATGCGTAAAGCTCATGTCCATGTCCATGCGTAAAGCTCATGTCCATGTCCATGCGTAAAGCTCATGTCCATGTCCATGCGTAAAGCTCATGTCCATGTCCATGCGTAAAGCTCATGTCCATGCCCATGCTTGCTGTGCTGCAGGAAAGAGCTTCACGCTGACCATCACCGTGTTCACCGGACCGCCACAAGTGGCCACTTACCACCGCGCCATCAAAGTCACCGTGGATGGACCCCGAGAACCGCGCAGTGAGTTTACGCACCCACGTACGCACGCACGCACACACACACACACACACACACACACGCACACACACACATACACACACACACACACGCAGACACCAACGCTACTATTGTTCTTACTAAAAACGCATTTTAGTGTGATGAGAAAGTTGCAGAGCCACCCAGTTAGATGCAGCTATTTCTGGTCCTGAGCGTGTGCGTGTGTAAGGGGGGGGGGGGGGGGGGGGGTATCTCTACGTGCTAAAAGAACTGCATGAGTCATATGCAGATGGTGCAGGAAAATCTAACACTGTGAGTATGTGTGTGACTGGGTTTTTGTGTGCGTGTGTTTTGCATTCATGACACCAAAGGCGGTATAAAATTAAAAAGAAATCTGTTCACACGATCTCATGTGCCAAAATTGGGTTTCTACTAGATATATTTTGGGGTTAAAACTTGGTTTTGGGGTTAAGATATAATAAATAAGACTGGGGTTAGGCATGTAGCGGTTATGGTTAAGCCTCCAGAGAATGAATATAGGGCAGTGCATTGTCTTCGCAAGTATGGTAGTGTAGGTGTGTGTGTGTGTGTGTGTGTGTGTGTGTGTGTGTGTGCAGCAGGGGCACAGGGACGGACCCAGTCAGAGGAAACTGTAAAGCATATTAAGGCATAACCCAAGACCACTAAGAGGAGCTGAGTGAGTCTCCAAGCCGCAGGTGGCTCAGCTCAGTCGACCCCTCCCCTCCTCCTCGCCCCTACCTTCCCCCGTGCGGGTCGAGCTACCTGACCGTCCACATACGTGGCTCGTTGATGTCACACAGGGCGGTCTCCGTCCACTGTCAGGCCTGGCACCCCCCCCCCCCCCCCCCTCCCGTGCTAAAGCAGTTAGCGTCACCGCTCAGCCGCAGCTCCATTCTCGTGTGGTTTAATGCGGCTGGTGTGAGGGACGGCGGAGAGTTCTGTTACTCACATGAGGCGGGGGCCGTGTGCATGCTCAAGGCCGGATAGACGAGGTGGGTTAGGGTTTCATGATGGAGGGATGGGGTTTATAATGGTGCTCGGGTGCAGGGGTTTTAGAGGTCTCTGAACGGGCGGATGGCTGGGGGTCCTGTGCTCGCGTCTGCAGAGGGGGATATTCGGGACAGGGTGGATTTAGCCCAGTCAAAACAGACCACAGCAAGGGGCAGAGAGAGTGGAATCACATGAGATAGAGGGGGGGGGGGGGGTTAGGCTGGCAAAGAGGGAGCCAAGGGGCACAGAAAGAGGGGCATCGCCCCGCCAGGCTGGACGCTATTTGCAGAGGTATTAAAGAGAACAGTGACTGCAAAGGAAGGGGATAATTATAAACACTGTACATGTGCGTGTGTGTGTGTGTGTGTGTGTTGTTTCAATTTGATCGTCTTTTGTTAATAGAAAAGAAAGCTCAATGTGTGTGTGTTGCATAAATGCATTCTCATGTGCATCTGCGAGGCCTCAGCTTGAAATAACTGTGTACATCAAGGTTGTCTCCCGCCTGTCTGTCAACATGCTGCAGCTCCAGCTGAGGCGTCAGCGTGGCCGTGCTACTTTTACACCGGCTGGGTGCTATAAAGTGACACTGTTTAATATAGGGCAGGAGGAATGTAGGGCTCCATTAAACTCTGCTTCACGGTGCTGAGAGAATTCGTAGGATGGCGGAATTTAAACTTCTGCAAAGGCTGATTTACATCTAAAAAATAAAAAAAGCATCCGAATATGATTTCAATATGTAGGAGAAGGCCCTTCAGTTCAGTGTGTTTGATTTTTGAAACTGTTAGGACGGCTAAAATAATCAGAAGCTTATCTGAAATATGAATAATACATCCAGTTACTCTGCAGTGAAAACAGCTGATCCCAGTTAATAGAATAAGTGTATTTATTTGACTCATTACATTGCTTTCTAACGGGCTGTCAGGTCTGAGGCGGAGATGAGCTTTGAGCCCAGTTCCAGGCCTTGTAGCCTCAAAATAGAAGTTGCGAGATGAGATAAAGGACCTCTCTTATTTTAAGAAGAATACAGTCTAAGAGTCAAATCAGTCATATTCCAGTCACAGGCGAAACGCAGGAACACACACTGCCATTCAGACGTTGTCATTAATCAGATTCTTCTCTAACCACAAGGCACCACGTTATATTGGCTGTCCGTTGCCAAAGCAGAGAGACACTTTTGCCAAACACATCAAACTAACAGCATTTTTTCATTACAAATCTCATCCTCAAGAGACGGCTGCGCCCTCGACCGCTGCTACGTTTCGCCAGCGGGGCCACGCAATGTCGCCTCGTCGTTAGCGGAGTGCAGACAGCCTGAAGCCAGACTTGGCCGCGCTGCGCTCACCTGTCCGCGGGCCGGCGGGGCCGGCGGGGCCCGGGCCTTTACGGGCTGTTTGTGTAGGGCCTGCATTTGCATGGCTGCCAGCCGAGCCGCGGCAGGAGTTGGCACAGAGGGAAGAGGTTTTTATTTATGTTTACTGAACCAGTCAGGAGAACCTGACGGACAGGACGGCGGCGGTGGCGGCGGCAAAGTAACAAAGGACACCATGCCCTCGGAAAACACTTGAGCTGTGATAGACTCACACACACACACATGTATAAATGGATATGAATGTACACAGACAGCATTCTGTTCCTCAACAGAAAGTAGGCTAAATGTTCGGCTGAGTATTTTTGTCTCCCTTGCTGCTGATTTCCTCATCACACATCCGGCATTCGTCACCATACACCCGCCCCTCCCCCTCCCCTCGGTGTATCTGTCATACTTTATTATCAAACTTCTGCTAAGGCCAAACTGCAAACCCAACTGTTGCAACGGAAAACGCTCCCTCCAACTCTGACATGAAAGAGAGAGAGAGAGAGAGAGAGAGGGTGAGAGAAAGAGAAAGAGAGAGAGAGAGAGAGAGAGAGGGTGAGAGAAAGAGAAAGAGAGAGAGAAAGAAAGAGTGCCTAGGGCGCTAAAAAGACAGAAAAAGGAAAGCAGATGACTTAAGTGTCAAGACCCTCCCTGTTCACCACACTAGGTGCACCCTGCAGTGTTATGCTCACCAATTAATCCCACAACTATATATTTGGTGCCCGTCTCACTCCCTCACTTAAATATGACATCAGCTGCTGCCTATTTACCCACCGGGTGGGGTTTGTGGGGGGAGGAGGGGGTCCTCTGTTTGTATTTCCGTATCTCTCGACCTGAACTGAATCAGACCCCAGGAAGAAAAGATGAAGTCACCGCAGGTCAGGCTGGGCCAGAGAGATCAAAAAAGGGAGTCGGAAATATGTTGAGCTTGTGAGATGATGTTCAGATATAGTTTGCACTGTGTGTGTGTGTGAGTGTGTGTGTGTATGTGTGTGTGTAAATAATTCGTACTGTGTCGAAAAAAAAAGATGTGTACAAAAATAGATGTGCAGATATCATTTACAGATGTGTCGACCTTGAAATTTGGGGGGAAATTGGGGCAGAAATAGATGTTTTTTTAATACCTGAGGGCTGAGTGAAAGCTGCTATCAGTGTGTGAAAATCAACACTCGGATCTTGCGCTTCTGTGTGTGACGCTGAATTTTACTGCTGGATTTGATCGGGCAATTAGAAAGAAAATGATTATTCATTATTTATCTGAAAATCGACCCCGTTTTGTTCCTACCCAGAGGCCTGACGGTCGGCCAGGTTAAAAGAAACAGAAATGAGATGTCAGTTTCTCGCTGGATGTTGAGGATGTGGAAGTCTGTTGTTGCAATTTGTCTGATGAGTCTTGAAAATGATACACATGAATACACCCTAACCGCTCACCCAATTATACCGTGTACATGCAATGCCTGCATACGTTCAGGGAGAGCTCACACACCTCCCCACCCACGGGCCCACACATCCACCCAAATCAAGTGCTGTCGTGTTTTGTTGCCTCTATTTACTCGGCTGGGTGTGTTCACAGAGCTCCAGGAGGAGAATGGCAGGCGTGGGGCGGCGGCGGAGGGGGGAGTCGGAGCGGCGGGGTTGCATATGTTGGAGTTGGCGGGTTGATTCTATTTGCATTTGGCACACAGACTGTACAAAGTATGCAAATAGACAAACAATGACATTTGCTGTGTTATTTTTCCTGCGATATTGCAGTCTCTCGGTAAAGTAAACAAAAAGGCGGCGTGCGTGTCGACGCGTATGCATTTGCGTGAGCGCGTGCTCGGCTCATACACCTGCCAGGTGCGTCCATCTCTTTAAGTCGCCCCCCTCCAACCCCCACCGCGGGGCCACGCCCGTGCTCCACAAATCACATGAAAGGCTCGCCCTCGGTGCGAATTGCCCTCTCAAAAGGCAACTTTGATGTTTTGAAAATGGAGACGGGTGTCTTTGAAAGAAAGGCCTACAGGTGTATCAGTGCCAGGGGGAGGGGGAGCACGTCTGATGCCGGGTGCTTTCCTGAGCGCTAACGTGACTCCCAGATGTATTACCTGGAGACATAGTGGCTAGCATTCTCACACACACACACACACACACACACACACATACAGTCAAACTCATGACGAACCAATTTATGATTTAGGAGAAAAGATAGTAAAGATAGAGAAGTCTGCCTTAATGCCACTATTGGGAACAGATAAAGATTAGATTCGCTGTCTTCGGACACTGGAGGATGCTGACGTTCCTGCTTCCTAGGGCCACTGCAGATGCTTCCTACTTCGCCTCAGCGATTAGAAGCAGAGCAAACATTGGCCGACTGATAAATCCGCTGGAATGCGGCGGCACGTATTAAATAGGACTGATTTGAGAGAGGAACGTCACCACATTCTGAGGTCTGAGGCTTGCGACGGGCGGGCGGGCGGGCGGGCGAGGACAGTTTCCTTCGGGAGCCGTGCACGATGTCCACGTATTAGAGACGACCAACTACGCTCTGCCGTTAATTATTTTGTGAGGCGTCTTTCTGTCTCTTTATGTTGGAGTCAGAGTCATTAAAGCGTGATTCAACAGACATGAAAGCATCTGTAATATAATCAAATTTTGTTGTGGGAGGATAAATAAAGGACTGAGATGAAAGCTCTTTGACCACTGTTGCCACCTTAACCACATGGAGAAGCTCTGAAGCCAACTCCCTTTGAGGGCCACACACACACACACACACATACACGCACGCATGCACACACAGCTGGTGGTAATCCTACTTAGGCTTTTGTATTCTGGCTTTCCTGTGAAAGCAGAGCTAATTAGTCTAAATACCAAAGCTAAACTGAGATATCAACAAAACAAATACACCCATTAGTCTATTACTGCCACTTTTCTCCTCTTCCCCCCTCGCTGCGTCTGTTTGCTCTTCGGCACGTTGCTGCAGCGTCAATGCACGTTTTCTGCTAAAAAACAGGAAAAAAGAAGAACATTGTCTGACAACTTGAAGCAGCGCGATGTCCCCTCCTCGGGCCAGTTGATGACACACACACACACACACACACAATAGCCTCGGGGCGAAATGCCCTTTCTTTTTTCCACTCAGACAAAAATGTCCACCCTGTATTTGCTGACGCCTGATAGAACAGCAGTGCGTAGAAGGAACTGTACCAAATGATTTATAGAGGCCCCAGACAGTGTTCTAATTCACCCGTGATGATGCAAGTAGAAGACATTTTCTCAGAATCCCTGACCAGCTCGGTCAACGTCGCTGCTCCCTCCCCTCTAACCTCACCAGCCAAGCGTCTTTCCTGTTTACCTACCTATGAGGGGAAGTAAAATGCCCACTCTGTGTGTGCTCACTCTTCCTTATTTACACTGACCCATACGGGAGGGAGCCATTACAACCTTTCAGCCGTAATTCCACAAAAGTTCTGTTTTGCATTTAGAAAAATAAATGGCCCATGAGGGGAGGAATATTTTCTCCACCGCTGCATTATGACAATAAACCGGTTTTGTGTGTCGGGGCAGAGGAGGGACGAGGAGGAGGTTTGTGGGAAGAAGGCACCTGCTGGTTACTGGAAAAGACGCTGTGTACCACCACCCTGCGGTTTGGGATATTTATTTCTTCAGGCCTTAATGGTTAGGAACAGTGAGCAAATAATAGGTGTAGCGAGATTTTTTTCTTTCGCTTCCAGGAGCGGAGGAGGTTGTAATCCTCTGAGTAAACACAGAGGGAAGCCTTGGAAACATCACAGAAAACAAAGAGGTCAATCTTTGAGACCTCCACTAACATGATGATAACCTGAGAAAAAGCACTGAAAGTCAACTATGTGCATGGAAAATTCACACATTTCACACATTTGCTTTGAGCCACCTGAAATATCAATTCTCATTCTGCGTAACTGTGTGCGTGTTTAGGGGCAAATGCACATGATTGCGACTGAGCTAGCATGCACAAAGGTGTGAACGCGAAGCCGTTTGACACATCTGCTGGCGTTGCATTGATGTACGTGACAACGGCAGCTTGCTTTCCTTTCCCACAGCCGTGCGAGGCCCCCACCTTTCCCCCCCGACCCCTTCGCTGCTCAGAGCAACCTGACGCACAATCATGTACACAGCCACCAACGCAACAACAACCCCAGTCACCATTTGAGATAAAAAAAGAAAAGAAAAAAAACATTCAAAGCAGCTTATTGCTTTTAATATGAGCTGTCACACAGGCCTTCTGTGCTCCACGAGGCCAGAGCAGCAGAAGTAGCAGCGCTGGGGGAAATCTATCAAGTCTGCAGGCAAGCAGCCAAAAAGACGCCTGAAAAACAACCATATCAACCCCAACACGCCTCAACTCCAGAGTAGAAGACAGTTACACACACAGACACGCACACACACACACGCATGCACGCACACACACGTGTGGAATGGAGGGACAAAAGAGGGATGATTGCTCTCAATGTGCTACGGGCCTGGCTGTATTGTCAGAGAATCCGGGTGCAGTGGGCCTTCTTTTGGCACCCCTTCATCCTCTTTGCCTGCCTCAACCTGCCTTGATGTGGGGCTGTCCTTGTGTGGCACTGCTTCTGTTCCACACACACACACACACACACGCACACACACACACAAACAGACACATGCAAAGAGCTTTATCCTCTTATCAGAAAAGGAAGGCTGCGCTCTTTGCTCAAACAGTCTCATGTAGCAACTTCCGCTGTGAGCAGCTTGTTTTCAGACCTGCGATGGGGGATTTTCACACTGCTGATGTCTCCACAGAGAGGCCGACACTTCTGCCTGGGGGACCAGGCGATCCCCCAGCTGTGGTCAAAGAGGATGAAACTGATGAAAGAGTGTCAAAAACGCTTGCTGAACCCCTCCTGAAAGCTTAGATGGAAATAATATTTCCCACAAAACCCCAACTCAACTTGGCAGTGTATGTCGGTGTTACCATGATTATGACAGACCTCAACTCATCGTAGTTTATTTGCATTCAATCCCTGATAATGATACAGCCGTTAAAACGTAACGCATTCGTACTGTGTGATATGTAAATGAGCGTAAAGTAGTGTAATGTCTGCGTGTGGCTAGCACCGACTCATTTAGGCCCAGACGAGACAGCCACAATCACCAGCCAAGGGTGAAACCCACATCCTTCAGGGTCAGCCTCAAAACAAGAACTTTGATTCGTCCCACTGTAAATACCCGACAGTGTGATTGGTGGCCTTGGGTAACAACAAAAAAAAACCCGCCCTGCTGCAGAGATGCTTACGAGCCGCTCTACGGTGCCAGTAGCAGGGCGACGGATAAGGGAAGTGCAAGACAGAGTGGCGGAAAGAAGCAGGGAGGGAACGAGAACGTTGGGGGTTCAGGTCTGCTAGCGAGGAGGAAGAGGAAGACAGGTGTGCGAGTCTTTGCTCAACAGATGTTGAAACGTCCCCAGCGTCTGTTGAAGGCAAACGGAAGTCTGCTAGCAGGCAAGTAGGCCTCGCTGCAACACATGTTCAACTGTCGCCCCACATCGCACTGCGAGGATTCCAGAGTCAGATAAGCAGGCTGCTCTTGCGCTCCCTTCTTTTCGACACTTCACTTTGGAAGACTCAGCGAACACGACGATATTCAAACATTTTATAACCTACAGAAGGCTGCCGTCTCAGTCGGCCTTCATATTGGACTCACACATTCTTCTTCCACTGTATGTGTAACCCTATAGCATACTTACATAGACTTTTACAAGTGATCTACATGCATGCACACCAGATCAATTCTAGTCTGTTATTGGGGGCCTATCGAGTCCATTTATACGTTGAATACAAATATTTACACTTCAAATATATTCAGTGCAGGCTTGGGCCGGGGCCAAAGCACGTATTGCCCTTTGCTGTCCGGATAGAGTTTCACTTTGCCCCTGAAAAAGCGCCCAGCCGTTTACTAAAAAGAGCTTGTGTTTAATGTGTCTCCCTTTGGACGGGAACATATGTTTCTTTCTTTCAATAGAGACAGAGGCAGACAGAGAGAAAGAGAGGCGAAGCGGAGGAAAAAAATGTGTGTGTGTGTGTGAAGGAAAGGAAGCTGGTCGTGTTGGGTGATCATTCAGCCGTGGCGTCGGCGCTGAAGGCCTGGCTGTCACTTCGCTGAGCAAACACTGTCTCTGTGCTGAGCTGATATGGAGCTTTTGTGGAAGCGAAGACTGGGCAAGACTCAGCTCATGTGGTCGGCTCTCAGGGCAGCGGGTGCAACGTCATGAAGAACAGCGTTCGCACTTTTCACATGACGTGCACCTTCAAAGCACCGGGAGCAAAAAGAGCAGAGTAACATCTCAAGTTATTCTGCAGCAAAGATAAAACACTATCAGGAAATAAACACACACACACACACACACACACACACACACACACACACATATATACACACAAAACAAAGCAGGGCTGAGAATGGCACACCCATTTCTTCAAAACACAGCCCTCGCCTTTCAGTACATCGTTAATACCAGACATTTTATATCAAGCATTTTATTTGTTCTTCATAGACTTCCATAATGCTTTCAGATGATGCGACCGCTACTCTGAGAGTAGGCTAGTAAATCTACAACCTTTAGCATCCATTTCGGCTCTGGGTGCTTATTGAGCGCTGCTGTTTAGGCCTCATGTGTGCATTGGCCCCCATCTCCCAGCTCTATCTTGTGGTTATGATATCATAGAGAGAAAAACAAAGGCATTCTCTCCTAAGTGCACCCTGACACATTAAATATTCATCCGACCACAGAAACCCCTCTGAAATGGGGCCGGTGTGGAGCGCTGGCACCCCTCTGGCCCCCGGACCGGCAGAGTAGAAGTCAAATGTTGGCGGTCGGAGCAGAAACACTGCGGCTACAGACCGGGTCAACTGGCCAGAGAGAGCGCATGAACGCCAGGTTTAACTGGAAGATGCAGGTTGAGTGTCTTGCAGAGATTAAAGGGATTTAGATAGTCCAAAAAACAACTTTTAGAGAGTGAATAACGCTGGCAATGTGCAGGAGAGAAACAAAGAGGCCAAAAGTTTACATTTAATTTCTTAATATCCCTTTAAATCACACACACAGTATAGCTGTACTTCACAAGAACTCTCGTAAACTCAAAATCCAGGTGAAATTGAGACTAAACGGACATAAAAAGAAGAAAATAATGACTAAATAGTTCTGTTTTCTTTCAGTTGAGTTATAATCATAGCGAGCCTCTCAACTAAATCTAATCTAAACTTGCCTATCATGGAATGCACATACAGTAGGGGGACACACAGAGCCTTATCACAATCTCTACAGGAGCTACAAAGTGTCTTAAAGATGAGACGAAGTATGTGTGAGTGGGCTGCCGTCCTTTTGATAAGTATCCAACAGACAAAGGCAGAAGGGAAAAATAGCGTGGAAGGGGGAAAAGAAAGTTTCGGAGCCTCCTCCCAGTTGATTAGTGGTGTTAACAGCGACTGTGGGCCCCCGGGGTTAATGAGCCCCAGGCTTCCGCTCCGCCCCACCCCAAAAAAAAAAAGATTCACAGCCCACTAAACCCCCCACTGGAAGCTCCAAACAGTGTGTCGCCGAACGCCGTGCGTCCCTGCCAACTGGAACCGGGCCACGGGATCCCAGCTACAGGCCCGAGTGTGTGTGTACGTGTGTGTTTGTGGGCAGCTGAATGATCACTTTCATCCCTAAAGAGCCAGCCGATTCATCTTAGACCACCGCTGGCCGCAGAAATACTGACCAATTATCGTTTTTTCCCTGCCGCCTGTCTGTTTTTTCCGACCAGAGAGCGGTGGGATGTATCGTTTCCCTGACCTCAGCCTTTTGAGGTGGTGTAAATCTCTTAATAACTACACAAGGACACATATAGGGGCTATATTTGGAGGGCTGCTTCCCCTGGCCGCCCCTGCTCTGGCCTGGAGCAGACAGTAGCCACAGTGTCTATGTGGGTGATGGAGCCTCTGTGTGTGTGTGTGTGTGTGTGTGTGTGTGAGAGAGAGGGTGAGAGAGAGAGAGAGAGAGAGAGAGAGTGAGAACGCAGGCCTTCATTCCTTCCATCAGTGTTTAAAGAGAAGGCAGACTGGCCACATGTGAGTGTGAATAAAAAAGATATTACAGAGTTTGTGTCGGCGTGTGTCCACCCATGTTTCTGAGTAACGGCACGGAGCAAACTGGTCGGCCAGAGGGAGACACACACACACACACACACACACACACACACACACACACACACACACACACACACGTCCTTTCCTTTGGCGTCCAACGTCCTAAATGCTCTGGAAAACAAACAACTGGAGAGCAGCAACGGCGTTGACGTCTCCGCTCAGCCATATGTCTCCCTCTCCCTCTCCCTCTCCCTCTCTCTCTCTCTCTCTCTCTCTCTCTCTCTCTCTCTCATCAGTGGGTGTGAATAAACTAATAGTACTATTCTGTGCTGTACTTTGGCTGTGGACAGGAGGGGTTTTGTACACAGTAGCTGCCAGACATTGTGTCTGTGCATCACCCTTTGTGCATCTGTCTGCATGTGTGTGTGTGTGTGTGTGTGTGTGTGTGTGTGTGTGTGTGTGTGTGTGTGTGTGTGTGGGGGGGTGTCAATGGGAGATGTTTCTATACAGTTCGTAAAGAGAGGACGGAGGGGAGGTGGTGGGCACAAACAAATGGACAGAGCGGTAAACGAGAGGAAACTTTACCCATGGGTCAGCCTCCGAGGGAAGATATATTGCCCATGGGTCAGTGGAGAGAAAGGACGGGCAAAATCCATATTGGTCCGTCTGCCTTGCCCCCTTTATATAGTGATAAAATATTCAAATCCAGCCATTACTTCACATTAGGCTACTCTGTAGAGATGCCAGGGAGAAAACCACAGAATGTATACATGCTGGTCACACACAGTTTTGGTGCATTGATAGTTACATTAAAATCTCTTCCTCCCATTAGAGGCATAGCCCTCATCCGGACTCACGTCTGACATTTAACGTGTGCTCACATGTACATCATGTGCATATGTGTGTGTGTGTGAGAGAACATGTGTATTTGTACATGTGTGTCTATATAAAAGGCATGTACAGTTTTTTCTTTTCTTCTTACCATCTCCCTGAACGGGACATCAAAGTGGTAAGGGCGCTAAGTGTGTTGGTTAGTTTTTCGTGGTCTGGATAAAAAGAGATGCAGCAGATATGCCTCACTTATTCTCACATCCTGCACACACACACACACACACACACACACACACAAACTCCCACACACACTCTCACACCTACAAAAGCTTTCTTTCTCTTTCTTGAGCCGTTATGTTTAAGACTGATGACTATATGGTCTGGTAGCCTCGTCTGGGTGGTTCCTTCTGACTAAGTGCTGTGTCAGTCAGAACTGAATGTGTGTGTGTGGGTGTGTGTGAGAGAGGGGTGGTTATTGGGGCCAGATCTCTTTGTTTTTTTTAAGCAGGGTGCCAAGATAAAGATCACTTAGCTTCAGCAGTTCATAGAGGTGCCTAATCTCATGACTCGTAGTTTAGCATTTTTTTATGCTTTTGGCTCAGGGAAAACAGCATTCCTCGAACAATTATTTCCAACCACTTATGCTATCGTTATCTGCGGATGACGCGGCAGCAGGTGCAGTTTGGGTAACACTTAGTGTCTAGTCGATGCATGTCAAGGTCTGCTAACATTCTAATAATATTTTTGTGTTTGCAAGCTGAAAACATGGTGACAGTGTCTCTTCCCCTCCCGTTTACAGTATAATTTCATCCTGTGTGAGTGTTAGTGAATTACAGTGGAGGATATTAATAGGATTCACAGTCAAAGTTGATTCTACACTGATTACAGATTAGACAGATTGGGCCAGCCAGGACATTAGAAACTGCCAAGCTTCATCAAGAAATTTGGAAGAGGGAAAGATTTTTCCAATAGGACTCTTGTTATTGCTTTTGCTATTTTTCTAAAACGCTGGAAATATACAGTGCCATCTTGTGCCATCTCTGGTTGTGTAGGTGGTAAATTGGCAAGTCCTTGATTTCTCTCTTACCCGTCCTCCTCATGTCGCTGTTTCAGGGCACAGGGTGAAGATAGAAGACCCCCAGAAGATGCAGTTCTCGGACAGGCTGTCAGAGATCGAGCGCTACCAGCGGTCTATGCGGATAGGCCCGGTGAACAATAATCCCCGCCCCATCCACCAAACCCACCTAAGCACCACACAAGGTGAGGACCACTGATACTTACAACCACAACCAGCCGACATCCCCACTGCATTGTAAAGTCCGCTCGCATTACCCGCCGTTACTTTGAAGTAAATCGCTCCTTCAACAAAACAAACATATGTGGTTTTATTTGGCCGGAGGGTAAGTAATCCATAATACAAATCTGTTAAACATCAACACAGTGCAACGTGTGCAAGTCACCCCAGCGGTAAACTCAGGCAAACACAGTCATGTGTGTTTCCGCCACGCTAGGCTTTTTGAGTTCTGCTCCACGTATCTGGGGGCTGTTATGTGTGTTGGCCGTCCGATGGGAAGCTCGTGTCAGTTTTTGTCCCCGGATGCCCTGCGTTGGTGGGTCCGGGCCCCACAGCGTGCAGGGTTGAGTCTGTGGCCAGGTGGCATGGCGGGTGCTGCCAACCGAGCTTGGCCTGGGGTGCTGTAGCTGGCCTCCGCACACCGGGCGCTACAGCCTCAGGAATTTAACAGCCGCCCGCTACCTTGGCAATCACGTCACTGTCAGACCGGTCGAATGTGTGTGTGTGTGTGTGTGTGTGTGTGTGTGTGGGGCTGAGACTCAGACCGAGGTGGTACGATGAAGGGGAGGGGAGGTTGTTTCATGCGTGTGTGTGTGTGTGTGTGTGGACGGCTGCGTGGGTGATGCTTGGAGTGAGGATGAGTGTTCACTCTCCGTCATATGTCAGAGCCTCTTTAACAGGATACAGACTAAACACACACACAGACACACACACAGACACACCTCTGTGTGTGTGTGTACAAACACACACACACAGACACAGTATGCCCTCCTCTCCCACCCACTCTCTAGTTCTCATGCTAGCTAATGAATCTCATTACCTTTGTATCAGCATGTTGCTGTGTACGGGAGGGCTTGTTTGGGAGCTCTGGGCCGTGTGTGGGTGGACCCCTATCAGTGTGTATCGCAGCCGTTCACCAGTGTTTGGCCTTGTGCTCAGCTTAGCCAGCGCTGAGTCACCAGCATGAGCCTATCTCACCGCCGACTGCCGAGAACACGGGGCCCCCCCATGTCCTTACTGACCGTTGATATTGATTTTTGTTCCCTCGCACTGCCTGTACCGAGGAGAGAACATGTCGTTGGAAATAAACACTGCAGAGCGTCAACACAATACAGCCACTGTGATGATAATGTTCTGATGGGTTTGACTTTGGCGTGAGCTCTGTGGGTTGTCTGCCAATAAAAGGCCCCCTGCAGCTAGGCTTATACTGGGAGATTTAAGTTTCTGAGGGCTGACTTGGTGAAGGGGGGGAGAGAGGAGTACAGACTTGGTCCAGACAGCAGACGAAGAGGAGCTCTTTGCTCTGCTCTTGTCTGCCTCGCACGGGATTAAAGCGAGAATTAAAGCGTCACAGGCTTCAAAGGACTGCAATCGTGCAACACACACACACACACACAGACGCACACACAGACGCACACACGTGTACAGTACGTACACCGTGAGCAGACACAATACTTTAACATTAGTCGGAGCTGTCAGAGACGGTAAAGGCCTTGAGCTTGACACGACAGCTGCCAGTGACTGGAGGCCGCCGCCGAGAAGTGTGTGAGGCAGACGAGGGGAAGGGCTGTAAAAACCACACACCTTAATCTGTGGTATTACCATCATGACGGCATACCGCAGGGCAGGAGCGGTAAAATAATTAAATAACAGAGCAGAGGGCCCTTCTCCCTCCCACCTCGTATATCCGCTGGAGCGCCTGAGCGACGGGGCTGGAGAGCGCCTACGCCGTCCGTGTGGGAATCACGCGCGGACAACAACAAATTACAAACGACGCTCAAACATAAATAGACTTGTTGCAATGAATCCCATTCAGAGACACAGTGAGGTGTTTACATATCAACGGCACACACGTCTCTGCTGTTGGCTTGCCCTGCCAGACGCTGTTGTATTTTGCAGATACTTTAAATCCCGGGGCCTGTTTTGTTTGGGAATTGCCGGGCGATAGAGCGCACCATCAACACCTTTATAATTACACGGATTCCCTCCTCGCTGTTACAAAAGATGTTTTCCATTATCCGGGGGCTGGAAACGTGTGTTTCTCCTTTTTGAAAACGGCAAAGAAAAAAAAAGCAAATAAGACAGTGTCATCTCCTCCTAAAGCCTCCTTGCTTCATATTGTTGTCTGAGCAATGAAACACCGTCTCAGTTTTCTTGTCAACAGGACGCGTCTCCAGACATCTGCTCAATGCTAACCTGGATTCTTAAATCTCCATTGCACCATAGGCACATTGAAAATACAAAACACACACGCACGCACACACACACACACGCACACAAACACAATTGTGTGCTAGTGTTGCAAGTCCTCCGCTAGTGCCCCAGACAGACAGGGTAATTAAGAGCTCATTACAGTGCATGCAGTGACAGGAATCCTGCACGCTGGCAGACGCTGCATTCACTGCTTGTTTTTGTTCTCCTGTGGCCACAGGTAGGCCTGCTAGACATGTGGAATGATTCTCAGCGAGGGGCGGAGGGAGTGTGTGTGTGTGTGTGTGTGTGTGTGTGTGTGTGTGTGTGTGTTGTGTGTGTGTGTGTGTGTGTGTGCAGTAAAAAATGCGTGGTTCCACTAGTGCAGTGAAGCAAATCTGACACTCTGATAATCAAGTACTAAATTGTTATTCTGGTTTTCAAAACCTCAAGCGAGGTACATGTGTATACTATGTGTTTGTGGTTGGCAGTTTTTTTTTTGTCTTCTGTCCTTGCTCTCATACAGAGTGGAGTTTGTCCTTTAACTTCCTTTAACTGTGACGTTGCGTTTTATAATACACAGTTCTTTCCACGCTCGAGGAAAGCCAACCGATGATAGAACAATTAGATTTTCTTCAAAGGATTCCAGTTTTGCCTTGTTCCATTTTAAATGCAGACACAACTCAACAAGCCCCTGGCACAGCCTCTAACAGACAGCCCAGACCAAAGCGGCTCCTTTAACTTAAATGGCTTTTAACGGTGAGGGGGGGGGGTGTAGAGATAAAGTATCAATTGAATCATCCAAATAGAACTATAAAAAAGCCCTGGCACTTTGGAGGTGGTATCATTTAACATGTTATTTGTTCCAACACCTGTGTGTTCCTCTCTGAAGATGAGTATCGGATACTAGCGCTAGTGCTGGATGCTTTGATGAGGGCCCAAAAGTGTGCGTGCGCCTGTCTGTTTGAATGTGTGACCCATGTGGTGATAGTTAGTATAAAAACTGCAGGATCTTTCAGAAATAATACATTTACTTTTTTGGATTGTGCTCAGCATTTATCCTGCAAGCCCTACTTCAAAGAAGCAAACATGTTCTTCCCCCCTGCACCACTGGCACACATCGTGCTCGGGCCCTGTAGTCCAGCGTGTTCAGGCCGTGGCCCTCGGACTGGACTTAACTTGAGAAAGTCCTGTTTGCTGGAGGACCAGCCCGATGCAGCCGTGCCCCTCCCGCCCCGTCCACAGTGACCACACTGTTTACACCACATAAACAAGCCGGCCGGCCCCCCCAAGGTTCGAGGCGGCTCTCTGCTACCGCCGCGGCCGAGAGGCTCACACTAATTCACACATCCAGAATGACATGATCAGCCAATTAGAAGCAAGCGCGAGACAGGAAATTAGCACCGTCAGGTAGCTGTGGTGTGGACTTTAGAGTAGAGCCGTCACGGCAGTTGGGTTTCATGCTGATTTCTGCCAAACCCAAGCAGGAAGCTGGCCCTCTGAGGCCAATACAACCAAAAGAAGCAGGAATCTGGACCAGTCCTTTTAGACACTTTTTACTTCTGCACTCCACTATTTACATAATATGTCAATGGCTGCTGCAGAGTTTATTTGTTATGGTGCCTGAAAGCTTCACTTGTGGTTACTCTCTTTTTGCGACCCTGAGATGAATAATTCAAACTGAAAATGTTTTTGTTCTTCAACCCCCAAAAAAATTAATCTTTTGAAGCCGCCTCCTTGGCGGAATAAAATGAAAGAAAGAAAGAAAGAAAGAAAGAAAGAAGTGAGAGCAAGTTGCTTTTTACCAGACTCAACTGTTTGTGTAAGTTATAATTTCACATCAGAGTCCGGCTGAGTTTTACATTTCAGCAATTACAGAAACTACATGTGTGCCATGAACAGTCTCTATTGAGTCTGTGGAGAGGGGAAGGGTGGGCGGACGACGAGCTCTCAAAGAGAACATAGGATTTTTCAGCCCCATGTGTTTGTTTTTGCTCACGTTATAAGTGAGGGCTCAAAAGACATATCAAATGTCCCACATAGCTGAGCCAAGGCCGTGTTCCTCCCCTCTCTAACACGCTCCCTTTCTCCCTCCTTCCCTCGCTGGCGTCTTTCTTTCTGTCCTGCCTGCTCTCTCACATTCTCTCCCCGTTGCGACTCCTAAGGCCTCAGCGAAACAGGAAGCCAGCACAAGGACCGGCATTCACTGTGTCTCAATGACACGCTTCATTACGGCGAGCGGCTTTACATGTCTCAGAGGCGTTGCTGGATCCGGAGTCACGAGGACGGACGCCATTTTGGCTCAAATATCCTCTCAGCCAGCCCTTTCATCTACACATGCACTTCAAAAGCAGTGCATGTGTTTATTTGTGTCCTCCCCCCCCCCACCAAAAAAAAAACTACGGCTGGCACCACCCCAGAGCTGCTTATTAGTGACGCAGCCGCCGCCTCTGCCCCTGCGCCGGCCCGCTCCTCGGCCCCGCCCACCGGGGGGGGGGCCGGCCCTCTTATTAACAGGGGTAATCTGTGCCTCGAGTATTGACGTTGTCTGCTGGCCAATCAAAATATTTGAAGGAAATGTTTATTTTCTTGAGCGAATCGCACCAGCTGCTTGCAAGCCTTTCTGAATAAGGCCATTTATGTGTAAGAATTTGCCATTGTGAGGTATAGTGCGGGACCTCTCGGTGACTGAGTGCTGATTTGGGTCTTTGCAGAGGAAGTGGAGGAGCTCCAGGGGGAAGCACAGATCTTACACATGCAGAGCCCAGTGCGGCTATAGGTGAACGGCCCAGCTACACCCGCTCCCCCTTCCCCGCTTCTGGCATCCTTCTCCGTCCTAATTGCCACTACAGGAGGTTAGGAGTTTACTATATTGCGGTATCTCAACAGCGAAGGGCTCATGGAGTCACAGTGATACCACATGGCTGACTGCTGCGGTCGTTAAAAAAGCAGAGCACCACCGGTTTAAAAAAAAAAAAGCTCCTATAATATGCAGCTTTTTGAGCAAAAGAAGCTTTGCCACGGCATGGAACAGTGTTCAGAGGCTGCAGACTGAGCTCCGCGCTAGTAGCCGTGTAACAACTTGCAGCGTCTCAGACCTGAGAGCAAACAACCCCCCTCTCCCCCCTGCCCCGTTTGTGTCGGCCCTCCTGCGGTGTGGCCGTGGAGTGTGAAGCAGGGTCCCACGCGTTGGGCCAGCAGGTCCGCGACCCTCCTTCGCTTCCTGACAGCTCGGGCCGGACAGGCTAGCGAGTGTCCTGCGCTTCACAGGTCTCCGCGGGCCCCTCCGGTGTCTCGCCTGAAAGACCCAAAAATATCTCCCATGCACCCATCAAGCATGTTTTTCCAGGCCCTGCTCTCACTCTGGTGAGAAGAAAAAAACACACCCTCCTCTTTCCCAAACCTCGCTGCTCAGTCAGCAGAGGCCAACCTGTGACAGGAAGACGCATCTCCCAGCCGACAGATGTCAAGACAGTTTTGACAAGTCTGTCACGGGGAGATGTTTTTTGGATCGTGCTTCGAGATCTCTATGGTGCAGGCAGTGACTTCCTCACCCTGTTCACATATACAGTACAGCCCGCACATTCTCTCTGAGTTTCACAAGAAAGATTTTGCATTCCTGCACAAACTCCACTGACTTATTCCTAATAAGCAGATCCTAGTGCTCACCTATTGTTCATATTGTGTGTTACACCAGCCCTGTGGCAGGAGCAAATGGACACCCCCGCTCTGAAGACATGCAAGGTGGAAGAGGACCTGAGACCATGGCCAGGTGAGACACTGCAATGCCCTTCTTCCTCACTGTTGTACTATGCCGCCACAGGACGTCTGTGTCACTATGCTTTCGGCGACTCTTTTTTTTAAAGCCTCTTCTTTTACCTTTTTCCTCGAGTAAAACTCAGCTGTGAACTGCGGATCTTTTCTTTTTGTGTGTGTGTGTGTGTGTGTTTGTGAGAAAGTTGTTTTGAAGGGTGCTCGTTAGTTGCCGAGGCGCAATCATCCTGCGTGGCCCAATCAGAGAGCAGCATCGAGGAGTGAGATCACCCCGAGCGCGACTTTAATTACTAAGTGTGAGCAAACAGGCTTGAAAAACACAGAGGAGATAATTGAGGCTCTGTGGACTGCCAAAGTGTTCACACCTTTTTAAAGGGTTCACCTGAAGAACAAACTGAAGACTGTCAAACTGATTTTTTTTTATCTAATTAGACATTCCTTCCCCATTCAAATTAAAGTCAACAATGCCCAAAAGGAGAAGGGAAAGACTGGCACAGCTGAGGGCGTGCCATTCGGTGTGACAATTTTGGATTCTGTTTCGTTCACCCGTAGGGCTCTCCAACACCCCAGAACATTCCTAAAACGCCACCACCCTGTCTTCTTTCTCTTTCACTCCCTCTTTCTTTTATTTGCTGTCCACCAGCCCCCTCCGTCTCCTACCTTGTCCCCTACCCGGAAACCACCTCGCCACACTAGACGTTGCTGAGTCATCGGCTCACACATTCAGGCACACAGTAGGAAAAATAAAACATTTGAACTTTTTGGCTCAATGAGCTCTTCTCTGCCGAAAAAAAAAATATCACGACGCCTGAAGCAGAGTACGGAGACATGGGAAGTACATATTTACATGTGTTACTGCTTGTGCGAGGCATTTTTTAGCAAGAGTTTCACTGCGGAGCAAGAAATTCACGACGGTGTGAAAAAATGTGGATAGTAAAAGCACATGTCCGAGGCGTAAAGAAAAACGTGGTCGAGATGTAAGACAGTGTAATAAATGTTCATGCTACTTGTATTCAAATGCCTTTATCCTTACAATAACAGTACACACAGTCTAGGGTCAGCAAAACACACATTGCGTCAGCGGCTTCACGAGGAAGTATCATATCTCTCATAGAGAATAATTTACTTAACAAACAAACACACATATTAATCATGCCACCTTGTTTGTCGACGCATTAGGAAAATCTCAGGTTTCTTTTTTGTAATCACAAACCTCCTTTACCCGCTTGTACGGCATGTCACAAGTCGGCGACATGCAAAACCCTCTGTGCTCGCCTGATAAAAGGGCCGAACATGGATGAGGCTTTGGGGCTGTTGACCATGGTGCCACAGTACAGAGGTGATTATCATTTGCATTCGACATGATGCTCCGGTCCCAACGCCTTGGCTGCTTAAAAAAACACCTGGAGATCATTTGTGTTCATTTGTGTCTCCTATTATTTGGCCCTGCGCTGCAGCTCTACGAGGTTATGGAGTTGCTTGTCACCATCGCCATGTTATCAACAATAATTGCTCATCCTCTCGGGCTCGCGGCGTTCCAAACCTCCCAAACCAGTCGGTGTATCAAAGAGAAGATGAGCTGCCCGTGCTTCTTCACGGGAGGAAAACCATCTCAGCCTCTCTCGTTTCCTCCCCTCCACGTATTTGCCTGAGACACCATTCCCTGGGCACCGGCCGTCACAGTTTGCATTAAACCTGAGTAAACATTTCACAGGTGAGCGCCTGTATTTGCATCTCCCCATCGCCAGGTCCACCACACATGCGGACGCACGCTCACACACACACACATGTATATAACGCCGCGCACTATGACACACACAGACGTGACCGCCTCAAACTTGCCCTTATGTTAACAACCAAAATCAGTTTCTCCCATACACAAATGAAGCAAAACCTCCGGTCGTATCTGGGTTACACGCTTGACTGTGGACTAGTGGACTTCTTGAGCTGAGCAGAAAGGAGGAGGACGACTCCACCCTCGGTGTTGCAGAATTAAAATAAGTGCGTGGCGCTGTGCTCGAGAGTTAGAGGAGGAAAGGGAGCGCTGGAACACTATGTTCTCTATAAAAGCCCCGATTCCCAGCTACCCGCTACGTAGACTGGGAACATCACAGACAGCAGACCGTGCCAGCTAGCCCTCTGGGGTCCATCCCCTCTCCTGTCCCTGCAATTTAGTCAACACGTTTCAGATGAGCCTAATGGAGATCATGTGTGGTTTTGGGCCGCAGAGGTTACAGGCAGCTACTACCAGGCTCGGTTAGGAAGACCCTCTGTGCCAAAGATACACCACCGTTACCACAGCCACAACAGCGAGGCCTGTACTTATACTGGGTGGGGGAGGGTGGGGACGCGGTAAGGTATGCAACATGGTTAAGGAAGAGGAAAAGCAGACTGCAAAACTCTGCTTCTCAATTACAAAACAGTTTGTTCAGCCCTCTCCTCCAGAGGGAGCTACTGTACTGGAGAGAGTTTGAAGGTGGTGGCGTGCTCCTCCTGGCGCAGAGCCAACTGCTTGATACTGCACAAGCCCATTAAGGTGTTGTGATAAGTGTCCAGTCCAGTTTCCCCTGACAGAACACAGGAGTCGATCCCCACCGCAGTTTAGCCAACACGTTTCCACCGGCTCCAATTAAATGGAGATCATGAGCGGGGTGGGCCCGCGGCAGCCAGAGCCATCAAGTCCCTGCGCCACACAGCCCCCCCCTCCCCGGCTTCACCCTCTAGCCTAAATTTAGCAGCGAGATGAAGCGATGAAGAGAGAGGAAAAGAGAGAGCGAGAGCGAGAGAGAGGGAGTCCGGTAGGAATTAGTGGGCCGACTCCACTTCACCCGAATCAACAGCAGCTGAAGGCTCGGATTTTCCTCGCGTGAAATCAGATATGGAGCCCGACTCCGGTGCCGGGGTAGACTCTGGAAAAAGAAACAGCCCCCCCACCACCACCAAACTCCCTCATCCCAAAAAGAAGAGGAAATTCAACTGCAGAAGAGTGTTGTTGCAAAAAAAACAGAGTATAGCATGGGCCATGGAAATTGCAAATTTTTTTTGCAGCTGAAAATGGACCCAGTTCTCCAGACATAGGGAAAAGACATTTCAACAAGACTGTGGCACGCAAGTTTGGCATTCTCCCCCCTCGGGGCGATGGCGTGCAAACGCTTGCTTTTTCACAAATACAAGCTTTCTTTTCTCTGCCATCCAAATCCACATTTTACACTTGCAGTCATGTGCACCCATGAATGCCGCACGCGGACAAACAAATGACCATGGACGGAGGTGTGTGTGTGTGTGTGTGTGTGTTTGTGTTTGTGTGTGTGAGTGTGTGAGGTTACAAGCAGCAGGTGTGGAAGGAGGAGTGTGAGTGTGTGTGTGCGGGCATCAGGTATGAAGAACTTGTTTCAGGTTCAGGGAGTTCAAAGTACAAGAGTCGTTTCTCCACCTCACCTCAAAATATATTGACGTGTCATGAGCACAAAGGCGACATCTTACTTGTCACGCAAGGCTCAATTAGTCACACCACGATGCGTTTTTAATAATGTAGTACAATAGATGAAGAAATGATTAGACCTTGTAAGTTACATACTATAAACCGTAAAAGTCGGGTTACAAGCCGCTCCTACCTCCGGTCAGTGTCCCGCTGTAGGAGCAGCGCAAGCTAGGAGCAGCGCAAGCTAGGAGCAGCGCTAGCTAGCGCTTCTGCTAGCGCTTCTGCTAGCGCTGCTGCTAGCTCCTCGCTGCTGCTAGCTCCTCGCTGCTGCTCGCTGCTGCTGCTCCCTACCTTCGGTGGTTGTCGGGGAGCTAGTGGAAGTTAGCGAAAGTTAGCGGAGAGCTAGCGGAGAGCTAGCGGAAGTTAGCGCGGAACTAGCATGAGCGCCAGCTGGCTACAGCGGGGTGAAAATGGGGACAATGACCGAAGGTAGTAGCGGCGTATAACCCGACTTTTACGGTAGTATATATGTATATGTTTGCTCATAATATATAACATATACAGATGTTTGCCACGTGTATTATGGGCAAACATGGGTATCGTATCGCACACGACTACAGAACTGTGAATGGGTTCATATAAGTTAAAGGTGAAGAAACTACGTTTTTGAACAGTCTCAGCCCCAAATTTTAGAAAAAGCAAACTGCCAAGTCAAACCCTGGCGTGATTTTTCTTTTTCCCCCTTTGTCAGCTGAGTAAATTAGTAAGTGTGCAGTGAAATTGAAGTCCGAACAGCTGGGTTCACAGTGCTCTGTTACCTGTGAGATTACACTTAGCAGTTAACTCTGACAGGTCCTGGACTGTGATACCCATTAGCTTCGAGAGTATTCACAGAGAAACACACTCTCGTTCTTTGTTTTTTTTCCCCCTCTTTGTGTCTATTACTTTCCTTTCTCCTTCTCCTTGTCTTCCTGACTGTCTTCGATTGTGACTGTCTGCCTCCAACTATGATTTATGAGTTGCACATCAGAGCAACACGCCATCGGTGTTTATACAAAGCACCCCACAGAACCAACAATGCCTCTTTTCATTGCTCCGGGACAGACAAAGTAAAGTTGCTCTCCTTTTGAAGAGGAGGTCGGAGGGATGTGGCGAGGGCGCCTGTTCATATCAGTCTTGTGCGCGGGGCTGTGGGGTGATGTGCTGTCAGTGCTTGATGACTGTTATTAAGCAAAAAAATGTCTCAGTTCATTACTTTGAGCAAACATTTCCATGGACAGACGTATCGCAGGAAATCCGAGCTCGGAATTGGGGGTTTGGAGATTTGCTCTTCTGGAGATGGGGGAGCTTTTTTTTAGGGGGGGAATAATATAAATAGAAATTGAGAAATCTCTGAGTCCCTTGTTTCATAATCACAGCAGCAGTTTTCATTCACGGCTGAATATCGGCGGACTATTCCCAACCTTTTGTTTCTTTCTTTCTGCCTACAGGGACTACAGACCTCTTCAACCAGAGGACCACCTTCCCGTCTCTGTCGCCGCTGACTGACCCCCGCTTCTCAGACCCCCGCATGCACTACCCGGGGGCCTTCCCTTACTCCACCAACACCTCCAGCACCGGCATCAGCGGCCTCAGCATGTCCGCCTCCTCTAGATACCACACCTATCTGCCGCCACCCTACTCAAACAACCAAAGCCAGAACTTCCAATCCAACTCCTACCTGTATTACGGCACGGGCTCCGGATCCTACCAGTTCTCCATGGTGGCGCCGGGGAACACCGGGGGCGAGCGCTCCCCCACCCGCCTGCTGTCCTGCTCGGGGGCCACGGGCGCCGGAGGGACCAACAGCCTGATGAACCCGGGCCTGAACAACCAGAGCGAGGGCGTGGAGGCCGACGGCAGCCACAGCAACTCCCCCACTGCCATGAGCGCCTCGGGCCGCTTGGATGAGTCCGTCTGGAGGCCTTACTGACTGACAGACGGCTAGACACTCAGAGGGTGCAGGAGAGGTGAGGGAGGAAGAGTAAAACGGACGATGAACAAAAAAAAATACGAACACTGAAAGCCCCAAAAAAAAAAGAAGCCAAAAAAATAAATAAATAGAAATGCTGCATGTTTGTCTTTTAGTTCCCCGGCACTCGCTTTAAAGACTTTCTCTGTTCTACCAACTCTCTCAAGACTTCCGTGTATTTTGTACATTTTGAGAAAACTCCTGCACTGTACTAAAACAGGTACTCGAAGAAGAAGAAGAAGAAGAAGAAGAAGAAGAAGAAGAAGAAGAAGAAGAAGTAAAAAAAGAAGATAAAAGGACTACAAAAGCCAAAGAAGTTGAGAAGATGTTCAGCCGAAACTGTAAATAGATGTGAGGGTAAAACCAGAGAAGCCATAGTAACGCTTCAGGTTCATCTTCCTGAGCTAAACAGGTACTCAGTAAAAGACCAAAGAACAAAAGACAATGGCGGTATGATCAATCAGTACAACTGATGAACTGGAAAACCACAGCAGACACTCCTCAAACGGACGGTTCAGACTGATCCGACACACTCGGTCGGAGGAGGAGAGCGCTCCGATGTTTCCGACGCCTCCCTGAGTGACTCCGACGTCCTTTGTGAGGCGTGGCTGCACTGCTGTAGCAATCGGCCCTTTTCGGCTTTCTGTAAGAGTTAAATATTGTTGTGAAAACATCTTCAGTTGCACCCAGGGCTCTTTCATGTGCTCACGCAGTACCTTCATTGCCTAATTTATTACCCAAATAGACACATTAGCCTTTGGTGCTACGGGTGTGCAGTGGATGTTTCCCACACAGTAGTGGTCTTTGAGAGAAGAGCCTTTCTCATCCGTCAGGACTCACATGTTTAAGAAATTAATTCTCCTCTGCTGTGTCATCAGTGCGTCGAGCTTCGACGGGACAATGGCTGATATTTGGAGGAATGTAAAAGACTTACGCAGAGGGGTATTTATTGGTCGCTTTTTTTCTGCAGGAATATTTCAGTCCTGTTGTGTCTACGCTTTTAATTTTTCTTTATATTTCTTATCCGAGCCCTTTTCTGAAAAAAAAAAGAAAAGATCTAGTCTGGTGTTTTTGAACTGGATGACACGGTTTACTTTTGATATTTATTTGAGCCAAATCTTGAGGAAATGTGCGCATATACCCAAAATCCTTAAGCATTTCTCTCTACCTTTCCTTTATATATATATATATATATATATATATATATATATATATATATATATATATATATATATATATATATATATATATATATATATACAGTACATATGCCTTATTTTGTTGTTAAGTATAAATTTGGAATTTGTGTAATATATTGCGACTAAATTATAAAACAAACCAAAAACCTTTAATGTAATTATTTTGTCTTCCAATGTAGCTTTGATGCACTAAAAACCTTTATTCCTTATGAACCACGCCCAACAGATTCTGTTCGTGAGATAGTGTATCTAGAGCCGTAATCCTTTAAACGATTTCCTAATTGCCTTCCTGCGCTAAATAAGCCATTCGCTTAATTTTTGCACTATGTTTGAATTTTCATTTCTCTTTTCTTTTTTTTTTGTTATGTATTTACAAATATCTGAAACTCTTCCTAACTAAAATATTCCTTCACTTGATCTGCTGAACACACTTTAAGTGTCCTTTGAACAAATACTTCGCCAAGTAATTAATGATGATATTAATGACACACACACACACACACCCACACACACACACTCCTGCTCCACAGGTGTGTGTGTGTGTGTGTGTGTGTGTGTGCACATCCCCCCTGTCCGGAGAGCCTTTACCCTGCAGTTAGCCATGTGATCCCTTTATCCCTGAAGGAGGAGGAGTGTGAGGATGAAGGGCTAGGAGGGGGAGGTGGGCTCATAGTGGTATCTTCTTACCAGCACCAAGGGCAGTTATGCAAAAAAAAAGAAAAATACTTCCCTTGTTGTGCACAGGTCCCTTTGTTCTGTAAAATCAGTGAGCGCTTTGAAGCCTTTATGGCCCTGATTCTCTCTCTTCTAGTCTAATTTAATGATCAGCGGTGCCAGAGGCTCGTGGCCAATAATTCATACGCCTGCACAGATCTTCTGGGTATGAGCTGTGTGAAGGCATTTGCAGCAGCTATCAGGTGTCTAATATCTCCTAGAAAACCGCTTCCACAAGGGGGAAGTGTCCATGACTTGGAAAGATTTAGTTGCTCCAAAAGTGAGATTTTATTTTAAAGTGAATAGTGATCCAAAAAGGCTTGTATTTGCAGCTCAGGTAAAAAAATAAAAAAATAAAAAAAAGATAAGTTATGCAAGGTTTTGTAGATCTCAAATAAAGACCCTTTGCCTTAATTCTCTTTCTCTTATAAAAACAGTAACGATGTCTCATTCCCGTCTCCCGTGGATTTAGAGGAACAGCATGTCTCCCTGCTCTCCCCTCTGGAGTCTTTATACAGAGGACCTTTCTTTATTATGGGCAAAACTCATGCAGCTAGAGAAACCACTCGTGTACTTTGCAATACGTGTGTGGTTCCTTAAAAAGTAAAACCAAAGATATTCACAACTGCCTGTAATACTGTCAGGATGATGGGAAAGAGGTTCGGTGTCTTGATTGATCTCCATGTCATTCTTTATGCAAAGCTAGGACGCCAAAATGTACAAGAGTTGTATTTCATTGTTATTGGATTAAAGAGCACAATGTTACGTTTTTTTCTCTATTGTTTCCTTTTTACTATGCCCCTTTTCCTTTTCATATACCAACATGTTAATTCATCTTGCTCCTTTCATTTCTCTTGAAGCTCAAAGCATGTACATCTGAAACTGATATGTTAATTTAAGAATCTCATCTATGTATGTATTGGCATCGTTTATGCTTCCATATCGAGTGCTTGTAAAGTTTGCGGATAATGTAGTTTTTAATCATTTTAATTAAAAAACATGTGTCTCACTTTTGTCTTCACAGCTGCTGTTTATTTAATAAAAATGACTTTAAAAAAAAAAATCTTTCTTCAAAGGAACTCCAGGAGAGATACGACGACACATCATGTTTCTTTCCGCTTTTAAAAGGCGGCCTCTTGAGAAAAATCACACCCACATTAGATTTAGCTTCAGCATTTATGGCCACATTCTTCAACGTTATTTGCTTTACTATAAAAACTATTGCGCACCATAGCAGTTAAACAGTTAATAACAGTCTAATTTCTGCACTCACTGCTCCACAGCCTGGACGGCGAGCTCTTTAAGCGGTTTAACGGGGTGGAGGTGTCGAGAGTGAAAACACTAAACATGGAGGCACAGGGTGTAACTCATCTCCAGAATCCCAGACACCGTCCCATCAGCTGACAAACGAGCAGAAAGAAAAAAAAAAAAAAACACCGTAAACATTCGTGGGACCCGATCTCATGCCAGCACATTCTGATCCAACAAATTCTGTTCTTCCAGCGTCTTCTTTAGCCTCATAGGGTACATGCCCCGCCCCGCCCGCCCCGCCCGCCCCCCTCCTCTTGAATAATTATCCTCTACTCTCCCATTAGCCAGACTCTCGCTGGCAATTACCCAGACTTCTCAGGGGTTTGAAAATGCCTGGGCTGTCAACGCGGTGGTACCCAGAGCGTAAATAAAGCGCCGCTCAGGAATCCAACACTGGCCTGGCAGCCTCCGTGTTAGCGCACGTCGGCGAGTTGTCACTTGTTTGAAACAATACAGGGAAGTCTGGAATGCCGGCCGTCTCTTTTAACCAGCTATGCCTGCCGTTGTTAATTTATGCGGCGCTGATGGCATCTGTTTGGACCATTCGCAGGGCGAGCCACAAAGGTTTAACACTTGAGATGCTACCTTGTGCGGTGGTCTGATTTCAGATGTGGTTAACCTGCAACACAATACCCACAATCCCTCCCTCTTAAACTAATGCCACCTGTCGATGTAACCATGAAAGGGCTTTCACTTCTAAACACTTTGTTTTTCCTTCTTCAAATTAGTCGCTCTTTTATTCTCCCTCTTTATACTCTCCTGTAGTGCATCTACGCTGCTTCCTCGTGCCTTTCATCCTCTCTTCTCATTCAACCTATCCCTCCTTTCTTTCTTTCTTTCTGTATGGCTTCGGCTGTGTCTGCTCCGGGCCTTCTATGGGGGCAGTGTTGGCAGGACAACAAAGCCCCGGGACGCACACACGCAGCCTTGATACACACTGTATTCAATTAACTCTGCACACTCAAAGCATTTCCACTCACGCACAAGACACTCACACACACACACACACACACACACACACACACACACACACAATCCCCTGCTGACAGATCTCACACCAGCCTCCACCCAGGCAGCCTGAGCTCCACTTCACAGTGCGAGCGTACGACAGATCTGCACCGGCTCAAACATCCCCAACTATTTCCTCCAGGTCTCATCACAAGAGTTGCTCGCCCCGCCGATCCCCCACCGCTCAGGAAGCACAAAGAGAAGATGATAAGCTTTCAATTAGGCCGGGCTCAGGGGAATTTTCCAGCTGTCTTCGCACACTCTGTGAGACCCGAGCCTCCCGTCCACATGTGGGGAGCAGAGGAGCTCTCATCTGGCTCCGTCTTTGTCATGGACGTGCCCTTTTTTTTTTTTTTTTCCATCTTCTCTCTGTTCCCCGCTATGCTGTTCTTCTTCTTCCGAAAACTGTACAGGAAAGAGGGGAAGCACTGGCCTGGACGAGGCTGCTTGTCTGGATGTAATTGTCGTCAAAGGCATGATGAATTGGTTTATAAGACGGCCGAGAAAATTGCTTTTTAAGTGGATGAAACATAAAGAGAACTGGGGGCATGATTGTGAACGTCACAGGGACGGGAAACTAAAACAATGAGAATCATTGAGGGGCAAAATAATTTGGCGAGTTCTGGCGAACAGCGCAGTATCTTGATTTTTCCTGCAACAAAATCGAGCCGTGTCCCTGACACCGCTTTATCTCAAATTAATTAGAAAGATGATAGATTAAAGCCCTATTTTTAAAGTCAAATGAGAGACAGACAAGGAGACATGCAGGAGGCAGAGAAAAACAGACAGAGAGGGGAGTGTTTTGGAAAGAGCACAGATTAGTTAAAACCCTCTCATTTCTCATGAACGCAGTATCCCGTGTCGCTTCTGCGGTACCTGCATACGAAACCCATTAGGGCCTCCTCTGCAGCCGCTGACCTCTCCGCCCCCCTAACCCGTGAGAAGGAGCGGGCTAGAACCGGCTTGGTTTTTTAGTGTGCCTGGTACACGACCAGAAGTCTATTTTCTAACCAGACTGGTGGTGGGAACAGAGGCTGCCGTCCAAAAATCAGGGTTCCCACAGATTGACCGAGAAACGCAGGGGCCAGGGGGCTAAGAAACCGCCAGAGCTGTGATGCAACCGTTCTCACACTGATGACTAGCGCTGCATGTGGAGGGAGAGGGACGAAGAAAGGAAGAGAAAGAGGGTTCTCCTCCTTCAGACGGGATCCCAGTGAAGGTAGTTTCTCATCCGCGCTTTGGTCTACAGAGACCGCTCTGTGTTGCGACACAAGCCGGCGGCTCCAAGTTCCCACAGTGGAGCACCTCTCCATGGGGTCCGGGGCTCCGGTCCCGCTCCAGACCCAGAGGAGCAAACACAGAGTTACTGTAGTTTTAGGACTAAAAGAGCTGAAATTATTCTAATTATATCGACAGATAATGATCGTGACATTTAGCTTGGACAATGTTTCTCGTAATTATAATTATGCAGCAGCGATTCGACGAATTTCACAAGTGCCCTATTGACAAGGTAGCGGTGGTACAAAGAAAGGCCCGAACAGTGTGGAGAAGTCGAGGGCGACGCTCTGAACTGAGTCATCCTTCCCCACTCGCCTCGTCATCGGAAACCAAGACATGTAAATGAGTCGAAACCAGAAGAAGGCCTCGATACATTCATACGCAGAAACCCAACAGACCACAGCATGGTGTAGCTGTGGCCCAGACCATGGTTAGAGGGTATTCTGGCTAAGACCACGGCAGCTAACTTTAATTTAGATGCCCTGGCGGCTTGTTGTTGCATAATGACCACAGCTTGCTGTGTCAACCAATCTGGCCTTGATTTAATTAGTGAGTTAGGGAAAGAAAGAACATTTGATATTTGAGGATTATAGCTTGTAGTGTTTTAGGAATGTTCTCTAGCTGAAATAATGAAATGACACGCTTTTCAAAGTCAGATAGTCGTTGCTTTTGCACCAGTGAACCCAAATATGTTTTTTTTTACTAGAGGGCAACTTCCCAGAAACAATGCTAGTTGTTTCCCATACAGATTCATGAGAATTGACAAAATCTTTTTCTTCTTCTTTTTTTTTTTTCTCACAGAGAAAATCGGAATAACGATCAGTACACTGCTTCCTCTTTAAAACAGGAAATTAACACACACACACACACACACACACACACACACACACACACACACACACACACACACACACACACACACACACACAAACGCATAGAGAGAGCGCATAAACACCACACACTGCAGCTCTCTGCCAGGCTCCCCCCCATCACGTTGGGGTCCTAAATCGAGGGGGGAGAGGAGGGGGCGGAGCAAGGCGGCGAGAAGGGGAAACAGAGATCCCTGTGGACCAGGTCTCTGTTCACTTCCTGCTCAAGCAGGGGAACACGCGAAATAGGCGGTTCACATACACACTTTCTATCTTTCAATCTGCCTTTCCTTTTTTTTTTTTTTGTCATCCATGTACGCAAGCGGTGAGTAAAATGAGGATGATTGCTCAAGTCTGTTTTGGATCACGTGGGAACTCCACCGGCCACGAACAGCTCGCCTCGTCCTCTCCTCTCTCGTTCCCACTGTCTACTTTTGAAGTAGTCGGACACAGATACTACGGCTTCAAATGTCTGTCCCCGAGTTCTGTGTCTGTCCCACCGGCCGCCATCTAGATGACTAATACGCTTTCACCAGTTACGGCTCGTGCCGGCTGTAAAGAAACCAGTAAAACAAAAGCGCTGCGCCACAAACCGACAGCCTCCTCTGAAACTATAAAAGAGCGACAGAATACATTCCCCAATCCTTTCAAGTTCTGACACTTTCATTGCTGTTTCTATTTTAGTGCTTTAACCTGAAACATCAAGACAATCAATCAAAGGCCAAGGTGGAATAAATCAATCTCCGGCTCACACCCAGTACAGTGTCAGCTATTGCTGTTGTTCGACAGGTGAGGTGATTAACAGCCACTGCTTTTGTGTTCTTGTCTCCAGTCTGCAACTGTGTGTGCGTGCATGTAGGTGTGTGTGTGTGTGGCAGTGTTACACTCCCTCATCCGCAGGCCCGCAGGTCACTGCTAGGCGGTTCCCATGATTCCACCATACAGTTCCTCAGGGGACACCTCCCACTCACTGGTTTGTTTTCATCCTTAATGGGAGCTCATCTTACACGCTTGACATTGTGTGCGTGTGAAGTAAACATTTGTGTGTGTGTGTGTGTGTGTGTTTCTTGTTTCCTTCTCTGTGCATGCACCTGCACGGACAAAGGCGTATCATCAGGTATGAGTGTGTGTAGGTGTGTGTGTGTGTGCGTGAGTTTACACACAGCGAAGTGTCTCATGTGTGTTGATCTACAGACACCCGACACCTCGGTTTCACCTCCTTTTGTTTTTGCCCATGAGGCACAGAAGGAAGATGAAGGAAGAAAAGTGTCTTTTGAGTGTCGGGGAGCATTCATATTTAGAAATAATTGCTTTTAAGTGTTGAAATGCAACATGCCAAATGGCCCGTGGAACAAAGAGGGCTTGTGGGGTGGATGGAAAATGAAACATTTACATCCAGGGCCGAGTAATGAGGGGTTTTTCCTGAGAGATGACAGCGAGGAGGAGGATCAGAGAGAGAGGTAAAGCAAAGAGAATACATCAGATCAAGGGGGGGGAGGCAACTACAATGCTGATCCCAGACAAGCTTCTTGGCTGTAAAGATGGCCCCCAGACTGTGACACACTCTGGCCAAAGGATCATGCGCCTGCATCCAGACTCCAGTTTGAAGCCTGCAGGTGTTTGAGGCCCTATACTGAACCTCAGCAGGGTCTGCAGCAGCAGAGCGAGCCAAGGAGGATTTGGGCTCTGGGACGTCTTGGCGTATTCAGCCCACATGGTGAAGAGCGGCCCGCTCGCAGCGGGGCGCGGCAGACCTGAGCACAAACACAGTCGGCCCTTAAAAACCATCCATCAAACAGGTCCACCACCAGAGAGGCAAAACCCATCAATCTCACTCACTGAGACGGACACAGAAACAGATTGTTGAGGACGCTGAAAGGAGTTATGTAGTTTTTTGGAAGATGTTTACTTGGTAATGTGCATGACTGCCCTTAGGTGCGTTATCTAGATAAAGAAGAAAATCATTGCTTATTCACCAAATCAAGCGGTCTATTTCTCCTTGCCATTCTACTCTGCTCCTCCACGGTCACCCTGTATTTTGCCTGCAGTTTTCTTTTTGTGGTTTTTGGAAAATGTCCCCACTATTCCGGCCCTGCTCCAATTTTCTTTAAATACAACCGTAATTGGTTTGATTTCCTACCTCCGGCCTGGCGAGGGAAGGGGGGGGGCCGGGGATAACGAGCAGTGGTGGGAGCGGGTGAGGGCCAGGCGAAGGGGGCCGAGCCCACAGCAGGCGATCTGCATGCTTGGGTGGTAATACAGTTTGGACGCCAGTGCCAGAACTACTATTCCCCCGTTTAAAGGCTGTTTATGGCCAGACCCTGGAAGCCCATCAGTGGAAACTGACATAAATCAACACAGAAGAGCTCAACAGCACACCCAACCTAGCAATATTCACGACATGTAGCCTTTAATACCTGAATGTGCCTGAGTCATGACCAGTTTCTCCTTTTGTCTCACACGCATCCATCACACCCACTGCCAACCAATCTTGCGACATTATCACAAAGGCATTCCAGCCTCCAAATCAAAACCAGTCTCCGACACAAAAAAAAAAAGCCTTTTTCTTTGTGATGTCTCTCACGGGCAGGCAGACAGAGAGGAGTGTGAGTGCGCCGCTCATCAGGCTGGCGTGAGTAATCAAGAAGGAAATAAGACGTAGCGTCTGCGAGAGGACGAGCGGGGTCCTACTGATCTGCAGCCAGCGCATTGTTCTGGCCCTTGTTTCCTGCTTGGTTGGCAGACCTGAGAGCAGCCAGCAGTGTAGTCCTGTCCTGGTCTTGGAGCCGCTCGGAGATATTCCTCAGGTGGCACCGGTGGTCTGCCCTGTAAAATCCCTGCCAACAAATGCACAGCTAAAAGTGCAGAAAACATTAAAGGGAGGGGGACGTTCAGTGTGTTATTGCATCACGTCAAGTTGGATCTAGTCAACCAAGCTAGCGACTGAGATTGAAACCTGCAGATGTTTTGGGGGGGAAACTGGATCCGCACATTGAAAAGTCTCAGTCTGGGGTAGAGGAGGTGTTGATTTTTACTGTAGCCAGAGGCAACGTGGAGCGGACCTGTTATGGTGAGTCCAGGGCCAAACATAGCTTGTTAATATAGGATGGGGAGACAGTAGAGGAGTTTGTCTTCTTTATGATGGCTGGAAATAAAAACAGACACACTTCCAACCAAAGCAAGATTCTGGGGTATGCGGGCAGCAGAGACGGGAGGCTGCCGTATAGCGCCGGTGCCGAGAGAACACACAGGAGCTCGTCCAAAAAAAATGGCACACGTGCGCGCACGCACATACACACAAACTGTGATGACTTCCCGGCAAAAAGCGACAGTCGTCTCGACGGAAAAATATAGTCATCGGGGCATTAAAGCCCCGGACTTTGAGGGAGTGCAGGGACACAGTAAAGACAGGCACACGATATCCAGAGAGCAGAGGAGCCACAAACGCACATGGGCCGCTAAAACGCAATCAAGGTAATGGGATCCGATTGTATACGTGCATGTATTTGAGAATATCTGGGTGTACGTGACCGCCCATGCTTATATTAGATATGCGCAGCCTCTCTGCATATCAAAAAACGGCAGCCAGCCATCAAAGCCAAACCTACCCGATAATTACAGGGAGATGAAAACAGTGTAGGCCTCAGCGCCGTTCTCTGCAGAAGAGAGGGGCCTCGCTCCTAGTAAACAACTTTTATAAAAACAAGATGGTTTTAGGAACAGAACAGAAAACAGCTTAACAAAAAAAAAAGCTACAGACTCGACCTTTCATGCCGGTTTAGGCCTGCGGTTCTGTTGCCACACAACACCAAAACGACACACTTCTAACCCCTTTCCCACTGAGCCCCTTTCCCAGCATCCAGCCATGGGTCTCTTCTCGTTAAGTGAACCGTAGGAACGCTCACAACTCCTGGCACTTCCTCACATGTCTGTCAGAGTGAGACGAGACTTTTACTGCGCACAAGCCCGCGGGTTTTTACGGGGTGAGTGAGCCACGGCTTTCACTGCTCAATCGAAAAACAAATTCCCAATAGACTAAAGGCTAATCCGGCTCGGGGCTTAGCAAAGAATAGCGAAGCCAAGGAAACGCTGGAGAGGACGCCAGTAAACCAGCCTTTTTTTGGCCTCGTGATCTCGACGTGTGCGTTCCTGATGAGCTGACAGGCTGGAGAGGAAACACGGACTGTCTTATTAATGCTTAAAGCATTCTGACAGAGCCTTTTGTTTCTTACTTAAACCACGCCGCCTGCCACGACCTAATGGAAGTCTAAAAGCCATTAGGCCTGAGCTTAGCCAACACAAACCATGCACACAGGCTATGGGAGCAGCTAAGGGCAATCAATATACTGAATCTCCTCCTCCTCCTCCTCCTCCTCCTTCTTTCTTCCACTAGTGTTAAAGTGAAATGTCACAGCATCCTTTATGGCTGCTGGCGAGTAAAGGAGACACTTGGTTTAGATCAGAGAGTAACCAGCACCTGCAGCGTAGGCGCGTGTTCGTCCATTAACGTCAGCCGCCTGCAAGTTAATTGCCTTTCAGCCCGAGGCCTCCCAGCTCACTGGCTTCCACTGTCCATCGTCCGGGCTCTGCCTCCGACAACTATTTTAAGACATTGCCGACGGGACAAAAAGCCCCAAAATCAAATCAGAGAGAAGCGTCACCGTCAGCAGGGGTCACGTGAGCATATGGTTTGTTGTCGTTTTGCCGTGGCGACGCGGCAGGGAGGAGCCAGTCGGGGCGTTTCTCTTTAACGAGCCTGGCCTCTGTGCAGCGGCTGGCATGGAAAGAAAGCCAGCGAGCTGGAGACGGATGGCAGGACCCAAAACTTCAAAGACCTCCTCTCTTTCCCTCTAGATGTGCTGCATAGCTCTGAAAGGGAACCTGCTAGTTCACTTTAGCACAAAGACATTCAGGCACACACACACACACACACACACCTGGGATGATCAGACGTTTCCTGGTTCCTTTAAAAACAACACGAGTATGGTTTGGCCATAAAGAAACCACACACATGAAGACATGTAGCGTTACACGGATGCACAAGTACACAGACACAGCAATAATTCACCGCATACCAGACTAATATACTCGCCGCAAGCTTTGACACACACTAACACAACGTAAACTGAGAGGTAAGTCTTCCTCTATGTGCAGCTATGGTGGGGGGTGTGGCTGCTGACAGAGCAAAGTCTTTTATGTCTAACAGTTTTTTCCGGCGCAGACTAAATATAACAGGCCACTATTGTAGTCTTATGAAGAGACTAAACAAACTCGGCAAAGGCCCCTGGAGGCATGAAATACCTGATGTCACACAGCATCTGTAAAGTACACAGCTGACGAGGACTCATAGTTGCCCTTTTTGGTCTTTAAAACCACTTACTTTAAGACCCACATCTCTCCTTATCACACACACACACACACACACACACACACACACACACACACACACACACACACACACACACACAGCAAAACCTCCCTCATGCTTCCTGTGAAAAAGTGCTGAGCATGTAAAGGAGATAAGAACCAAACCCCCGGGGAGAATAAACCAACCCCGCCAGCGTTCAGAGTGCCCCCCTCTTCCGGCTGACTGTGGCATGAGCACCCTCTAGTGGCAGGTGTGGTGAACTGCACTTCTCCTTCTCCACGCTCGCGTCCTTGAACCCTCGGTGCGCCTCTTTACCAGCCAGCAGCCGCAGCAAACCGCAGCCCTGCCACAGAGTGCGACTGCAGGGCCCAGATGGGGTGAGTGGCACGCAGGGGAAAGGGGGTGAGACAGCTTTTTGTGGGCCGCCCAAGGAGGGGGGGGGGGGGGGGGGGGGGGGGACCACCACAGTCCCCTATCTCCTCACCACAGTAGCCACTGAGCCCCGGAGAGAGAAAGCCACCCCACCACATTTTTAATGACGGCTAAAATAAACAATGTGAGCACACACAAAAACCCACCCTGACTGGTTGACTGCAGGCACTGGAGCGGGGCAGATAAGCTAGGGCTGTTATTTGGTGGTCTGGGAGTCAGTTGGGGTGGGTTGATGCCACAATGGACGGCTCTATGAACTCCACTTGCTTTGCAACATTGGACGCTTTTCACGCATTGCCAGACTTACCTGTTGATGGCACCTGGCCGTGCAGATCGTGTCGTTTTGGTTTCCTTTGCCAAGAGGTTTTCTTTAAATATCCATCTGTCTACCCATGACACAAAAGGAGGAGAGAGGGATTTTAAACATGCTCCTCAAAGAAAAACTAGGTTTCCACACCTAGAACACCTCAGCAGCAGTGGAAGTGGGTTTACTCAAGCACTGCTTTTAGGTACTTGTGCTTTACTAGAGGGCAATTTGATGCACTCAAGGTGCCCACAAGTATACAAACAGTCAACATGAGCTTGACTTGGATCAACAATACAATCCTACTAACGCACTAGCATCAGTAAGAATAAACCAATAATAACAGTAGGACCCTCCCAGGGGTCATTTTCTGCATTATGATAACTTATTTTGCTGACACAAATAGGGGCTTTTCCCATTTAAAATGTAGGACTATTACTTGTGGTACTTCACCATGTTTTGCTACAACATTTAAGTCAAATATAATACAAGGACTTTCTCCACCACTGCTGTTTACAGCTCTGTGGATCATCCAGAGCTACAATGGACTGCTCATGGAAAGATGTGCAAGCTGTTGTACTTGTACATGTGATTTTTCTATTTTCAATGCATTGCACTGGAGAAAACATACTTTTCAATCATTTGGGTGAAAATACCCGGTCGTTAACACGTGAAGCATTTATTCTCGCCTTGAAACTGGAAAAATTGCCAAACTGTCGAGATCCACATCCTTTGAACCCAGTTTGAAACACACCAAATATATAAGAATATTCTCAAGTTTCATGTTTTTCTCCAACGTGCCACTCTGCATCGCTTTTAGCATATTCTTTTGTTTTTCAGAGCTATATATATATGTATATATGCCAAATACATATAGGTCCATGTGTGCATAACTATATGCCTACTAGACTAAAAAACCCTTGAGTTGCTGCCAAAAAGAGAAGAAGTCTAACAGCATGATGGGTCAATGACAGCTTGTACCACCACTTGAAGACGTTTGGCAAGAAAAAAACACACCTTGGCAAATGAGTCACAGACGCCGAGTGTTTTGAGTCGCGAGTGGATGCCAACATGTTTCCTGAGAAAAAGGCCAGAGCAGATAATAGGCAGAGAATCATCATTATTGTGTGCGTGTGTGTGTGTGTGTGTGTGTGTGTGTGTGTGTGTGTGTTGGGGGGGGGGGGGGCACTGGAGTAGAAAATGCCTGAAGTTCACCGCGAGCCAACACACACACAGTGTGGTCCGTGCCAGACCAGCAGCCTGTGCTGCCTGGCTCTGATTGGCTCATTAGCTAACGTGCCGAGTGATTCACACACTAGTGGACACACACCAGCTATTTTTTCAATTCTTTTTGAACGGTTATAGCCCTTTTCTCACCAGAAAACGTCATGATGTGGAACTAACAACATCACTTACGGGCTGGTTCCATTTCAGTGCGCCAGTTTTCCTTCCTGCCGCTGAGCCGGCATGCAAAGGCCTACTCCACCAAAACTCTTGAGAAACACCTGAGTGGAATGCAACCTCATTCGTGTCAACGGTTCATTTACAAGTCACACAAGTGCACTGTTTGACACTGTGTTCGCTACGAACTCTTCCAATAGGCCTCAAGATGTGGCACAAAGCCTCACATAGAGACTATGTTTCCTCATTTACATTTTGATTAGATTTATGCTGTGGGCCTAACTGCAAAAACACACGTAACTGTAACTAAACCTCCACGATAGGCAACTGGCCACAAGGGGTCACCGGATAAATCAGAGGGGTCAAGTGCATAAAAATGCTATGAAAAACCTTTGCATTTCACAGCTGTGTTCTTAATCTTTGAGTCTTTTTTATGAAGTCTCAAATTTCCAAATAAAACTTTCTCTGTAAGAATTATTCTTGGTTAGTCCTGGTCATAATCCATAAACATATGTGACTGACATGGCTCACAAATGGACTTTCTCTTAGCCTTCAAGAACTTATTTTTATGATACATCCATCTTAAAAACATGTATGATTTATGTATGTGCACACCTACTTAAAAATATAGTTTGCTGTCCCTCTACAAGCACTACAAAGTCCAGACTTTAGGGCTATCGAGGCTCCTCGAACCAGTAGTGTCAGGCCTTACATGTTGCCCATGTATCCTTTCCTCTTCATAATTAGTATTTTCAAACTGAGGGAATCCCAATATTCCTGCAGCCATGAGCCTCCTCCATGTATTCCTGTGTGCCGTCAAACAACCGGGCAAACGTTGAGCGTCAGGTGCACAGAGTCCATATGCAAAGAGGGCTTTTTCACACATTGTCGGCCCAGAACCCAGTTGGGATATCACTGTGTACCCTTGAGCGAGCTACTTTACCAGTGTCAATATTTAGCCAGCTGTCTGAATGCGTGTTTGTGTAGAAGCTGCAGAACTGAACTGGCGCTGCAGTGAATAGAGCCAATGCCAAACAGAGAAGGCTCCGCCGAGGATATCGAGTAGCAGGGAAGGACCCGGCTGGTTGATCTACCCTTAAAGTGAGCGTGTTGATGGCAAGAGATGGCAAGGGGTGGAGAAGCTCCACGTTCTCACCGGGACAAAGATAAAAAAACAACAACAACTGTGGCCCAAGTGAGTTTATATGACTTTTTGGCTCCCTCTCATGGTGTGTAATATAGGCCTGCTCTTTACACACACACACACACACACACAGTCAACATGTTTGAGAAGCAATACTCAGCCCCTCCCGGCCTCACCTTCAATACCCAATTACACTAATACACTCACCCTGCTTGTAATGAGTGTGTGGTCTGAACGATAGCCAGCCTTGTTGTGTCTGTTCGTACCTCACACACTGACACACACACACACATCTGTCTGTTTGCTTATGGATGGTGGATTTTCCTCACTGTGAATATCAAGTGGAGACCGTGTCTCCGTGTTCACCAGTAAGGGAGTAGCAAATGTCTGGGGTTGAAACATGACACTTTAATGATCTGGAGAGCATCCAAAAACTGTACGCCCCCACACTTTTTTTTTTCTTCTTCCTCTTAAAACTCTTGCGAAACTTGGCTGCAATCGGCCTTGCAGAACAGACTTGTTTGTGCTTCAGAACAGTAGGGAATTGGCTGAAAAACACGATGGCGCTGACAGCCAGAGGGCGTCTTCACGGGGAGGTGGAGCCCGCAGTGGGCGGACACCCACATGGGACATTCCTCGGGGAGGAGAAGGGCTGTAAACAAACACGCTTTGGCTCGGGGGTTCCCAAACCTTTCTGGATTTCTTCATCAGTGGGCTGATAGATTAACAAGTAAAGCAAGAAACCAAATAGAATTAATCCATCTATATATATATACACAGCTCAAAAATTAAAGGAACACTTTGAAAACACATCAGATCTCAATGTGAAAAGAAATTATGTTGGATATCTATACTGATATGGACAGTTTAATGTCTTAGAAATGAAAGGATGCCACATCTTTTGATGGAAATAAAAGTTTCACCCTAGAGGGCTTGATTTTATAGACACCCCAAAAATCAAAGTGAAAGAATTAGATCACATTAGAATGTGTGTGTGAATGATATATATCCCTACTTTTTTTACTCCATCTTTGAATGTGTTTTTTAAACTGTACAGCACTTTGTGACCCCTTTTGTCTGGGAAATGTGCTTTATAAATAAAATGATTACTTTATTTTTGCAATGGATTTGATCTAGAAGAATACAATAGTGGAATTACTTATTTTTCCTCTGTGTGAAGCTTGGGCCACTGCAGGTAAAAATGGTCCAAATATGGATTCTCCATGTAAATCTGTCAGATCTGTTGTAAAGGGCAACATTTGAAACCAATCACACATTAGTAAACAACCAGAAAGTTGTTAAACCGTTGTTTAAAAAGTCAAGAAAGAACCTTCAAGCTTAACTGTAAAAGAGTTATAGACGATAGAGCATACAGTGACGGGCGAGTCAGTGCCGAACAGCGTCACTCGTCGAGAAGCTGACAAACTATGATCATTATGGGTTTTAATTCTTCTTTTGTCAATACCCAAGTGTACATATATATATATATATATATATATATATATATATATATATATATATATATATATACACACACATACACTACCGTTTAAAAGTTTGGGGTCACCCAGACAAACATAACATAATTACACAAGGGTTTTCTAATCCTCCATTAGTCTTCTATGCAAACACAATGTACCATTAGAACACTGAGTGATAGATGCTGGAAATAGGCCTCTATACACCTATGTAGATATTTCATTAAAAACCAGATGTTTCCACCTAGAATAGTCATTTACCACATGAACAATGTATAGTGTATTTCTGATTAATTTAATGTTATCTTCATTGAAAAAAACAGTGCTTTTCTTTGAAAAATAAGGACATTTCTAAGTGACCCCAAACTTTTGAACGGTAGTGTGTGTGTGTATATATATTTTGTAGACTTAATACTTACAATATGCAATACTACTGAATATTGTTTTGCTACTACTACATTTCACTTCATAATATTACACTTATATGCCATAATATGTATAATGTACCAGCCTTTTTATTTGACCATATTATGTCATATCACTTTACTTTGAGGAGACGTCACTGTTAGTCTAGAACACTGAATAATGTTTCCACCAGTAAACCTGAACATGCACACCTCTCTCTGTGTGACATCATTATAACCACATAACTCTATAGATTATAATTAACTGGAGGATACACTTTTTCCTACATGTAGATCTTAAACCCTTAAATATAAACAGGAGCCCGGCCACCCTACGGAGGAAACTCATTTCGTTTTTTTTATTAAAATAAATGGATAAAATCTCCATTGTCCTCTCTTACATGTAGTGAGGTGTCGGTAGGCAGAACTGCAGCGCCGCTGACTCGCCGCTCTCCTGTCTGACGTCACACGCTGCCACGGACTCTCCGCTGCCAGTAATCTCACTCGCTGTCTCTCCAACAACGTTAGCTAACGTGTTAGCTAGCTGACTAGCTTCTATTATTAAACTGGTGGGAGGGAAATGAAGCCGATGTAGACATCTTAACGCTGATTGGCCAAGACTCGACACGTCAAAGATCTTCTATTGCTAAGATGATCATGACCTCAGTTTTTTTTCCCGTGTCCCACTCCAATCTCAGAAACGGCAGACAGTTGACCACCCCCCCCCTCCCCCTCCCAAAAACAAAAACTCTTCGGATCTACACCATCCACGTAGGTTATCTATTGTGGTTTCAAACGGCGAATTTCTCCGAAAGGTGAGGGATTTTCATGTCTGGTTGGGTCTTGTGGGGCGACTGTGGCTAAGTGGTTAGCATGCCCGTCTTTCAGAGGGTTGGTGTCCCTGTCCTTGAGCAAGACACTTAACCCCTAATTGCTCCCCGTTGCTGTGTATAGAGCAAAAATGTAAGTCGCTTTGGATAAAAGAGTCAGCTAAATGTAATGGTTATGAATATACGTCGTAAAACATGGAGGCCAGAAATACAATTGAGGACCAAAGGCAACCCAATCTCTTTAAGTAAAAGACGAGACTGACAAAACACTTGAAAACACCACAAAAGTCAGAGTGCCAATATGTTTATTTAAATGCAGTCAATATTGTTAAAAACAAAAAAGAAGCTATGTCATAGCTTGGATAATTCCTTCGTACAACATCACAATTGTTGTAATGAAATGATCTGAAAAACCGTCCTGCAAAACAAGTAAGGCAAATAGGAGATGGTTTATCTAGAATTAAAAATCAAAGCAGGCAAGAAATGAGCCCATATTCCTCAAAAGTCAGATGAAATGTATAAAATATACACATCAAATTCTGAGCAATCAAAACAAATATATACACAATTCCTTTTTTTTTATTATTATTATTCTTTTTTTTTTTTTAAATCAAATTTGTTTCATAACAAATAAAAAAGAAAACATGGCAAACGGGAGAAAACAAAACAGGTTTTGCTTTTGTCCGCACTAAAGCACTTTGGAGCTACCGTCTCACAACGTACATTCACTACCACAGAGAGAGGTCTACACACCGAGGAGAAAGACCCGTCATGAATACATGTGGTGTCCTTCCTGGTGCCCGACTGCACACGGGGTCCTTCATCCTGTCTGCTATGGAGTGTGTGGTTCATTTTGCATGTGTGTTTTAGTTTACATAGCCATCCCATCCACAGAGAGACCAGTATAATGTGCCTCTTTTTGGTCTGCCACGTGTCATCCAAACTACCGCTGCAGTCAGCGCGACCAAAAAGACGTTCCTTCGGGCTTCACTTAAGAAAGAGGCGGCCGGTTTTTTGCTGTGGCGACCGACAAAAAAGGCCACAGACGATCTACGCAACCTTCAAAAATCTGTGCGCTACAAACGGTTGAACGTTTCAGATTCATCATGAGTCGTTGCTTCTGCAGCGGCTACTGGAAAACCCCTACGATTCTACTGAGCTGCAAAACGTGTGCCTATTTGAGACTATGAGGAAATCAGAGCTTTGAGAACCGGTAGCTTTACCTGCCGTTACAATTGTTTTTGATTAATCTTGAGCCGCTCAACATTAAAATAAAAGCATCTCTCGCTTGGATTAGCTTCTGCCAAATACTAAAGCCGAAAAAACACTGTTTACGATGCATCTTAATACAGCCAAAGCTCCACGTTTGTGTTTTAAAGCAACCCTGGAAAGAGCTATTCAATATTAAACAGACAGCAGGGGGGAAAATAAACAACGCCTTGTGACTTTGGCCCCTGCACGCACAGAGAAGGTCAGCTTGAAGGTCACTTATCAGGGCGCATGTTTGCTCCCAACATTGATGCACGTCTGGCTGCTGCTTCTTTTTGGTCTCTGCCTCACAACATCAACAAAAAAATTAAAAAAAGAGCAATTAATTATGAATAACAGGTGAACAACGGAGACCTTTTTGCTGAATTAACTCAAATTCTTCAAGTGAAAACAAAACACCAACAAAAAAGGAAGAACAAATTAAATTATTGAGAAGCGTTCATGCATTTGGGTGTTCGCTCTAGATGAGGAGAGAAGGAAAAGAAGTCCAGAGTTTTTTCTTTCTCGTGAAAGAGCACATCAGTCCCAGTGCTGGGGAAGGTGGAGGGGGGGGTGGAGGGAAAGAGAGGTGGAGGTGAGGGATGGAGGCAGGAGCTTATTTGACCAGCCTCTTGGCTACGTCTCCGTAGGCGATCTCGATCTCTTTGTCACTGGGGCAGGTGTTGGTGAACTCCTCGCGCGTGTAGGCGTTGTTCAGGTACTTCCAGATGGCAGTCATCTCTTTGGGGATGTCGAAGCCTCTGTACTTCTTGGCCACCACCTGGAGAACAGAAAAAGACACGTCACCGTGTGAGCAATAGACCGGTCGGTCTTTGTGAAGCGCTGCGACGCAAAAGTCACCCGTCGAGAAATTACACTTCTTTAGTCGTTGGAGGAATTTAGAAACCAATAACCGAACAGGTTTGTGAGAAATTAACCACCTCATTAGTCAATCAAGTGAATCTGTTTGAGCGCTGGACGGTTAGTCAGACAAAACTAGACGATCCCTGACCACCAAAGGGCAACTCAGACACTGAACTCTTTTAAGACCTTTTTATTCAGGAAGGCATTTTTTACCTCGAGATAATTTATTGTCAGCTATTACATTCTTTTTTTTTTTTTTTAATGGGTTGCTTTAACTATGTTTTAATCGGTTTTATTTGTTTTTACTACGTGTGGCACTCTGAGATTCTTTTGAAGGAAGAGTGTGATAAAAATGAAATGCATTATTATTATTATTAATAATAAAACTAGACGTTTGATGGCATCAACTTGGAAACGGGGCCATTTTATATGTATATAAATACATATAAAATGGCCCCGTTTCTCAAATAAATCATTATTTGAGAAAAATCATCAATATTTGCCCTATTGCGTTGTAACATCTGTTGCAACAATAAGAAATGTGACTCGTGGAAAAAGCCTTCCATTTTAGGTTTTGAGAAACATAAGCAGCCAAAATGTGACAAAACATTGAAACTATTGTTGGCCTCATGACAAACTCATTTAAAAACTGTCCCACGCAGCACATTGTCCACTCACTTATTTTGCCTAATTAAACTCATTCTCTAGAGCATGTGAACTTCCTCTGTTTTATTGCACCTGTTCAGCGTGGGACGTCCCACCTTTAGTGGTTCGGTGACCTTTGGTGCCCTTTGAGGGATGTTTGTTTACCTGAGCGTTTATGATTCAGCGATGTGTAAAACACCCCCATCCGTCTCACCTTGACTATATGCAGCTTGGGCAGCAGGTTACAGTCAGCCAGAGTCATTTCGTCCCCGTCCAAGAACTTGCGGTCGGAGACCTTGACGTCCTCGATGCTGTTGTGGTCGATCTCGTCGGGCAGCGGCGAGCGGAGATACTCGTCCAGCTTCTGCAGCGTCTTCAGGAGGCTGCGCTCCAGAGCTGCACGGAGACGTGAGAGAGGTTATGAAAATGGTTTTAATTTGATATATCCAGCATGAGAAAGTAATCTCTTAGCAATGTCACATTAGCACAACCTTTTCCTGAGGCCTCCTACTGCGTCATATGCTGGCCAACCACATGGGGGCAGCATTTCATCAAGAGACAAGCCCTCGTGTGCTAATGTGTACATTATAAATGCAGGGAGCAGACACGTCATAAGCACCTACAATAATGTGCTGCTGTAACTGATCTTATTTAAAGCTAATTACACACCATGCATTTCAATGGCTTGCATTTCATTGCACAGACGTTACACTTTGTCCTCACCCGGTCTCCATCCATCTAGAGATCGTTCATTAACAATTCACTCTATTGTTGGAAAATCAAGTCGTGCAGCAGCAGCCCTGACCCGCTGCGTTGGAGAGCACTTATCATCGACCCATGAGATTCAGCCTCAAACTCTGTTGACACAACTGTGGGTTTCACATCCAGCTCACCGTGGTTCGATATTTTCCCAATGAGTGGAGCGAAGACAACTAAAAACATGTATATATAAACTTCAAGGGGAAAACGATTCCACAAATCGTTTCACCCCGGATGCCACAGAATGTACAAGACAACAGACTCCATGTTCTCCCAATAATCGTATCCGTCATGTTTGTGACGTGACCCCCTCCTCCTCCTCTTCCTCTTCCTCTTCCTCTTACGGAGGTTGCGTGAGATCGAGAACAGGAGGGACGACATTGTGAGCACCAGTCAGGATCAGGATGGCTGCTCTGCGGTTTCCCAGAGCGCTCCACCAGGTGAGACGGGGAGCGTGAGGGCAAGAGGAACAAAAGCTCTGTGTTCCCGTGTGAGGCTGTAAACCACCAATCAGGGCAGGGCTACCAATGTCGCCTAGCAACCAGAGCGCTCTCTCCCCCCCCAACACAATCGGTATTAACCTGTGTGTGTGCGCAACTTACCCTCTTTTTCATCTGGTTTTGAGTTCTTAATGAACGCTGAAAACTTGGCGAAGATGTCCATACCAATTGTGTTCGACTCGGGGTGTCTCGGACCGAGCTTGATGTACCTGCACACAAGCACACGTACAGGTAAACACACACACACACACACGTATTTATGTGGTGGTAAAGGGATCATTTCTAGACCAAAATCTACAACACTCATATTTAAAAAGTATTGTTTGCACAGCCAAACCCTGATATATCATATTTCTCTGCGTTAACATGAACATTGGGCCTCACGGGCTATTTAGAGTAAATATCACAAACACCGTACGGCTGCTGTAAATATTTACCAGAGCACCAAATGTATATTGTTTTCACAGCTGAAAACAGCTCTCAACACATACAATTACTCCTTTTTGAGGGCCCAGCTGTTTTAGACCAATTATTCAGCTTTAAAATAATGTAAATATATGTGTGAACCATTTAAGAAGTAGCAGGGTTCTCACACACACCAAATATTTAGTGAAATCTGGGTGTAAACAGAAAAAAGTGAGTAAATGTAGTATTTAAACTAACAATGAGAATTCAAAGCATACAGTAAACCTTAAATGACTCAAATGAATGAGACAATAGTTTAATTAAAAGAATAAACATTTATATAGATGCCTGTATGTATGCCTGCTTATATTTTGAGCGTCTTTCTTTTAAAAGCATATTAATTATTTCAAATTTAAATGAACGTCAATGAACACATGAATATAACACATTTACAGGACTTTTACAAAACTTTTTGGGATTGTATTTCTTTAAGGACTTTTCCAGGCCTGGAAATAACAATGTTAAAATTCCATGACTTTTCCAGGTTTTCCATGACCGTAAGAACCCTGAAGCAGGAAGAGCCACATCGGCTCGGCAAGTCAGAAAGAGCGAGTGAGGAATAGACAAGGCTGGTTTTGGGCCTTTGATTAAAGAAAATGATACAATATTACAACCCTTATGCCTCAAGTAAAACATTTGACTCCATATAAGGCCTCTGCTGCTCATTACGTGCCAACAGAGCAAATAGCAGCGCGCTCATGACAGCAGAGGGCCGAGAGAAAGAGCTCACTTGGGTGGGCAGAGGATGTCCTCAAGGAACTCCTCGATCTTGTTGACGTCCGTTTTGACCTCGCCGTTGAAGGTGACGAAGGGGGGGTGCGTGCCCGGGGCCAGGTTCTGGAGGTCTGCTGGCTTCCTGCAAGAGAAGTGGAGCAACTTTAGATAGATAGATATACAAAAAGACATATGCACTGTAAATGAGACTAGATTCATAAGTGGTCATGTGTGTGCTCGTCTATTTCGGTGAGTGTGTTTGTGCATCTCTTTGTCTCTGCGGCCTTCAAAATCAGCACATTTTGAACCAGATGTCTCTGGCAGGCAGATGAAACTGACACACACACACACACACACACACACACACAAATTAGCATGTGTTGAATGAGCAGTGTGAACCAACATGTGAAATCCACAGAGACACTTAAATCCCTCCAGCATGAAAACATACGGCAGTGTCTGGTAGAGACCAACAACATGTAAATCAGAGACTTTTCAAATAGTCCGGGTTTTTCGGTTATGACGACTTTCCCGACGGCGGCCGAGCTTTGGGTAAAGCCATCTGAGGGCACCAAAAAAAAAAAAAAAAGGGAAATGACTTCAACTCTTCGGCATGCGGAGGGGAAGTGGCAACCTCACCCACTGATATCACTCAATGAGCAACACACTGCCTTGAGATTCACAGGCTTTCATCACAGAAACAATATGAGCAAGATAGCTCAGGGATGATAAAACAGTTCGCCCTGTGGCAGCAACATGAGACATTCGTGTCCTTCTATAGTTGAAACAAGGTGCGCTGTTGTTCCATTTAAAGAACAATAAAACAGCCGTAAATATAGCAAACACACGCCTTCTTGTACACAGACGCTTGATGTTTACTCAAGGTTACAGACACGATATATAGCGGGGAAGAGGATCACTCGCTCCTCTGGAAAGAAAGAAAAAATAACGTCGTCACGCCTGCTGAACGAATGGTTGCTTTGAGGAGTGAAGGGCAGGGTTCATACACATTTTGACCAATATATTTCCATGACCTTGAACCACATTTTCACGACCAAAGATTTTGTGTTTCGGTGTATACATGAAAAAGAGAGCAAATGTAGTATTTAAACTAACAACGGGAATGAGAGCGTATACATTAATTATTTCACACTCGCCGTAAATGAACACATTACCATGTCTTTTCCTAAACTTTTGGGATTTCATATTTTTCCAAGGACTTTTCCAGGCCTGGAAATAACCATTTTAAAATTGTCCAGGTTTTCCATGACCGTACAATATAGGAGGACATCCCACATTGCTCTTTATCAAGCTCTGTTTCATGTTACTCACCCTCTCCGTTAGGGAAAAGATATGCAAATATACCCCAACCTATCTTGAACGTGCAGGCATGTAGAAGCCCAAACGTCGGGGCAAATGGACACGGCTTTTTCTTCTTTCAGCGGTACGAAAGAGGCAAGTTTATTTATCAACTACGTCTCTGTTGTGTTTTGCCAACAAGCAGTTGTCTCCGGGTCCCAGAGGAGGAGACGCCCGGCGAGGAACCAGCTGTCATAGCGGGCTTTTGGAACAAGACGAGAGAAATCTCAAATCTCTGAGCCAAAGTCACGTGACGAAGAGAGAGAGGAAAAAGCAGAAGTCCATCTTGACCACGTCTGAAAATAATCCAGCACTTGCCCGTCCTTCCTAAGCAAGTGGAAAAACATTGAGGGAGCATTTAGCGGGTTTGGTAAAGGACGTCTGGTGCTGGCGTTCACATGGGGAAGCCGATCACTCGCAGCCACAATTACAAAAGATCCGCGTTTTCTGATGCAAAAACACGTTGTCCACCAAAATCTAGACAGGAAGCGAGCGGAGAAAGAACCTCAAATAGCCTCTCCAGAGTCAGAATGTTTATTTTCCTCAGATTTCCCCCGGCCTGACAAAAGGGTCATGGGAAAGCCAAATAAGCAGTGGGGGATGAAGCGAGCGTGTCAGAGGTGGGGCTGGATCAAGGCGTCACGATAAGGCCTTTGAGGAAACGCCCCCGAAAAAGATCTAGGAAGCTTTCTTTTAAATATTGGTCGAACAGCCAAGGAAAGGAGGACGAGGAAGAAGAGGAGGACTCACCTCTTCAGGTCCACTGTGGTGACGTTGAAGACGACTCCTTTAAGCCACAGGATCATGAAGAGTCTCTGGGAGAAGGGGCAGTTCCCGATGCTCTCTCCATCACTTCCTGCCTGCAATAAACACAGAGACGGAAGTTAAAATGGGAGTAGATTAACCATCAGCAATATATGGCAGTTAGCATTCCTGGCGACTGGAAAGCACCGTTTTTTATCTTAGAGGGGTTTATTTATTGCAAACATAAAAACACAAGATCGCAGACAAAGATATTCAAAACATCTGCAACAGGTTTCGACCACTGATAGCGCTTTGCTTAATGCTGAGACCCAAATAACCCGACAGGCTTGATAGAAACCTCATCCCTGCTGCACAACCTTTACGGCCCGGAGTGTTTTACTGCGCTCACCCAGAGAGGGCTCGTTTCAGACAATGAACCTTTCATGCACATGACAGGCTGCCCTCGAACGGGCTTTCAGTAGGAGGGACAGAGGGAAGAGAGGGAACCTCCTTGTTTTAAATACTTCAGCACACTTCCCTTCCCTCCATTATTGTGCAACACTACTGTCCAAGAGTAAGAGGAAACCTCTGGAGTGATTAAGACTGCGACCGCTTCTCGTTTCCCCTTTTTTTTTTTTTTGCTCGACTGCACAAACACAAGGCCGAGCAGCTGGCAATGGCATCAATGGACGTGGCGCACGTCCTCCAAATTAAAAATCAGTTTGCACCGGCCCCTGAAAACAGGACAGGGTTTTAGAGGAAGAGATTCCCCAACGCTGGAATTACAGCATGCAAGTTTTCTGATGAGAAAAAAGAAAAAAGTCTCGTCATCACGCTCTCAGCTGTTAACAGGGCGGCTGTGGGAGGGTGCAAACCGTCAGAGATATCTCCAGCTGTCCGAACAACCATCCATCTCTCTCTTTCCTTCTTAACCCTCACTAATTAACCCTCACTTTGCTCAACTCTCAGCCGTGTACGAGGAGCGTGCAGCAGAGGACAAATATGGTTTGGGATTCTACAGGGAAGAATTAGCATTTCATTCATTTAACGAAGCTTTGCACATTATTTTTAAGAAATCTGCTAAGCTGCCTGGCACACAACCCCACCAAGAACACCCATTTCATTTTTTTGTTGTGAAACCAATGGCAGCAAAAATTGAGAAAATCACTGAAAGACTGAAATCAGTAATTTGGTGCTTTTAATGAACGCGGCATTGACCCCAAAAATGACCCTGCAGATACCAAGCCAGTCAAGGTATGCCAATCTCCAGGCCAATAAAGAATGCACCTTATTCATCCATTCACAAGGTCACGCATGGAGGTTATTCAAGTACCGGCGCTCTGGAATGCACCTCTCCATTCAGCGTGTTACTGGAGCAGGGCTTCTGCAAAACGGCTGAATATGGATTAGTTTTTATACTCGGTCACACCTCACCCCCCCCTCCCTTCTGCAGAGGTGACATGCAAAGTGTGACTATTCGAGTAATGCAAAAAGGACGTACACAAATCCAACTGTGTTTTCACACAGACTTGCGAAGAGCGCCGGAGGAAAAACAGATTCAAATCAGTTTGAGCTGGACCACTATCTTAACAGAATATATGTGTGTGTTATCAGAGATGCAGGATCTGCACCGTGGTCAATAGTGGACTTTGTTCTTGAATGTTCAGCTCCTTGCTGGTGCGGACAGGCTGGCTGCTGTTGTCCTGTGTGACGCCCAGTGGGATGTTTGATCCGCCTTCTGGCTCCCATTGTACTGCGGCTGTCCTCTCCCTCTCCCCAACCCCTTCTGAATTCAATATGTGAAACGCTTGGATTAGAGCACTGCCTTTGTTCGGCAAATGAACCCCCCCCACCTTTTCACCGTACATGATTCAATTCCAAAATAAAGCTTTGGCCATGAAGCGTTGGGGGGGGGGGGGGGGGGGGGGGGGGGGTATCATGGTTCATGGCCATCACTACACAAGACTGGCATTAGCTGATCTTCAGCGGATCAGACGGACAACAATGGGATGATTACTACCATTTTCCCTGCAGCGCTGCACCTAGAGAGCCATTCAGTGCCGGATCAAAGGTGGCAATGCAGCGCAGCGACTGTTCCCATGGCGATGGACAGACACATATGACATGGAAAGCAGACCTCAGTGTGGGGAGAGGGTGGGTGGGTGCATTACCAACTCACAGGTGAGCTCCCCTTTCCGCAGAGACAAAAATTCAAACCACAAGACGCAATGTCATTTGAAAATCAAAATCTGTTTACTGCACTTCAACACAACGAGCTGCGTTAAAAGCTCAACGCCTCAAGTGGCCGAGAAAGACATTTCACGAAGCCGTGGCGGCGCTCCGACCCTCTGGAGTCTGCAGCAGAGCAGACTGCAGCCGCTCTGACAGCGAGGATAAAAAGTGACAGACCAGCTAAAGACGTATTAGAGCGAAGAGGAAGGAAACTGGGCATCAGACACAAAGGGGAGCAGGCGGTAATAGATGCATTAAGTGGGAGGAAGAGAAAAGACAGCAAGCTAGTGGCTGTGTGCTTCCTTGGCACGCTGCTCGTTTTTTCCTCCTCCTCCTCCTCCTCCTCCTCCTCCTCTCCCCTTATCCTGGGCCCCTCGGTGGAGTCAGGAAGGGGAGAGAACTATTCCAGAAATGTCCCGTTACTCCCCCCGCAGAGGGCGTTTTGTTTAGCTTCCGCGATGATGCCGTCGGAGCTGCGTTGTGACAGAAACTTCTGCCTTGGAATCATGTCAGCAATAATTGTGCTGAATAACATTTCACAAGAAGCACCGCAGATGATGAAAATCAAAACAAGACGAACATGACGCCTACAGCCCAAAATGAGTATGAAGGACACCCCTCCGAGCCTTACTCTCTCTCCTCCACCCTCCCAACACTTTCCAGAGGGCCACTATTAAAGTGTAACATTCAACCTTCAGCAACAACACAAAGCCCCGTCTGTTTGTAGACTTCCAGGTGCGTCATCGCAGTTAGCGAGGGGGAAAGAAACACCCCAATAAAAATAAACACATACAATTTCGAGCGGACCCTTATAAGGCAAAGCATGTCAGTTGATAAAGTTCCCCTTAGTTCCCCAGTTTAATTACAAATACAAGCAGCATTGAAGGGAACGACTTTTTATTTTTTGCCTCCAGTGTCAAAAATGGCTCACATCTTGCAGACGCTTACACCATCTTTCACCGAGATTTGTACAGCGATTTCCTCCGACATGATATTGCCTGCGGCACAGAAGCAGCAGCTGACTACGGCCAACAGACTCTCAAGCTCAATGGTGAGTCAACAGATGCTTGTTTATTTAATGCCAAACACACACAGAGAGACACACACACACACACAGTGGAAGGTGTGAGTCATGCTGAAGTCGGATGTTATCTAGGAGGTTGTGTCCAGGACGGTGTGATCCTGCAACGGGACAATGGGACCTCAGTCAGTGAGGGGACCAGTGGTGTCTTTAAAAACACTTTCTTTTCAAACAGTGTCACTCCCTCTTTATCGTTTCCCCTATGGCTATGCTCACGTAGGCGCTGATTAGTGACCAACTCATCCCATCTCAGGGGTAAAAAGAGACCATAACTAATTATCTTTAACATAATATGACTATGTACGCACTATGTGCACTTTGAACGGGCACAAAAGACATCCTACACAAGCCCTGTAAAACTTTTATGAGCCGGCAAAATAAAAAACGCAAGAGCTGTACAACTTAACCTCGTATATAATCATAAATTCCTTCTATATGTATGCAAGACAGAAGCTGACGAAGCGAGACCACGTTACAGTAGTCAGCATTCAGGGACAGTGGCTCTTGTTCAGGCTGGGCACGGCCCTCCTCCCGGGCTCTGCTCACAGCCTAATTTTAGCAACATGGCTGCCCTGCCTCACCCTCCCCAACACACTTCATGTTCTAAATTGGGTGGGCCGCTCCGCAAGTTCAAGCCACACTTTGACCGAAAAAGGAATTGCCGATATAACAAGTGCTGCAGCGTTCCTCCTCCTCCTCCTCCTCCTCCTCCTCCTCTGACACGCAGCAGGAATGTCCGTTTGAGAGTGGGCAGCCATGGTAATGTCATGGCAACGCCTCTCCCTGTTTGCTGGACAAGTATACAGTCTGGGGACGGAGAATTCGCTGAGCAGCTGAACCCAAAGCAGGCCGTTTCAGACGGGGCTTCTCTGCCCACGATGGTCTGGAGACCGTCTAAACTTTTTCCTCACATGTCCTTCTCCAAAGGTCAGAGGTCACGGGCGGCTACAGAACAGCAGCTCCACCCCTGGAATGATTCGATGCATTGCTTAAGTGCATGTCAGCAAGGTAGAGACTAGAACCCAGGTCATCAGCATTCATTACAGACCGGCGAAGCAAAACACTAGAACTGCTTCGAAGGCCACGCACAATATTTTTAGATTCAAGCTGCCGACCCATTGTCACCTTTTACATGCCTGAATGAACAAGACATGTGTTCAGGATTTCAGGCTTCAGGAAAATGCAACCAGGCTGAAGATGATCCGTCTGAGTACAGAGCCACACAGCGGATGAATTGGTGAAAAACTAAATTATTGTTAAACTCCTCAATCAATTACTCTTTCTTCTAAATTGCGTAACGAAAACCTTCAATAGGTCACGGAATAAATAAAAGAGGTTGTTGAGATCCTTCCTGGAATTGAGTTCTCCAATCAACTTTGTTGTGAAAATATAGTTTTATATTTTTTGGCTCTCAGAAATTTACTGAAATGAGAAGCTTAGAGGTCAAAACATGTACTTAATGGACAACTTCTGTTTTTTGATAGCTTACTTTAAGGATTACTTTCTCCCAAAAACATTTCCCTATTTCACAAAAGAAGCCAACTTCTCAAATATTCATTGTCTTAACACAAGCAGCCTTTCAAGAACATACAACAAAAAAATGCCGAAAAACTGGGGGGGAGGAATGATTATTTAAGCCAGAAACTACATGATAAAATAATATGCAAAGAATAGTATGAATTCAACCAGGCATCTAATGCCACCTTTCAGAAGTGAACAGTTTTAAACACTCAGTCCTATGGGCTGATTTTGACAATTACCAAAAAGGTCTTGAGTTCCCATGAGTGAATGACTAGCTCTGAGTCCTGAGACCACGATCAGAGGGATGAGTGCAGACACGACTCAGATCCTATGGAAACGTCGTCACATCCTTGGTGTGGCTCTGACTCAGACTGACATCATTCAGTGGAAACCTCGAGACTTCCCGTCAGACACAGACCGACTGTGCTGGAGCGCCGTCTCAGGACCGCCGGGGTTCTGTGGAAAGTTGGAGACTGAAGTCTAGAAGAGGCTCACTGCATAACCTCGATGTTATAACCACTGTGTTTAGCCTCAGAGTAAAAGAGATAAAAACAAAGAGCCAGTTAAGGTTTCTAGAAGCAGAGGACGGGTGTTTGGTATTCAGATTCACGGAAAAACAAAACAGACGGCCATGTGGGAGATCCGCACGAACCAACAACCAACCTCGCTCTGACTGTTGTTTCAAGTGTCTAACACAAACACGGTGCTGCAGACGGAGGTTCGGCCACAGCTCCACCCCTCTATACACTTTTGCACACCCGCATACACAAAAAAACAACTTGTATCTTCGTTTCCTTGTTTTTTTTGTATTTGCATAGGAAATAACGTGGAAAACTCGCCTCCACACGTGTATGAAAAAGCATTTCAAATGTCTCGGTACGGGGCCGAAAAAGTTCATTTTTAACCAAAAGCGAATCCTGTTGCAATTCCTTCATCTACACAGCTGTGAACCAGCCCTTTGGCAACGGTGCAATCCCAGCGTGCCATAACCGCATATGCCAGATATGCATGGCAGCAAAAGCCTGAACAGGGCGACACAAACTGTCCTCATCTGTGATTCTGAGCAGACGGTGCATCTCTCCCTCTGGCCACTCGCCGGTTGGGTCCAGTCTGACCCGCAATCGAGTTGCCCCTCTGCATCTGTGAGGAATAGCTCTTGTAGACTCCTTTGAGTTTGCGCAAGTGCACATTTGTGGGTCTGAAAGACGAAGAAATATTCAGGAAACTCTCCCTGTGGAGAAGTGATGGCGAGTCAGGAAAGATGTCCCCGTCATCCATGCCTCCACATTAAGTAACAGGGGAGATTCTCCATACTTAAGGGGGTCACATACATGATGCAACAGAGGAGATATAGTTAGTCAGGGCTCCGTTTCCGTCTGCATCTTGATCTGGTAGTGAACAATTGCAGCGGTAACCTGTACAGCCCTATTAGTCATCAAGTAAAACCCACCAATCCATAAACTAACAAGACTCTTATTTGGATCAAATCTTCAAAGTCTCAGATCCATGTTGTTTGTAGCGAGGTCTCACTTCCCGTCCTTGAGCTCATGGCAGAAATGCCTCATTAGCCACTGGCTTCCTGGTGGGGCAGCACAAATGAGACAAGCTCTCCCTCCTCATCATAACGGGGCAAACCAAGCTTTTCATGAGGATATATCCGCACAAAATTTCATACAGCACATTTTCATCCAGACATCGCCAAGAACGATTTGCTCTCCTCAGAAGAAAACAAAATGGACCTCTGAACATGCTGTCCGGTCAAAATGCAAAGACTGATCTGAAAGCGCCCACAATAATAATAATAATAATAATAATAATAATAATCTACAGATCAATCAGGCCTGTGCCTGGATTCAGTCAACCAGACAGTGACAATGAAGAAGCCGTGACAGGGCAGGTGCTGCAGAAGCAAAATACACAGCGCAGAAACAACAGCTCTACAACACCAACAAGCCATTAATCTTTGTCCCCCAAACTCACGATGCTGACTGCAGCATTACTGTGTGCTCGGGAAAAATAAACCGCTCCATTGATTTCCTATACCTATAAAAAAAAAAGAAGCAGTACTAAATTGCCAACAATACCACCAGAGCACACTAACTGCTGAAAAGGGTGATTGCAGTTCCATAAAACAGCTAATCACAAGGCATACGTCCAATCCTCACATGGTGCAACCGATAGCGCAATATGACATGAGCGGCTCTTCCCCCAGGCCTTTGGAATAAAAGAACAGAATCTACCGCGGACTAAAGAGTTCAGATTGCCTCACATGAAGCGTAGCATATTGTTCTCATGTCCAGGGAAGAGAGACTCAACGTCGTGATGCGTGTCGAGCATCAACTGGAGTGAAATGTCCTGATGGACATACACAACACAGACGGGCTCTTGTGCCTCCAACACGTTTACTGGCTCGGCCGTTACTGCTGGCAAGAGTGTGGACGTCTGGAGGCAGCAGAAGGTTTTAAAAGGGTGCTGCGATCTTGGCACACTTGCAGCCTAGAGACGCCTACACAAGTGGAGCCCGACTGTTCCCCTTGACTCATCTATATTCTGCTCAGCATCACGCTAACATATGCTGGTGGAGAATGACTCACTACGCAGGAATGAAAATATAACGTTATTATCATAATGATTTAATGAGGAGTAATAAACCCATTAACAGCAGCCAGTCTCCTTCAACGTCGTGTAGGAGGAATACAAGACAACCACCAACGTGATGGCAGGTAGCGCTGTAATCAACGGAGATAGATGGATGGACCTCGCTTCATAAAAAGAAGCATTTTCCAATTCCATCGTAATAATTCGGCATCATTATTTGCAGCTGCACCCTTTCATCCGTTTCAGACGTCAGGTCAGAGTAATACAACCTTCCCAGCACTTAAATACATCAGATTCAGGTCCTCGTATTACAACGTTAATCATGTGATGTGTGAAAGTGCCGAGCGAAGGAGACATGGGCGGATGCTCGGGAAGTCACCCTCTACAGCACACCAGCTATTGCCCACGTGTGCAAAACAATAACTAATCTGCGATGAGTTCAAGGGTCGATCCTCGCGCTTATAAACGGCCTTATGTCACGCTCATTTGCAGAGGGAGAGCGCAATATAAAACGAGAATGGCAAACTTCACATCCACGCCCTGAAAAGATGAGCACAATGTAAAGTGTTCCCGTAGCAACTGTAGCGATAAACACTACAGGTGGAATAGTTGCAAGATCAAAGTATCTCTGAACTGGGACAGTCAGCTGCTGTTAAAGGGTAAACCGTGTTTACGGACACAGTGGGAACTCATGTCCTGGAAGCACAATTAGTCAGCTTTGATATGTGGCGGTGCCCAAACAGATCTGACACTTCTGTGTGTCGAGAGCACACACACACACACACACACACACACACACACACACACAGTTCGTTATCAGCTGTTCCCAGGGGCCCTGCTCTCAGCAGCGGACCTATGGCAAGCGGGCATTGTCTCCCATGAGTGTGTTTAATGCAGCGCAGCAAGAAGCATTAACATCAGACCATAATGTAGGGGCGATGTGAGACAAGAGGCCATCTCACACACACCGAGACACGTGGAGGAAACATGCAATGGAAGAAACGTCTGTGCACGACTGAGGCTACTCAGCTCAGGGAGGGAGGGACTGACTCAGGGGGGAAGAGCCACATGTGTAGCGCTCCAGGCTTGGGGCTGATGTAACCTCTCCGGCCGGCTGTGAGGGGTAGTTAAAAGAAACGGTGCTGCTGGCCAGCTTGTTTCCATTTGTCCTGCCGCCGCACAACAAAGGCCCTGAATTCAACAATTCGAGTAGGACAGAGTTCTTTAAATTGTATTTCTACTGAGAACTTTTACATGCCTGCTTTAACAGCGTACCAGCTCATCCAAAGCGTTTAACAAATGCTCCCCCCTCCCACGGCTCCACGCTTCCACCATCATTATTATTATTGAGTGCTTGCTCTTCTGGTCAGTGGCACCCCGCTGCACCCTCTCCCAGTCAGGACCCCAGAACTCCCTCCCACTCCCCTCCCCATTTTTTTTCCCCCTTCTCTCTGCCATTTTCCCGCCCTGGCGGAAGAAAGAAACAGCCATTCACAACCCTTCCACCATCCTGAGACTATTTGGTACACGCTTTGGAGAAGGCAGTTGATCTGATGTCATTAAAAAATATATACATCATCTGGAGAAAAGCCCATGAAGCTCCCTCATCCATCACCATGTCTAAATGTGATGAATGGTGCTTTCCAAAATGATAGTTATGTGTTAATTAACCAGCCCTGAGGACACATCACCACAACATACAGTAGCAATAGACCACAACCATCTTGCATCCTCCCGCCATATGAAAGTGTGAGGAAAACGTGGGACAACTCTGCATAGCAACAGCTTCACAAAACGGATCTTTCGCACCTAATTACAACCTTTTAGGCGTTTAGACCCGAGTAGATGACAAGGTGACCCAACTTAAGGGTGCACACAATGTTTATGTCCTCTCCTTCTGAGAAGCTTTACATTTAATCCACCAACTCACGAGCATAAAATGCGACCGCGGTAAGCGCGCACATGTCCCGTTGTGACCCGGCTGATGGTCCACTATGCCGGGCTTTTGTTCACGAATTAGTGGCCGGGTTTCAGCGCCTCTCTGGGGGAGGGAGGGAAGCGGCGTCCGCCTGCTTGTGACACCGCGGTCTATGGAGCTTAAACTTCAAAAGAAAAATGTAGCATTTCTATCAAGTGTGGAACGAACCACGACGTAGAGTTTAGCTTAAACGGTCAACAACAAAAACTAGTTTGTAGAAAGAAAAGCGAACAGGACTGAAGCGTTCATCATCATCGTCTCAACACACAGAAGTTACTCAACATTAATTAAACAACGTATCCGCAGTCTCACCTTCACAAACAGCTCGATAACGGGCTCGTTGTCCGGCTTCACTCCGTTCTGCGGTACCGACAGCGACATTGTGGGCGCTACTTTGTTTAAGTTTTGCTAACAAAAGATGAGTTGTGTGTTTTTTTTGTGTTGCTACCACGCCCGACTTTAGCTCGGTCTTCTTCTCCAGCTCGCTGCTTCTTTCTTTTTCTTCTTCTCCCCCAACAACACTGGAGTCCAGTCGGCGCTGCTTTTCTCCCCGAGGAGGAGGACCGAGAGTCTGATGAAGGAAAGGAGGCGTGTGTCACTTAAACCAGAGAGATCAGCTACAAACGCGTCGTTGGCCCGCGAGGCTCTTTATGCTGGCGGAGTGCTGATGATAAGGACGGGGTGGGAAGAAGCAACGGGAATATTTAAAGCAGTGATGTCATCCGAGGCGCGCACACACACACAAATGTGGGCGGGTCTGAGGAGAGGAGTCTTCTCGCTTTGAGGAGGCGAGGAGGCGAGGAGGATGCATCACAGCGCCCCTGGGTACGGATGCATTCTGCAGTTTTTGTGTGTGAAAATAAACTCTGCTTTAGTCTATGCAGCTCCCAAAATCATTAATATACAATATATGGTTTCGTCTAGTTTTGCCACAAGGCGAGTTGCCTTTTATCATTAAAACACGTGTTATTTATCATTGATGTGCTAGAATACATAAAGAAAATTAAGTTGACAGTTTGAATTTTCATAATTAGCCAAAGCTAAAGCTAAAGCTTGATGGTATACATTTCAGATCTACTTTTAAATGTGCTGCATCATGAATTGATTTAAACTCGCGGTTGGTCATGTCTCATTACAATTATTAGGCAACATCCATTTTTTTTCCTTCTTAATTTATTTGTCTTCATTCACCTAAATTAAGTGTCAATTTTGACCAGTCCCATCCCCAAGAAAAATGACAAATTCTTAACATTAAGGAAAGCACACGTCCTATAAAAAGGTTTTAATTCTGAAAGGATGACAAGATGACAAGAGCCAGGGTCCTAAATACAAATTATAGAGCAGTCCCACAGAGATTAGCTTGGTGCAATGGTGTCAACATAAAATTGCATATCAATCGATCTGGAAAATTAAAGCGTACTCTGTCTCACATCAGACTGTTTTTAGTCTTCTGACGAGACAATTTCAAAGTCAAGAAAAACAGTAGGTTAAACGATGCTAAACACCTCTTTTAAGTTACAATATGGGGCAAGACATTCTGTTACGGCCTCTAACAATTCACATAGCTGTGCAACTGTTTCCACTAATAAAGGCAATAGTAACAGTATGTTACTGTATATTGGTTTTCTCTACACTCCATAAGGTCAGAGGTTCATGCACATCAGAGACAATCACTGCACATGCAATCATTTCTCAATGGAATCTATTGGAGGCTGTGGAAAAATATCTTAAACCTGCACAACTCAAACCTCTGCGCTTAAACCATTTCCCTGCTCAACAATTACAAATTATGGACAACACAAGCTTCTTTACAGTTAAGATAATACACTAACTGATAAATCAAGCTCTTAATGAAACACACTCTTCAGAATGTACCAAACCAGTAAAAAGAAAAAAACAAAAACAAAAAAAAGACTCAAGATTTAACAATTTGTACATTCTAAAGCTGAACCAGGTTGATGACAAACATCAAGAGTGAGTGGAAAATTCAAAAGTGAGAAAGCCCCGTGTTTTCAGGACATCTGTGATGGAGACAGCTGGGCCTTCCTCATGGAGCGTAGGGCCTTTTCTCTTAGGTGTTTCTCCAGATCATCCAAGCTGTCATCTACTTCACTGTCTGATTCCTAAATGAAAAACAGCATGAAATACACGCCTATCAACCTGCCACAAATACAAAATGCTGGTGAATGTCAATCAACTAAACAACAACCACTACTTCTGTGTTTTCCGTTGAGCAAAGCACAAGGGCCTTGGACGCTAAAAAACACAGAAACTAGACATCACCTTTCTTGACTCTCCATCCTCCCCACCGTGGTTTTCGTGTCCATCTCCAGTCACAGCGCCGCCACTCTTCTCCTTCTTGTGCTTCTTGTGCTTCTTGTGCTTCTTCTCCTTCTTGTGCTTCTTCTCCTTCTTCTTCTTTTTCTTCTTTCCACTACCGTCAACATCTGAATTCTGCAATAAAAAAACAACATTAACGATGCTACTGAATTACTCCAAACAATCTCACAAGTATAAAGTTTCAAGTATTACGTTTATAATACTTTATATTTTTGGATTTGGTTTACAATTTAAACTAAGCTAAAGTATCAAACCTTGTTTGGGGATTGACTGCCGGAAGCACTGCTGGCTTTTTTGGCTGGTGGTGGAGAGCCACTGGCTGAGTGAGATGGCGAGGGGGAGGCAGATGCAGGGACTGGACGTTTCTGAGCTGCTGGCTGGGGGGAAACGGATCTGGACCTGGAGGATGCTCTCCTCATAGGCTGGGGGCTTGGAGATGGTCTGCGGAGAGGACGAAAAAGTGACGTTCAAAAAGGGCGATGGCACATGTGCAAAACAGGTTACACAAAAACAAAAAGATAAAAAGTGGAGAGGAATATCATCTTCCTCGCTTACCTCTGGTTGTTGCGTGGCTCTGGGGTGCGGGACACTCTGCGGATGGGTTTGCCACCGTGTGAAGGGGACTGCTGTCTCCGCTGGTTAGATGGGGATGAACTGGTGGTTTCAAAACGCCTCTGAGGACTGGTGGAACCCCTAACGGGGCGACTGCGGTTTGCAGGGGACGGGGAGAGGTGGCTGGCAACAGGGGATCGTGTCTCCCTGCTCGGCCTGACAGAAGGTAACATGGGGCTCCTCCTGTGTCTGGCTGGAGATGAGGATGGAGGTGTGCGTCTCCTTTGAGGAGGAGAACTTCTGCGCTTGGGCGACCTGGAGACGCGTCGCTTGGCCCCCGGAGAAGAGCGCTTTGCAGGAGAGCTAGACAGCTTCCTCTTCTGTAGAGGCAAAGGTGAGGGGCTGTAGCGACGCTGTATAGGGGGAGAATATCGTCTGGGGGATGGAGAACGACGACGGGGAGGTGGGGAAGGAGACCTGCAAAATGCCAAATTGAATTGTCAAAAATCTCTTTTTTTGAATTTTCAGATATTAAAATGATAGCTGAAGAGATCAAATGAAGAAGCCTGTACCTTCTTCTAGGAGGAGAGGGAGTCCTGCGACGGCGTGGGGGAGACGGTGTGCGACGTCTGCGTGCAGGAGATGGAGAACGTCTTTTCCTGAAGGAGAAAAACAAAAAACAAAATGAATATGAATACACAACATGATCAACATTTGACTAAATATCAAATGAAATTATTCAGATGCCAAAGTACGAACCTCGGAGAGGCATCCCTGTGTCGCCTCCGTGGGGAGGGTGTGCGGCTACGTCGCCTCCTGACTTCCCCGTTTCTGGCTCCTGGCCCCGCTGTTGGCCTCTTGGGTCCCTCGTCTGCGGAGGAGGAAGACCCTGTATCTGAAACCGAGCAGACCGAGGACATCAACAACCGTTTAATTACAGCCTTAACTGTATGCTGTGAGGAGAAAACACCAAGGTTGGGATTTGGGCACAGCTTCAAACGTCCATGAAGACGTTGAGAGCAAGATGACATGGACAGAGACTTGGTTAGAGAGGGGTTGGGTATGGGGGAGGACAGAACAGGGATAAAAACACTTATAACCTGAAGAAGTCTGTCGATTCTGCCTGCGATACTGACGCCGCTGCTGCACCGAATCTGCTGTTGCCCCTTTCTCATTTTTATCCTCCTCTGAAATGTAGAGCATTGAGTGTCTCATCAGTGAAACAGACTGCCATGGAAAAGTCAGAATACAGAAAAAAAAAGGATTTGTATCCACGGGCCCTGAGTTTTTATTAGCTTTCTACATGGCACAGCGCAATTTGACCATAGATACTACTTTTGCCTCTTGTGTTATTAGTATTACGCGTTTTATCATGTTCCCTTTTTGTATTAACACTCAAAGGGGTATCAAAACACAATTATCAAATCACTAATGGAGGTACTTGGGCATAGATGTAATATTCTACACTGCAAAAAATGTATTTGCTGTAGTCTAAAATATATATATTTTTTAAAACAACCTAATAATGAACTTGAGGTAATTACTCATTTTGGGATGAGCTTGAAATAGAAACGGTCACAAGCCCCAGGCAATCTTTTTTCTTCTTCTGCACAGGTAGACTAAGCTCCCATTAGCTTTTGTAATCTTACCATGTAGAACATTTCAATTGGCCCAAGCATAAATATTGCACAATTTGTAATGGGACTTGGTATAAACTCAGTATGGTTCAAATAACATCCGCCACCGTGTCCCTTCCTGCTGAAAACCAGAGCAAACGGTCTGGGCAAAAAGAGTCTATTTCTAAAAGTTCAAAGTGACTGGGAATGCCACACAACCGGCATCACAGTGTGTGAGCCGTAAGGTCACAGGCCCCCGTGGTTCTTTAAACAGACATAATTTGACGCTTACCTGACTCGGATCCTTCAGAAGGTCTGGGCTTGGCATTATCAGATGGAGAATCCCCCCTTCCTCCTGGTTTTCGCTTTAAACCTGCAATTTAAAAAATAAATAAAAGATTTAAAATAATGAGATCCCACTTCTAAAACGAGGCAGCCGGCATCGTCAGTATGAGACAATGGAAAAAACCATAAGGATCGTACCAGATGATCTGGCTGGTGACGCAGAGCCTCGGCCCCTTCTGGCCCGTGGAGATGGTGACCGCCTGTCCTTCCCTGCAGGGCTAATGGGGTTGTCAGGATGCTGGACTTGTTTTCGGGGTGGTGTGTTAGATATTCTTTTCATAGCTTTCTTAGGCGAGCGAGAGTTGGAGGAGCTGCTGCCAGAGGATGACGCAGAGCGAGAGCGCCTCCTGCAGGACACAAACAATAACAGCATTAAAAGTATATTCTCAGAAGGGAAAAGCTGGTTGCACATCGTCTGCAATGTCGGTAGCCAGCGTCATGATAAAATCAGAAGATGTTAGAGCGGAACTAAGCCTTCAAGACTAAATGAGTGTTCCTTTAACCGCCAGGCTGCAGCTACTGACCTGCGGACAGGGGAGCGTCTATGTCTGTTTCTGGAGTTGGGGGGGCCCCGTCTAGGGGGGCTCCTTCGACGAGGAGACATCCTCCTTCTGGGACTCGGTCTTCTACGAGGGGAGTAAGATCTGAAATGGAGAGAGAAGGCGAAGCTTTGAATTTCTTTTCAATGTTTAAGAACTTTAACATCCTTGATTTGACACATACATTTGTTCAGAACCAGATGACTCCAAAATGACTTAAATGTCAGACATTACCTGGAACGGGAGCGTCGCCTGCGAGTGCGGGAATGAGAACGAGAACGGTGGTGAGGTCTTTCCCTCCTGCTGTCCTTCTCCCTCTCCCGAGACTTGGGCCTCTCCTCTTTCTTATTGGTCTTCTCTGGTGAAGCTTCTTTGACTTCAGTCACTGTGTCTGGATTCACCACCTCCACAACTGCGTCACTGCAGGACAGAGAAAGAAGTTCAAATTCTAAATGTTACCCTCAAGGTTTTTTTTTTTATATCTAAAATAAAAAAACTACTGTGCTATACTACCGGTTTCCAAGATGGAATATAATTATAGATGAAAATTGCTTTTGCTTCAGTGCAAAAAAAACGACAATGTGACCCCAATCAATTAACCCTGAATGAAAGTACTAATGTTGAATAAATTTGATCGAAGAACGAAATGAAATATAAAAACCAAAATCCAGTGGTTTCTATATTAAAACTACAAACACATAACTACTGACTTTGAACAAGAGACAAAAATTGTACATATTAAGCAAGGAAAGTATTCTACAAACCAGGTAGATGGAGTTTCTACGATGACTGCTTCTGGCAGGGCTCCGTCTAATGTTTCTGACTCCACAATCTGCTCCAAAGGTTTCATGGGCAGCTGCATCAGAGGTGGAGGGGGTGAGCTGCTGGCAACTGGACTGGCTTTGCGTCTTGGGGAGCGGGAGGCGCTACGTTTTCTTTCCCGCTTCACTGGCGACCTTCGCCGTGGCGATGGTGACCGTGTCTTCCGCCTGGACAGAGAAGAAACAAACACAATATAATTTCATGCTTCGTGATAAACACACAAATCTCGTTTGTTCACTGGGGTCGATATTGAAGACATTTCAATTTGTTTTTTATATATATATATATATATATACACACCTCCTTGGGCTTTTTGACTGAGCCCTCTCTCTCATGTCCTTTTCCTTCTTTTCATCATCGATCTTCTTCAGAGAAGCTAGCTTCTCCTGTTCAATCTACCGGAAATGGGAAAACAATCACATCACTATGAGCAACAATATGTTCTGACCAGCAATGTTCATATACTCTCATCTCGGGTGTCAAATGCTAAGTTCAATGTTATGGTTCTTTTAGGACACATCCACCCTGACTATTCCAGCTTTTTACAAACGTGTGTTTGAGAAATTGTCCATGCTGTTTCTACCCAAAACATTGTCAGACGTATTTACTGCAGCCTTTTTCCTCCTGGGCTACTTGAACCTCAAACTGTCAACAACCACAGAGCCATGGCCTTCCTACAGCTAACAGTGATATTTAGCCAAATTGCCCTTTGGGGAGAAGCTCACCTGTCTCTGTTTAATTTCCTCCTTCTTCTGTTCCAGAAAAGCAGACGGGATGCCAGCAATGTTCTCCTGGGCACTCAGCAGCAGGGGCCACAGGTCCCTCATGAACTCCCGGGCATTCTTCCCATTCAGGAAGCCTGTAAGGTTGATCTGCATCATCTTGCTGTCCGGGTGCTGTAACACACACACGAAGGAGGAAGAGAAAAGACCATACGGCCATTGAAATAATGGAAGGCACAATATTAGGGGGGTGGGGGGGTTAGGATCCCACAAATGGGACTGCCTACCCTCTAGCATCACTAAACTGCTGTGACTATGTAATTAACCATACTCAAAACATGTAAGACACTGATTAGTATACTAAACATACCTGGGTCCAATAATTGATTGAATAACCAATATCAAAACAAATGTGAGATTGATTTAAATCGTACTCACATACTCAAACTGAGAATGTGAGCTAGCTGAGGGGAGACATATCTAGGGATATAAAACTGCATGCAATGTTTCTGTTATACCCATTTCTGATTGTTATTCCCCAGATATACAATCAAGAACACAAAATATATTGTCATTATTTGATTTCCTCAGTACTATCCCCACCGCTTTAAATGTCTGTGTCCCTACCCACCCCTTGTTCTCCGGTCTCCCCACAGTCTACACTTCAGGAGTTAAACAAATAGCCACAATACAGAGTGCATTAAAACCCAACACTGCAAGTACAGTTCCGGTGTCTTCAGTGAGTCCCGTGGGATCAGTGGGCACGGAGCTCCCATGGCTTGCTTCCGCCTCCCTACTGCTTGAGACTCAACCACCTTGAGCTTAATGTTATATCATTTATCTAAATTGCAAGAGACGAACAAGCAATAATGAGTACACAGTTACACAAAAAGGAGTTTGTTTTTTTCAACAGCTGAAGAATTATTGCGAGATACCGTAATCTCAATAAAAATGTCCCTTTCTGACCATTATGCAACAGTACCCTTTAAACTTAGCGTTAGCCCAACCCACCCCCCAAAAAAGCTATGGCAAGCAAAAGATCAAATGAATATATATATTTGATGTGCAGTGCTGGTGTCATATTTGATATTATTAAATGAATACCTGTGTTTTTTAGGATCTGAAGAGAATGAAAGTCATTAACGAAGTTATTACGCATTCATAACATACTTGCATTGAAGTATATTATGGGATGGAATCCTAGTAATATTAATAAAGGATACTGTGTAAATTACTTGTAAATTATTTCCCTCCCATTAACCGGTTTTCCCCCATTTCAAAAAGTAAGCCTGTGCAATGGAAATTACTAGGGGTGTAAAGATTAACCGATACACGTCGGAATATCAATACAAGAGTCTTAAATACGGCGACGTCGATACAAAACTCTGAATCCGACTGAAATTTTGACCGCCATAAACTGATATAGACTGAAATGTCTGTGTATACGAGAGGAAAGAGAGCTAGCGTGGTCATAAACTATAAAAAGTCCCCAAAAAACGAATGGGAACACAAGAGTTTTGGCTATGTTTATTGGCTAGACTTAAGCATGCGCTGTTAGATTAGCGCCGCTAGCTTAGACCACCTAGTGTCTTCTGCTGGAATCTGCTTTAGGTCCTAGTGTCCCACTGCTGCCTTATTGGTAGTATAAATAGTTGCATGCTGCTATACTAATGTCAAAAAAATTAAATACAGCTCCTTTAAGTTAAACTAAATCTCATTTTTTACACGGTTAACTGCATCAATAGCGCAGATCATGTATCGACATGCGTATTGAATTGTCTTGCGAGTGAAAAATACACACCCCTAGAAATTACCAATTAGTGGGGTCCAAATTAAGCTTTTTTTTTTTATCCTATGGGATGAACATTACAGCCCTATTGGCAAGAAGGATTGTGTTCAAGATCAAGACCACTACAGTTATTTCAAATAGCCTTCCAGTGTAAAATGTAACTTAACACCAAAAAGAAAAGTATCGTTTTACATTTGAAAATCTCAAATGTGTTGCACATTTGACAACATGCAACTGAGACACTGAGTGTGGTCATCGGTTCAACAGATTTGTTACAGAATAACTCACAATCAGATTAAAATATGTTTTTTGTTGACCTCCAGAAGTTGAAGTTCTCAACATGCTACAGTGTGCGTTCATGGCACCCTCACATCATTGTACGGTGTGGTTACAAGTGCAACAGAAACCGCTTCAGACCAAACCCAACAGAGGTGCAGAAGACATTACATCTTCAATCTGAGGTGGTCACTGAGAGGATAGTTTTCAGCTTGGTGTTAAAATACTCAAGACAGTTACTCTCTAAAAGGAAGCGATCCATTAATCTTAACAACAGGGATCTGGGCCGTTTAATGATGCACTGCAAATACCTACATGATTATGGCATTGTTCAGGTGTGTCTTTGACTGACATTATATTGGTGATCCCTGCATATAACTCACCTCAAACCACACACTGCATCATGAAGGGAGAGTTGGGCTCAGTGACTTTGGGCTCAGGAGAGAGCTAATTAGGTGTTGGTGCTATACTTCTGATGCAAGGTATAACATCCATATTGGTTCAGGCCTTTTAAATCATAAATCACATCATCATTAGAAGACTGCTGAATATAGGCACTTTGTCACATAACAGCAAAACATAGTTATGTCAATATTAAATCAGTTTACACCAATTGTTACTTTAGCCATTCAATTTGACTAGGATGTGCAATTATTTGATTATATCCCTTCTTACTATAATGCCCTTAAATTTATGACACTTTTGAAAAACAAAAACACATAAAATACATTACCTTATCCTCAAGTTGGTTAAATATAAACTCTATGACGACGTCATCCTCGAAGCCCAGAATCTCGGTCACTCGCTGAGTAATCCAAGGTTTGATGACTTCTAGGTTCACTTTGGTCATGTCCACCTGAGGGTGAAACGGTTTCATGCACTCAAAAAATAATAGTCATACCATACAATTTGTTTGGGAACGACGTGAGTACTGACACACTGAAAAATTGCAGATGTGGGTGATTTCATACCTTCTTGTCCAGACATTCTGCAAACTTCAGCTGCTTCAGCAGTTTCTTCTGCTTGTTGCTGAATCGGTTGTCTTGCTCCGCACTTGTACCCTAAAGAGAGAAGAAGAAAAAAGTAAACAATCAACTCTCAGACCCGCATATAAACGCGACATCGTGCTAGAAACACGCCTCATATTATTCCGTCCAGTTGCAAATAACTTCCTCGGTGTTTGCATCGTAAACGTGAACGCGCGAACACAGCGGCGACACCGAAGCCAAAACATTGAATCAGCAAACATTAAAAGTGCGTGCGAACATGTTCTTTTAAACGTTTAAAAAAAAAAAAAAAACACACACACATTTGATAACGTCAGATCACGTGATCACATATGGTCAACGTGAGCCAGGCATGACATTGATACAAATAAGCTAACGTCAGCTAAGCTAACAGCCAGCATGCTTAATCCTCCTCCGAGGGGAACTAAGAGGCTACCGTCGGCCTCGTAGATTCCTCGACCGGCTAGCAGAGACGGGACACCAACCTATCAAATGAATGGAGCTATTCAGTGCACTTTTAACGTCACGTCTTCTTATTTCAGCCAGCGTTGGCGTAGCAGTGGTCGTGACTAGCCTACGGCCAGAAACGATGCACCACACGGACGCCATCTTTAGCCAGGGCTAACACGTTAGCCGTAACTGCCGTAAGCTAGCTAGGCTGGCTTGTCTATTTCCTGCAACTATGTCGACTCCAAATTAACATGCAGGAGTTACGGGTTTATAGGCCACGTGTCGTCAAATGAGACCATAGTGCAACACACATCAATTTAGTAAAACCACGCAAACTCTGGAAATAGCCCGGTATCAAACACGGTTCTTGTCGTGTAACGATATCAGTTGATAGACGGAGCCCCGACCATAACGTTACCACAACGTCCGACTCCATGGCCCTCCACCCAGAAACCAGCATATTAACGCTCCAACGATGATTATATCTCCATGTTTCTCAGCTGCGAAACACTCACGAGTATGACATAATTTCCCATGTACTTACGCGGAAGAATCCCGCGTCCATTATCAGAGAAAATGGATATTAACAGGTGCTGTTGAGAAGGACGTGCGCTGCTCCGGTGAAATTCTGAGTGGCGAGCCGGATGACGGGGACGCGAGCGCCTCTACAGACAGAAACGAGCACTGCATCTACTGTAACGAGCGGAGACGAGATGCCCCCGGACCCGGATCCTGCTTTATCAATACAATGAAGTGGGAAGCGTTCTGCAGAAATTCTGCTTTGGTAGAATTAGCATAACCAACACATTGCACTTGTGGAATTACCCAATATGCAGAGGCCCCCCTTTTCTGAGAGTTATAATAGTATCTTACATCATAGATTTTTAATTATTGATGAATTACTGGTAGTACAGAAACTGCCGGTTGAATCTATAACAGTGCGTCATATTATAATTGTGATCATGTGTAAAAACTAGCAACTGGTATTTATTCTTCCTGCAATGTAGGAAGGACCTCAAAACTGTACTTAGTTCAACTATAATCAATACTATTTATCAGTATCACCCGAAACATCTACATGAAGATCAACAATTCACAAAAAAAAACAATTCACTGCGGTTTGAGTAAATAACATTTTTATTAATCAAATTCAAAAGTACACTGGATTTTCTTCATGCATTGCTTTCCAAAGCAATCTACAGTAAATAAGGCTTCATTTGGTATAGGTGCTCATTCATAGCTAAAATCACACAGCTGGCCAAAAAAGGCAAAATAAAGGCTTCCCGTTAGATGCCACAGCAAGGGTAGCGAGGATGCGAGTCACATGACATTTGGAAATCTCTAAAGTCCTTTGTTGCTCTGTCTGAGGCAACATGTGTTTAGTGATGCTAATACCATGATAACAATTAAAAACGACAAAGATTGAGGGGAAGTTTGACAGTATATTATTCCCTGAAAAAGACTGAGATGTGTGTGTGTGTGTGTGTGTGTGTGTGTGTGTGTGTGTGTGTGTGTGTGTGTGTGTGTGTGTGTGTGTGTGTGTGTGTGACATCTCACTCTCCACTGTCTATTGAGAGCCTCTGACTGAGGATTCCTACTTTACTTTACAAACAGGCCCTGGCTCATTGCTGTAATATACCAGAGTAACGGAGGATACTGGTTGACAACATGTGAAGATGGAAGTGAAAGGAAGTGTGTCGTGGATAAATGCAGGCTGAAGATAAAGTCAGGGCCAGGCCATTGGTTAGTCTTTGTGGAGCAGTGTTTTCACTAGCTGACTGGCAAACCCTCGTTTGTCCTCTTTTCTCGAATGGAGCGCAGCATGTCTGACACCAGCTCCTCGAGCCGGAAGGCCGGTGCCCAGCCCCAATCTCTCCTGGCATTGTTGTCATCAAACCTCACGGGCCAGCTGTCTGCTGCAAAGTGACACGCAACACGACCACATTACTTCCATCACATCAGTTACAATTGAAGATGGCAATAGGAATCGTGTCATTTCAAAATGAGATGAAAACTCAAAAACACGGCAAACCAGTATAATGTTTTTAACAGACTGAGTGTTGTGTGTATGTGTGTGCACCACGTCGTACCGATGTTTTGGCGGACAGAGTCGGGATTGTAGGTGACCTTGAGGTGAGGGAGATGCTTGCGGATTTCTTGCGCCACCTCTTCTGGAGTGAAGCTCATGGCGGCGATGTTGTAGGTGCGCAGAGACAGCTGGCACTCGGGAGCCAGCATGAACTCTATGGTGGCACGGTGGCAGTCAGAGATATGCATCATGGGAAGGCGGGTGTCGGGACGCAGGTAGCACTCGTGGTGACCCGTGCTGAGGGCATCGTGGAAGATTTGAACGGCATAGTCTGCGGAGAAAGAGGTAAGGAGGGCCTTGTCCATAACATCAAGCATGAATATATGTGGCATATGCAGATGGAGAGGTGATACAATACCTGTTGTTCCTCCCCCAGGCGGGGTGTTGACCGATATCACACCTGGGTACCGTAAGCAGCGGAAGTCCACACCATATTTATGATGGAGATACTAAAAAAAAGGATTATATTGAGATGTCACGAAAATGCAGCAAATGGATGCATCAGAATACCACGTGCATGTGTATGTACATGTGCATTTTAGGACTGACACACCTCCCCCATCAGTTCTCCGTGCACTTTGGACACGCCATAGATGGTTCGAGGTCTTTGGACACAGAGGTCAGGGGCCGGGTCACGTGGGGAAGAGGGCCCGAACGCTCCAATGGTGCTGGGGACAAAGAGGCGCAGGCAGTTCTCTAGGGCCAAGTCCAGCACATTATGAAGGCCTAGATGGACAGCAGAACATCCAGTTTAAACATAATAGCCCCTAAAAAGGCGGCATACATGTGAATGGTGAGTGTATTCAGCGGACCTGTGATGTTGATCTTGCGTGCCAGAGCCACATTAGCTTCGCCCACAGCACTAAGCAGAGCGCTGTAGTGGATCAGCCAAGTGACCCGATAATTTACGATCAGCTCTCTGAGATGTTTGTAGTCCAACACATCAGCGTATACAAATGGACCTGATGGGGAGAGGGAAGAATATTCGTAAACGAAAGGTTTAAAGAGCACGTGTGAATTGGAGAATACAACATATCTGGTGAAAAGAACTTGATTTAGATTTGCATACCACTGTTGAACACATGAGGCGAAGGCTTCTTAATGTCTGACAGGATCACATTATCGGTTCCAAACTGTTTCCTAGACGTTGATGGAGATAAGAGGAAGTTCAAATTTCAAACGTTTTTCACAAGCTTTGATGTCTCAGGAATGTTCCGCACATCTCACCTCAGTATCTCTGCCAGTCCCACACCTAACTGCCCGAGGCCGCCTGCATACGGAGACACCGTTTAGTATTTGCGCTTGTCAAGAGAAAACAAGAAAGTGTTTGGAGTTTGGTACAAAAGTGGAGTCAATGTTTTTTGGGTGCACTACGCTTCAGCTTTTTGTTTGTTCCAAAGCTTTATCCCGGGACAAAACGTGACAGCGGGCTATTATTCTCCCCTCCAGTCACTCATTGGCTCTTTTATACCAACAGCACTGTCTGTACGCATCCTATTGTGATGAGTCAAAACGGTCCTGCTGCTGGGGCACAGTGAAAAACAACTTGAAAAATAAAAACTACAATACACGTGTCTACACTCATGCCATTGATGCCACTTGCATTTCATTTAAACGTTGGATCTGCTTGGAAGTGAGCAACTCTCTCATAACCCTTAGGGCACTCAGTTTCTGTTGTAACTGCTGTGCGGACAGAGTAGAACACAGTGAAAGTGGTAGAAAACAATAGTAGCTTGTTTATGTAGCTCTGGAAAAGTCCACTTTTCTCTCCATCTTTATCTATTAATAGTTCATTTAAAAATACATATATATATATTACCTGTGATGAGGACACGGGGATTTTCCTGAATAGGTGGAGTGCTGCAGGTGTCCAGGCTGTTCCACCTGCTCATCTGCCTGGGCAAACAGCTCCAGCTGCCACCGGGCAAACTTCGCCCCTTGCCGAGACAACCTCGGCAAAACAGGCCCAGCGCAGCTGCGGTGGGCCTAAAGACCCCTGGTTGCATGTCCAGTAGCAGTCCTTAGAAAAGCAAAAACGAACGTTTTTATTGTGTTGATGATCATTGTGGTTTTAAAATAACAATACAAACAAATAAATTAAGTAGGGCACAGAAAACGTTTTTTTTTTTACCTGTTTGCTGACAAAATCCGAAATCCCAGATTCTTGGTCCAAAACCAGTGGGTGCAATTTAGTAAATCCCAAACGGTTCCTCTGAACTAAATTACGAAATGAGGGCTGATAAGATAGTTCTCGAGGCATTTAAGTGTCCGATTGAGAAGATTAGCGTCCGATTGGTCACCGCCTCAGTTCATCCAGTAACCACTGGATAAATAAGCAGGGGTAGAAAGTCATGCTGGACTATGTGGCTCTTGTCCACGTTGTGTAATCACCGGGGCCGGTGGCTCTTGACCGAACGGGACTACAGTCTCCAGCTTGCAAAGCTCCGTGTGTGCAAACATGCTGACTTGCAGTGCACAGGGATTTGTATTGTGAAGAGTGTTTAGCTGAGCTTAACAGGACTGGGAGGTTTGCCTGTCATATACGGCCTCCTTCTATTGATAATATTGTGAGTGGATTTCAGAAAATAAAAAAATAAATGTATATATTATCATACATTTTTTTAAACAATAGTTTTTAAATGTGTTGGAGGGGGAAGTAAACATCCATAAATGACATTTTTCTAATAATATTTTTATGAAAGAATACAAAAAGTGCTATACATTAAAACACAGTAGGTTGTCAAACATTAACAAACAATAACATGTTCCCAGTCAAAAGGCATTGCACTTTGGTATTGTCCCTCCTTAGAACATGTTCAACACGGGGCATCAGCTGAGCGCCAGCTTCCCCCACTCAGTGATCATGTTCCTTATCTCCTCCTGAGCCTCTTCAAGGTGACGAGCCTGCGGGGTCCACCTCAGAAAAAACCCTGAGGATAAGACGAGGGCTGGAGTCAGCATCAACGCTTGATGAATCAAATCCTAGAATCGTCAAAGCTAGCAACACAGTCGGTGTACAACTCTAAATAATGAAATCACTGGGCGGACGTGAGAGGCTGACCCAGCATCACTGCTGACACAAACCACAGATCAAAAGCTAGGATTATGGTCATGTCTGTCCAAAATGTCATCACTTCATCAATTTACCCTATTAGACATGAGTGTGAAATTGTCATAATTAGCATATGCATTCTTAAGTTATGGCCCAAAATGTGTTTCATGAGAGTAAGTGGATGTACTACCCACAAGCTGCATAAAAGTTACCTCTCCAAAGCTGCAGGGACTGAGGGTGGACTGAGGGCCAGATCGCTAGCTCGGTGGGCTCATACAGGGGGTTAGAGTAGCAGTCCCTCTCCCTGGGCCTCAACAGGGCCCGGAACAAACAGTGAGTGTTCTCCTTCACTCCCAGGGCGCACCTGAGAGGGAAGAGTGAGGTGGCCGGTCACTAACACCTCGTGAAGATGGTTTGGAAGAACGAAACGGTTGAGTTCGGCCTCAGCCTGAAGACTGACCTCTCCTGGTGGCTGTTACACAGGAAGGTGCCGTAGTCCGACGCGTAGGCCTCAGTCGCCAGCCTCAGGAGCAGCGCCTCAGAGAAGCCCAGTGCCAGAGGGAACTGACGCCACAGCTGCCACACACAGTCCAGCAGCAGCAGGAAGACCGGGGACTCCTGCTGGAGACGGGCGTGGGAATACGCCGAGTGGGCACATCGCTGCCGGAACGGGTGTCCTGCCTGGAGGGAGGAACACTCATTCACGTAAACATGCATGCAGTGCACACGGTACTGCTGGTCATTCTCCGAGTCTATTCCAACTCATCACATAGGGATCATGTCGGGGCACAGTTGAAATATCATCACTAACTTTATTGATCAATTTGTGCAACTTGTGCCACTTCAGACTTGTCTGTTTAACTCTGAAGCACGAAGAACAACTGTCCTCCATGTGATTTTATCTCCTAATTTAATTGATCGTAAAATGCCAAATTGTTTTGTTGGTTATTTTGTTGGGGTGCAACATTGAAAATATCGTTTCATGGTTCTTGAGTGGAGAAAAAAAGAGGGATGTAGAGGATGGTGATGAGAAAAATGAGTTCCCCTGAAATATTGAGAAATGCTAAACTAACCTGGAGGTAGAATTGTTGGAGAAAGGAAACATTTGGAAACAATCCAGTTCCGTTGAATCCATAACCGCTACATGCAGCACACTGAATATGATGTTTTTTTTTTCTTAAGACATTTCCTGTAAAGGGGTAGACTGTGGAGCAATATCCTTTGAGCAAGAGATGTGTCCATAACCACATGTGCTTGAAAAACAAGGGACAGCTCTGCAGCAAAACTGCAGATGTTAAAAGTAACAAAATGCAATAATCTCTCACGTTGGACTGTTATTTAGAAGGCTTCATTTGGATTATAATACAACACTAAAACTGAAAGCAGTAACCTAAAAACAGTCGTGAGTAACGCATTCTGTATTTATAAGATAGTAGTAATACATACTAGGTGAAGGGACCCTGTGTCACTGATACTATTCTTTTCGTTTTCCAATCTTTCAGCACACACACACACACACTCACCTGTACCCACTCCCTCTCCAGCAGAGCCAGGAAGCCCTCCAGTGTGCGAGAACATGGGTCCATGATGAGCTGAGCCAGAGTGCTGATGAGCAAAGTGGAGTCCGTCCCTTCAGAGCCGTGAACCAGCACCGAATGGCCGTCCCTGCACACAAACCAACAGATCCTCGACAGCTCAGTCCTGTTCCTCCTCCGTGTATTATAAAAAGCCGGTGCTCACATTATTTGTTATGCTATCCCCATGTCGTTGCATGCATTTGAACAAGATGAGATGTAACTCGATTTATTCTGAGGGAAGTTGCTGTGCAGCGGTTGCAAGTGGGAAGAGTGCAAATATAAAAAGTCTAAGATAGAAGTCTAAGAAATAAAATGCAAATCCAAAATGTAATGTGAGAGGCAAAAGGTTTTGTGCCGTACTGTCCCTCTAGACAAGAATATGCTGTTGACAAGAGATAACACACACACACACACACACACAGTGTGTAGTTCCTACCTCTCCACACACTCCGCCAGCAGCCCAGCGGTTGACAGGGCCGTTTGGACGTGAGACAGCCACTTTGAATTCTCAAGCTTACTGAGCCACCGGTCCATATTATGGGACTCGTCCCCGCAGGCCTCCACCAGCTTAACGAGACTCTCCTGCAGCGCTTTACCCCTGTGCGCGCACACAAAGACAAATGGGGTGCTTAGTTTGACAGGACGCGTCGGTGTCATGAGACGGTGAACTCCCACTCACCTCTCCATCTGCCTGTGCAGTCGCTTCCAGCTGCTGTAACACGAATTGGACTCAAACCCTCCGCCTGTCATCCGGGCCTGCAGCGCCTGCTGACCGGAGCGCGTGTCGATGACGAAGCCTCTGTCCGAGCCGTCGATCACAGCCTGGAGGAGGTGCTCGTCCTCCCTGCAGCGCTTCCTGTTGGCCCCCGTCAGCGGCTGGCTGCTGCGCATGATGACCTGAGGAGTTGGGTGCGAATTGTTGAGTAGCTGCACGGGTGGGGCGCAGGGCTGGCTGCAGAGGAACACGTACGCGCCTCACCATGCCGTTCTTCCTGTGGTAGTAGCAGAGGACGGGGAAGCGCCCCCCCTGTCTGAATTTGGCCGCCTTTTCCAGCATGTCATCCCCGGTGTGCTTGGGGACGATGACAGCCGGAGGGTAAGAAGGACACACTAAGTAGTCTCTGTTCACGGTGCTCAGCCTCCACCTGTCATGCTGCAAGCAGGGGAGAGAGAGAGAGGATGTATAAACTTTGTGTTAGTCTGACATCTTCTGCAAAAATGCCAAAGTGCAGCATGGGAACAAGGGAACCACCCCTATACGACAGAAATAAAGCTGCACAGCCAGGAGGCAGCTATCTTATCTTAGCTCGCCTGCATCTGTCAAAAGGCAAACAAGAAGTTGTGACTTTTGGCCGAGAAAGAGTCCAGGACATAATCTTCCATGCAACCAAAACGTGTTGTTTTGACACTAAGCTAACCGTCTCCGGGCATCGAGCGTGTTTCTCATGATGTCGTACCGCTCCTTCTAAACTCCCTTTGACAAAAGCTCAACTCATGGCAGGAATCAGGTGACGGATCTGCGTGAAACATGCAGGCGCTCCAGAGTAGCTTCTGCTGGGTGACGGACAGCCTGCCTGATGAAAACTAAAGATACGTCCTACATGTTCTGGGAACATTGTGCCTGTGAAACATGCAGCAATGCCGTAGCAACGCAACAAACTATACTCCCAGAGGAAGACGGAAGTCTATTAAGCACAAATTCAATGCTGTGTGCAGCACATTCTGAAGTTAAGGGGAAACCAATGAAAGCAAAGCGACAGGGATATCCTGAGTCTTGACCCAGGCATTCAATTTCCACTGCATTGCATTTTCCTGTCATGTGCTTGTTGGATCATTGTGTGTGTGTGTGTGTGTGTGTGTGTGTGTGTGTGTTATTATATGTTGCTTACAAGTTCCCTCATCTGACTGTAGTGCTTTTCAGGGGACGATAGGCCCCACTGGTCCTGCAGGCCGACACCAGAAGGCCTGTAGAAGAAAGGGTACATCTCCGACACACCGTCCAGACAGGACAGGGTCTGGAGAAAGGGAGAGAGGGATTTGTCGTCACCACTTCTGAAGAGAATGTTATCAGAAAGCACAGACGGAGGGAAAGGATTATTGTAGGAGTATTAGATGATTCATTGCACCTCGATGGAGCGAGCGATGTTGAGACACTGCTCCATGCCCGGGATGTCAAGCTGGAGCACACGCAGATCTTTACACTTGATGGTAATGGTTCCTGAGGATCCAGACATCCTACACACACACACACACACACACACAAATATGATTCCTACGCCAAAACAAAATAAAAACAAGAACCCTTCCTCAACTTGCCCCCTCTACGCCTCCTATTTGGACTCCAGCAGTGCAGGGAGTTTAAATAAAGGGAGGTGAACCCTCCTGCTGCCCACAGACACACCGGTGGTTTCAGCAAGCTCCACAAGACGCTGTTAGCGGCAAGCAACAGGTTATGAAGTTGACACATTGCAACACAAATGATGTCCAACCTTTGACTGCGGCCTTCAGTACAGAAGGGGCTGGAGTGGGCCAAAAGGTTTTCCACACTGGTTAAAAAGATTTGAGGAACAATGGAATTAGACAAATCAATTAGACATTTTGGTGTTGATTAGTTATGTTGATTAGTGTGATTATTTGCATGGTTATGATCCCTATAATTAAAAAAGTGCTAAAAAAAAAAGATCAATAAACCCTTATTAATTGCTGTATTAGTATTTTAAAGCAATCGAGCACATGATTAAGGCGGTTCACTGGTTTCTGTTGAATCAAATGTCATGTTTCAACCCCCGGTCCTCAAGGCCTCACCTTTTCTCGATGGCATCGACGTTCCTGAGGAGCAGGAAAACCTGCCGACAGCTGCCCTCCTCCCTGTCCGAGAACAGCAGGTGGTGGCCGGTGATGCACAGGGTGCCTCTGCTCGGCGGGTGCAGCGGCTGTCGGAGCACCACGTCCTCCACATTGGCGGTCTTGATGTGCTCAGAAAACTCCATCAGTCACAGAGCACAGGAAGATAAGAAAAAGAAAAAAGAAAAGAAAAACCTCCGCTGCTGAACTTCTCAGTGTCGCCAAATCACTTCCTCGCCTCTCGAAAATGAAAGCTCGCTCCTCTCTTCACCTCACGACTGTTGCGCTCTGTTTGCTCGCCGATAAGGAGCCTATAAATAGATATTTTGTCTCTAACATATCGCTAATGCTGCTACACCTTCCCTCGCACAGGTGGCTGTGCACGAGGCGGCTCTGGAAACACCGATGTGCTGCTTGAGGCGACGAAAAGACGGAAGTCCTCGTTTCCTGAGAGAAACAGCAGCACCGAGATGTGTCACATATTGCTGCTAAAAGTTTCGTTTAGTTTGGGGGGCGGGGGGTGGGAGGTGGGGGGAGCGGGGGCGCGGCAGCAGTGATGCGCGTGTTGTATAACAAATGACCGCTAGATGGCAGAATACTCAAAAGGAGAAAGCTGGTGCTGAACCTGACAAACATTGAGTTTTCTTAGTGCAAGGTGGAAGAAGTTTGAGTGTCAGCAATACTCAATTACAATTAAATGCACTACTTTTAATGCTACAATTGTAGCCTACATCGGGGATTACAATCATCAAAATGGGGAAGTCAAAACATTTGGCATGTTGAAGGTTATGGTATATCATGTTATTGTATTGGTGTTTCAGTGTAATGTTGGTAGTTTATTCCTCTCTAGTTGTGTATATATGTAACATTATCCGCAAAACAACAATATAATGCATTCAGATAAATGTAGCCCTTAAAAAAAAAAGCAAAGTTAATGTAAATGTATTGCAGTACAGTAGTGGAATATAACCAAGTATTACTAATTACATTACATTACTAATTATTCCCTTTACTTACATGTATTACATTCTTAAATACACTCTCTTGTGTTGTTATTTATTGGCGCCTTGTCTAGTCATATTGTGTTCATTTTGATTTTCTACTCTTTGCACGTTGTGACAAATTAAAATGTTTACAACACACATAAGTAATACAAATAATACAATACTTTCAATGCAATACTATCGTGTTAAATCATAAATCGAAATATCCTGATGCACAATTAGGACTTTTGTCGTCTTGATAATACCAATAACTTATTAGTCAAATTTCTCAGAAAATCGGATTATTTTGCTAAAGTTCCCAGTTATATGAGAAAATACTCAGTGCTTTTCATTTGTCAAGTATTTATTTCACACAAGAGTATACGAAATTGGGTTGTTTATTTGGACTATTTGATGACTGAATTATCAGAAAACATATTGCAATGCAGGACGTTTACTTGTTTATACATTATTGTAATGTTACTTGTAGTTAATTAAATAATCTGAATACTTCTTCCATCCCGGGTAAAGTATTGTATAAAGCAGCCAACACTCACTTCAAGAGTCTCCGTTACTTTCCAGCACAACATCTGTGGTTTAAAATGATGAAACAGACACAGCAGCATGTTATCACACGTCACTCTACATTCCCAAATAACTGTATTTGCTTGAATTAAGAGGGTAGAGTTTTACCTAATTATAAAAAATGTTCAATCGATATGTGACCAAGCGACACTTTGTTGTAAGTTCTCAAAGGAGTTCGTGGAAATCTGTCTTCCTAACAAACCGAAAAGAAAAGAATAAGCTGATCCAGCCTCCCCGTCCTGTCTGCGGGATGGGCGGTCACTCCTTCTTCGCCCTATAAAGGAGGCACGGAGCGGGTTGCGCTCCACAAAGCGGACCCCGCTGCGCCGATGGACTTCACGGAGTTGGAAGGAGGAAGAGGAGGAGGAGGAGGAGGAGGAGGAGGAGGAGGAGGAGGAGGAGAGTCCTCCGAGGGCGACGCGGATGACCTGGACAGCGTGAAGGCGCTCACGGAGAAGCTGAAGCTCCAGACCCGCCGGCCGTCCTACCTGGAGTGGCAGGAGCGGGTGGAGAGCCGCCCGTGGAAGGAGGAGAGCCACCCGGCAGACAGCCCGGGCTCGGAGGAGCCGGGCGGCTCCACGCCCGCGGTCACCAGAGACGAGAACTCGGAGCCGGTTGTGCGCAACATCTGTGGCTTTGACACTATCGATGATGCTCTGGACTTTCTGAGGAAAGAGCTGGTGAGTGACTTCAGCATCTCATTTTATCCCCAAAAAATGGATTACACTAGAAAAGAATGATTCTCATATTGGTGCAGAGGGGAAGTATTTGTCAAAGTTCCTTCTGCATGCTTGTGAAATAGATGTCTATCTCCCTACTCCGTCACCTCCTCAGGTGACAGTGATCAGCTGCATGAATGCCTGACTTAAATTAGGGCATGACTGACTTCCTGCAGTGCTCACAGCCTAAAAAAAACAACATGATCTGTGTTTTCTCACAGTCTCAGGCTGCAGCCATATGTTCCACATGATAAAAAGATTAAAAATAAACGAATATGAAAAGATCCAAGCTCCAAATGTATACTTTCTGCTCATTCTCCTCCCCTCCCCATCCCCCTCTTCCTCCCCCTGCTCCCCTCCTCCAGAGGGACATGCAGGTCCAGGACAACCGCCTGGCCCGGCAGCTGATCCGTCTGCGCGGGGAGATCCACCGGCTCAAAGTGGAGCAGGTGTGCGACCGCCACAAGGAGATGCTGGACGCCGCCACGTACGAGCTGGAGGAGTGCGGCGAGGAGTCGGACCTGCTGTGCGACATCCCCATGAAGGCGGCCTTCGCTCTGTCCATGCCGCTCAAACACCTGGGCCTCACCAAGATGAACATCAACTCCAGACGGTTCTCACTGTGTTAGAAAAAAAGATAAACCCCTTTGTTCGGGCTTATTTCCTCCTCGGGAGCTGTTGATAGAGTGAAGAGGGACTGAACGTGACTTTGCACCTTGGCTTGACATGCATGGGGAGGCCTCCGTGTGTGCACACCTGTATGGCACACGCCCCTTACTGTAATACTGGCACACCCTCCTGCTGGACGGGGCCCGGGCCGCTCGGCTGTTGACTGTTCTTTGCACGGTCATATTAATCAGAGCAGATAGATGAAGGCTTCGAGCTAGACCGAGATGCAAAGGTAGATATGGGATTATGGCATTAAATCTTATACCCAATGAGTTTGCATTGTAAATACAAAGTGTGCCACGTGTGCCAAGGAAGGGGGAAACAGATACATGGAGACTAGTACTGTTCTGCTGAAAAAAGAAGAGTGTCTTGGGGGAGTTTCATGGTTGCAGTGCAGGTCAGACCATTTTAAATCAGTGGTTCCCAACCTAGGGGCCAGGGGCCCAGACGAGGGGCTGCAAGATTAATCTGAGAGGTTGTGATGGGATTAACTAAAAAAAGATTTCCCATAGTCTTTGTTTGTTCTTTTTTTGGTGCTAATTACAGATAGTTACACTCTTCCGCCCTCTGGTTGAACTGGTTACATCCAGTGATGAGGGGTTGGAAGTTGTTTTATTTTAAGAGGTCACAATACAAAAAAAAAGGCTGGGAACCACTGCTTCACATCACTAATCTTTTTTTTTTTGTAAAAAAAAGTATGACATGTCTGGTCCGATAAAGAAAATGTTCAGCAACATTTTAAAATAATTGGCGTCCTTTGACAGAGCAGCATATTCCAGCTGCTGAAGCCTTCCTCCTCCACTGTCCCGACCACTATCCCCAAAGGAAGTGAGGGGTCACACTCACGCCTCTTCTTCATAAACCAAATATATCTCAATATCCTCCGCAGTGCGGTGACGGGACCCAGGAGGCTATGCTAACGCTTTTTATTTTCCATTACCGTCTCCAGATGCTGCAGAGCACGGTTTACAAATATACGGCTGGACAGTGACCAAGTTGTGGCTCTGGGAAATTATTGCAAGATAAGGGGTTTATTTTATAGAATTATATTATTAGTAACAGTAGGATGAATGAGATATTGTTGTTTAACAATATGAGATGTTGGTTTTAACTGTGTTGAATGTAAAAAATATAAAACAACTGTAAGCGTTATTGTTAAATCATGCTTCTGTAATATGAATGTATCTTTATGACAAATGAGAATAAAGAAAAATGCCTTAAAATTCATAGTTTTCTTGCACATGCAACAAAATATTAAAGAGCCTTTACCATATCTCCGCCAGTGGTAAATTGTGTTATTTTAGCGTTTAAAATGTTGTTTATTACACAATGAGAGCTTCAGCTTTGTGTCTTAACCAGGCTAAACGTCACCACATGCTCCATCACATCCATCCTCGGCCCTTAAAGCCATCCGGCACAACAGTGTCTTTCCTGCCACGAGACATTCAGGACCTGGTGTAATATCCAAACATAAGAATGTGGCCCCAGAGGGATTTTGCACAACCACAGACATTGTTGCACATAATTAGTCCAACAAGACATCGCATATGCCTCGGGGCTGTGCGGCTGCAGACTGCGTTGATCCTACTGTGGCATACCTCAGGACACAAATGACCTCTTGTGTGACGTTAGAGCTCGATAGTGGAAATTAAAATCCTATGGAAAAGGCACAGGGGCCGAGGTATTGCACCCCGAGGCCTCCAGGGAAGGCTTTGACAACAAGCTCATGCCACTCAGCTCTGCCCTGCAGATAGTTTCACTTGAACGCTTCCCTTCATACCATTTGTCATCGCGGAGAAGCTGGTATTACGGTGTTTGTTTTGAAACTAAACAAACTTCAAAATGCCTGCCTTTTGAGTTGGTTGAAGGCTGTTTTTAAAGTGTACATGAGTAAGCATTAGCAGCACAACTAAAGCAGCACTCGCTCTCAGGAAAGAGGCCAGCACCTGCGTCGCAAAGCCGGTTTGAAGGAGGCTTGGAAAACTTTCTGCGTATTGATAGTATCTTGATTCGATTGCGTAACAGAATGTGATTTCCAACCACATGTAGAAGTGTAGCGACAGCTGTGGTCCAGGGGAAACTAGGAATACCCTTCCAGGCTCACGAGGCCTGCCAAAAGCTGATTTTTTTTCTTTCCATCATATTAATGAGGAATTTTTGTCTGATAAAATCCTGCCCTCAGAGACAGATATAATACAATGGATGTTGAGATATTTAAATCAGCTCAGTAAAATACTCTGAAACACACATCACTATCAAAAAAAGCCCCCCCAGCAAGTGAAACTACCTCACTCTCCCTCCTAGATTTACGCTCTGCGGCTTTAACGGAAAAAGAGTGCGCTCAGGCGGTTTCACCAAATGAGACTTAATCTACGCTGTGGCAGTCTTCTAAGCACACACGTCTGTGCACTTCCTGTAATGTTTGGACTGACTTCCTGCCAGTGCGTGCTCTGTAGCAGCAGCCGTTCACCACAAGAGAAGAGACCCGCAGCGAGATGCCTGTCAGCGCCGGCTGAGAGCGTGGAAGCGTCGTGAGAGACCCCGACTCATGTCTCCTTTTCGGGGGCTGGTCCTGACCATAATGTGGCCTCTTGCTCACTTTTGCTTTAAATGAGGATTCGTAGGAGGGAAGTCCACTGATTGACATTTCTTAGTTTTTTCCTCTGAGTGACTCATTTTATCTATTAACTTCACAATTGACTTTGTTGTGAAAACCGAGGCCAAAGTCTATTTTTAAATGGTTCGCTGGCCACAACAAAAACAGACACAAACCACATGTGTGACTGACTAAAATAGCCCGGTTGTCTTCATACTAAACCTGAGGCCTGAAACCTTTACGGAGGGAAAACCTGCTTGGTCATACTGTAAATGTTGTACATTATTATACAGCCGCTAAGATCAGTGTGAGGCTGTGTGCAATATTTCCAAGTACTCTCTTGGACCACCACCTCAACCTTACACTGGCGCTCCTTACGCTAAAGGTCACTGACGCACAGATGTTCCACACAGCAGTAAAACAATATAAATATAACCTCACTTCACTTACAGCTGTATTGGAAACATCTCTGGGAGAGGGTGCTGTCCTGACCCCTTTACTATGGAGCCCATAACGTTCCATGTGCACTCACAGCTGCATGGTGAAGCACCTGTTAGAAGCTGCAGAGCAACCCTCAACCTTTCAACGACAGGAAACTCTGTGAGCCGCTCTCCTCCACTCCTCCTGAGTGTGTGTGTGTGTGTGTGTGTGTGTGTGTGTGTGTGTGTGTGTGTTTGCGGCATGTAGACAGACACACATCAGCACCTCTAGCACAGCATTAGATAAAGCAAGAGAAGCGGATGATGACATCTTCACACCCGGGTTTCCAGCGGTGAAAAACATACTTATTGCTAAATAGCTCTTTTGAAAATAAAAAAGATAACTATTCCAAAAAGAATATGTCGATGGCGGCGAGGGAAATCTGATATTGGACGCTTGAAGAGACATTTCTTATTTCAAGAGGTACGTTTCAAACTTGTCCATCAGTGTTAAATTAACGTTTAGAATATATAGAATGAAAAGACTGTGACTAAAGGGAAACATTTCCCTATAATTATCATATGTGCAATATATAATATGCTGCATAAATCGGAAGGTTTGTTTAGAGTTGAGAAAATCTTTTGACTTTTATATAATATATGAAAATTGTTGTTTAGTGAAGAATGATGTCCACACCCAGAATTTGCTCAAATCCATTGTTTGTTGTTGCATGATTTTAACATAAAGGCTTATTGCAATACATATTCAGATACTGGTTGTGTAATTTTATCTGTTGATAAAAATCTGTTTTGCAAAAAAGACCACATAACAGCAATAAGTGTCTTTCTCATTGTAATCTAAATATGCATATGTATTTTATTAATACATTAATATATATATATATATATATATATATATATATATATATATATATATATTTCAAGCATGTATGTGTTTGTAAATTCAGCTGTAATAACTTTATGATAGATAAAGTAGGTGCTGATGACTATACGTGAAGCACGAAAACTAATTTGAGTGTGAAACGTCAAAATTGGAATGAAAAAGGTTCAACGAAAAGAAAATCCATGTTGCTAAAAAAAATGTTTTAAGTGGAAATGTTGCTTCTTATGGCGTTCTCCATTTCTGCTGAAAAAGTGCAGTTTTAGTCTACGGGCCTCACTGACAAAGCCAGAATGTCTTCGTCATTCTCACAGCCCTCACACGACCATCGGCATACCCATAATACTTTGCAAACAATAACAGTCATTTGTTTAGGAAGGCCATCAGCTGCAGATCATAAAAAAAAGAGGGTAGCCCCTCAATGGAAAATGCTGATTTAGTATGTGTGGCTCCCTGAGTGCTGGCCAGTAGGCGTAGCAGTACTGATAATAATAACTTTTTTGAAACGTCTTCATACCCTGGTGGATTACTGTGATTTGGTTCCTCGGGGTCTCAGTACAGTGGCGGGTTGTTATTGTTGTTGCTGGGTCAGGCCTCTCTAGATTCTTCTCACAGCTCTGAGCCTTTGGTGCAAGCGGCTGCTGCGATTAGCCCACTGACCCTGTTCTCAGAGCGGCCCGATGGGAGCCAAGCGAGCTTGAGAAAGCCCATTCGCACAGTGCACCAGTGTAAAACTCAATACAGCACACGTGCTGCTGGATTATAACAAGATTAGTGTTTTTAGAATTTTATAGAGCCGACTATTCAAGTCCGAAGTGGAATGGGAACATGTAACGCCTGCGATTTGCAATGCTGCAGGTTTGGGTGGGATTGCAGTCGACCGGTGTGTGCAGGTCCATGTGGTGTTTGCATTAGAGCCTACAATGGAAGATTTAAAAAGTGTGAGGCTTTTAGTTTCCAGCCTGATTCACTGCTGAGCCTCCATTTTGAGCTGAGGCCCTCGGGTCACATCCGATTAAAAGCAGTTTTCCGAAAACGGAAACATTTTGTGTCTTCTGTTAGTTCCATGCACCTACAAATCTCAAGATAGAATTTGGATTTTTTTTTTTGTTGTTGTTTTTTTCCTAACCATATTTTAACATTTCAAAACGCAGAGCACGATACCTTTAACAACTGTTGAGAAACAGAACAAAAAAAAGAGGCCGAATCATTATCTTATGAACAAGTTGATGCTCATCCTAATGTCTAAAATTGCAGAAAAGATGGGATGCAACTGCAGTTCGGACTATTCAGACGGAGAGTGGATGGAGAACCTGGATGAAATGTGTGAAAACTGCAACTGTCCCATCCCTCCCCAGTCAAGCAACCCAGTAAGTGTCCACGTCCGTGTCCATGTGCAGGCTGGTGTCAGCACATCGCTCCTTGTAGCGTCCGCATGTCATGAATGGGTTTGGTTGCAGTGTGGTTGGATGTGAATGACCACTTGTGAATGACCACTTTTCACGTTGTGTAAATGATGTAATCGTTACCCGGAGGAAATCAAACAAACAGTCTGTTGTTGTATGTTTGAGTCCAGAGACGTTTTAAACCGTGTGAGTTCTCTTTTGTGTGTTAAATGGGAGAGATATTATTCCCTCAGTGGTTTGTTTCCTCCGCAGAAGTTAGATGTCCCATTAGAATAGAAATAAAGGAAAAAGCCACAATAGGTCGAGACATTTTGTCTGGGAGGCGAACCCAAACTGTTATCGATGACATTTCCCTGTGATTGTAGCATGAGGTAGAGCGTTGTTTTACCACACAAGTCTTCTTTTGTTCTTTGGAAAGCTCAACTTAAGTTATGAATCGTGTTCCCTCACTAGTACACAGACCAGCTGATTCCATACCCATCACAGCATTCGCCTCCGACATCTCCTTTACCAGGTAAGACACAGAATGTGTTTCTGTGTGTTTCAGTATCTATGGAACAAGTCGTAGTAAAGTTAAGGACGGAGGTAGCGAAATGTGTTAAAGCAGAAAGGTAAACAGGTTAATGAAGCAAACATATAATGTGAGTTAATAATAAGTGTGATTGAATACATAAGGGAAATATATTTAAATATATTGGAAATACATTAATACGTTTTTTTTTGTTTTGTGGTAAAATGTTTCAATTGTTTGATATATTTATGAATTAAATTACACTTCTAACTCATCCGAAAGCCAATAAGTGTCTTTCTCATTGTAATCTAAATATGCATATGTATTTTATTAATACATTAATATATATATATATATATATATACATACATATATGTATATATATATATATATATATATATATACACACACTGTATATGTACAGAAGTGTCCCACTATCTCCATTCCCCATTGCCATCAGCCATTTTTCAAAATATCCGAATCAGAGGGACTCAAACACCCAGCACACAACACTAACTTGTATCCTATTTTAACAGTCACATTTGTGAGTAAAAACTATCCACAATATATTTCAACTATTTTTTGTTTGATAAACCCTTATGGTGCTCCTCCTGCAGACAACCTTGTGGTGGCCATATACAGTTATGAGCCCAACCATGACGGGGACCTGGGCTTTGAGAAGGGAGACAAACTCAAGATCATCAACAAGTAAGCTGCTGGTTGACATGTAGCAGGGCTCGAGCTGGGTAGAAAGGTTTCTACTCATTGTTCAGCCCCAGACAAGAATGTGCACTCCCCACTTACCCCCACGGCACCTGGAAGGCCTCGACTCCTAAATTAGTGTGTTGGACAAATGTATGCAGCAAGATAAGCTATCCTTACGTTCATTGTCATTTACAGCATTTCACCTTTCTAACCAGGGACTTGTTGCATGAGAGCCTTGTTTTACCGCACAAGCCTTCGATTGTTCTTTGGAAAGCTCAAATTAAGTTACGAGTCTAATCTTGCTGTTCCCTCACTAGTACACGGACTGCGGCTCCTTGTTTCCTGTCTCTCTCTACAGTTAACTCTTGAATTAAGGCAAAAATCTCAAAAACATCATGGATTGAAAAGAGTAAACCTATGTAGAGCATATAGACTTATAAACAGCAAACTCTAATGGAGTTTCTTGCCATTCAATCAGGATTGTATTTACCACTGAGGCCCAAAAGGTCATAACCTCAGTAATATGCCTTGACATTCTGAGGGAGTACCATGACATGTTTGAAGATGACACATATGACTCGTCTTCTATCTCTTAGAATAAATATATCTGGGTTTTTACCAAATGTGTCATTAAAATGGACTCATCTTACACAGAATGTGGGTTTTTTTTTTGCCTGGAAATTTACTTTGAAAATACAATCATTTTGATTTAATGGAGAACTTTTCCTAAGCTATATATAGTGAATATTGTGTGTCACTTGTAGTGAGCATCTCCTCTGTATCTTCTGCTGATTTGTGAGACTTTCATGCATTCTGAAGATACTTATTCATCCTAGAAAATCTATATATAAACTCACCCATCGCTCTCTCGTTTGACATCCAGGGACGATCCAGAGTGGTATTTTGCAGAGTCTCTCACCACAGGCCAGCGGGGCTACATCCCACACAACTTTGTTGCAATGACAACAGTGGAGACTGAACCGTACGTCACACAGGAAGCATAAATATTCTGCTGTCAACGCCATGCCCCTCAGCCCTCAGAGCCTCGTACCATGCATGCTGCGGCCCTGGGGGAAGGGGAAGTGGTTAGCTCAACGTGTGAAGCATATTGTGTGTTTGTGCTGCAGGTGGTTCTTTAAGAACATTTCAAGAAACGAAGCCATGAGGCTCCTCCTCTCTCCCGGGAACACGCTGGGCTCCTACTTGATCCGAGAGAGTGAGACAACCCAAGGTGAACCTTTTTGTCATCATGGCATTGACTCATATACAGCCGACAGACAGTAAAATCTCTTTCTCAGGTAGTTTCTCAGCAGTATATTTGTGGCCTTCCACTGTTAAATTTGCTTCCAAATGCACTGCATTTAATATTGTTTTCAAAGAGATCGACATATTTGTTATACAAGTGAGACAATGCACAAAATGACTGGCATCCTCTGTGTCACACAGTGTTAATATTACTGGCCGTGTTTAAAAAATACCATTTCCTACAAACCCCCTTCCTGTTCTTCAACTTAAACTCTGTTTAATTTGTGTTGTAAATGCAGCACAAACACTGGAATGCTAAGATGTGCATGAATCTGAATCTGGTAGTGACTTCATGATATAAAAAAGGGACACACAAGCCATCCAAACCGAAGTTTAAAGCTAATTTGCATTGTGATTTTCAGATGTATCAGCCAAAATCATCTCACATTAGAATATGCTTCCACTTCGTTCCAGGGTCATTCTCCCTGTCAATCAGGGACTTGGACCACAACACCGGTGAAGGAGTCAAGCACTACAGAATCCGCAACATGGACAACGGCGGCTTCTACATCACAGCCAAGATCTCCTTTAACTCGCTGAAGGAGCTCGTCCAGCATCACTCACGTGCGTGCAGCCCGTTGGAGGGGGTCGAATCAAGGTCACCGCTGGGTCCTCATCGGAACAGTCTTTAACCTGTCCTCCTTCTCTCTCTCTCTCTCTCTCTCTCTCTGTCGTTCAGGTGACGCAGATGGGTTGTGCACCAAGCTGATGAAGCCGTGCCAGTCGAGGGCACCGCAGAAGCCGTGGTGGCAGGACGAGTGGGAGATTCCCCGTGAGTCCCTGAAGCTGCAGCGCAGGCTGGGAGCGGGACAGTTTGGAGAGGTCTGGATGGGTGAGTGACAGGGAGGACAATGTGGGGATGTTCAATCATTTAAGTGCTATTTTTCCATTTTGTGCACAAGAGTTTGCATCATTTTGCACGGATACATCGCACGCACTAAGTCCAGTTGCTCGTTTCAGTTGCAGGCTGCTAAAGCCTTTCGCCAGGGTTTTTCTGCAGCGTGTGCAGAACAGTTTCCTCAACACAGTCATAATTGTAGGCTTGCATGAGCTGGTTAACTGAAGAATGATGAGAGGTATTATCCCTCTTATGCAACATCACTCAAACTACATAAATATTAATTTCCCAAAGAGCTCGCGGATTGGAGGACATCTCTTAACAAGAAGGCAACATGTTTTGATCACAAGGATGTGAGTTGAAATAATCTGTGCCAAAGCCCCCTTGTTATTCAATTGGACGGGTATTTCCCTTCTATTTTCCATCCACATTTGCCAGCACCATTCAACATCCCAAACAACCACTGTACTGGAGATAAACATTGCCAACCATGGAACGTGTCGTCATTACACAGCCACTTTCTATTTACAGTATCTTCTTGCATGGCGTCTGGCATTGTATTCCTTTCTCTATCCTCATCCAAACATTGGTTCAAGAACATGCTTGAGTAATGGCACTGCCACTTGCTATGAAGTGTTTATTGGCGTTGATTAACATAGAAATACGGAGGAATGCTTTGAAGAGTGGATGTAATCTGTTCCCGGTGAGAGATGCTAGCCGTGTCACGTGACTGAAGACGGAACTGGTTGACTGTGGGTTCAATTGGCATGTGTTAGTGAACCAGATCTGGACCAAGATCCTGTTTGCACCAGAGTCATGTGGCGCTGTTTAGCACATATTGAATCCCAACTAACAGAGCCACTGTATTTATGAACCCTACCAGCTGAGATGAAAGCCTTCTTCATTTACTTTTGCATTTAACACAGTGTAGTAGTGAATGTGACGAGATTTATTTTGCCGTGATAACAGCCTGACTTTGGTTATCTCCTGACATTAGTTCCAGGACATCTTTGGTTAGAAGTGAAATAGAAACTATTAGGGGGGTGATCACAAATATTCATGGTCCCAAGAAGATAAATCCCAATCACTTTTGGCATCCTCTGACTCTGCGTCTAGCCCCATCATCAAATCAAAATTACAATCACTCAATACTTAGAAAATACCTGCAAAACTAATGACATTCCTATCAGCCTCTGCAGTACTTTCAGTGCTAATTAGCTAAAGTTAGCATGCTAATGCCCTAAACCAGTGGTTGTTAACCTTATTGGAGGTACTGAACCCTGCAAGCTTCATCAGTGCATTCACCGAACCCTTCAGAATTGGAAAAATAAAATATGATTTCTTCAAAACATGGGTATATATTTTGTTAGTGCACAAAATGAACCATGCATCAGTTGCACACAAAATCACTGTGTTCAAAGAACAAAATCAACAAAACATGAATTTCACACAAAAACATAACTCAATGAATATTTACTGCAAATCAATGTGACGAAAAGAAGAAAAATGGTGTGTTGCGGCCCGACATTGCTAGTGTGAACCGGGCTATACTGTGTGTGTCTTGACCCCTGAGAGTGACTCACCGAACTCCTGGGGTTCGATCGAACCCAGGTTAAGAACCACTGCCCTAAACTAACATCAGGACGTTAGCGCCGTTGTCCAGCCTCAAGTCTTTTTTTGATCAATGTCTTTCAAACGCCTGCTGATGTCTACACATACATTTTCAGGTGTCTACAATAATGACAGGACGGTGGCTATTAAGAACCTGAAGATGGGCACAATGTCGGTGGAAGCCTTCCTGGCAGAGGCCAACATGATGAAGAACTTGCAGCATCCACGCCTCGTCCGCCTCTTCGCCGTTGTTACCCAGGAGCCAATCTATATTGTCACGGAGTACATGGAAAACGGTGGGTAGAAATACTTTGTACGTGTCACAGCCTGAGGAATTTAGCTAATAACACCAATCATCAAGAGGGAATTCCACTATATCACTGAATGCATTAAAAGAAAAGGAAATCGTGGGTTAGGAAATGTATGCTCATTTGAAGTTAAATTAAAAAGAAATCCTTCTGTCATCAAACCAACTCCTCTTCGTTCAGTTTAGTCTTCTGGAATATGTCTAAGCCTGCCTGAAACGATTATTCCCTTAATCTGCAGCCTCGTTTTCCTGAACACTAAAGGCGACGTCACCAGGGTAAGGTTGGCGCCTCGAGTACAGACACAGAAAGTATTTTATAGACGGTGGTGCGCCATAGGCGTTCAGGCCCGAACATGTTGATCTGCTATCAGACTACGGTTGCCAGAGCACATCCTGGAACTAAAGGCCCCGATGCGTTTCCACCTTTTCATGAGTCATCGTGTTTTCAGACGTGCGCTCCACATCAGTGACTCTGTTGAATTAAGCTGAACGCCTTTTGATTTCAGAACCACGGCCGCCTCCTTGTATATCTAAATGATATGAGATGCACGTTACTGGAACAGTATCGCACGATCACCCCCCGTGATCGGACATGAATGCAGCTGTGAGAGCAAACCTAAATAAGGGAGCAAAGTCGTGAGCCTTGCCTCCCAAAGCATGCTGCTCTGCTGAAGTGGCCTGCCCCTCTGATAGGCTATTTTCAGCTTCTCCTCACGGCGCTCCTGTGTTCGCCGCTCTGTGCTGAAATATTTCAAAGCAAACATGAACTTTCACTTCTTTTCCGGGCCCTTCCAGGTCGCTGGTGTTAACTCACTGGGGGGAAGTCTCCTCTGGCCCGTCTGAGTCGAGTGGGGTGTCAAAATAGGAGAGGGTGATTCACCAGGTTATTGTTCACGCAGGCCCTTTGATGAGTCTGTTTTACGCATGTGCATCCACAGACATGACGGCCGTTAGTCTAGCATCGTGTCACAGGCTCTTTCCCTCTTCTTCCCTTCTCACAGAGCAAACTACGTGTGAAAGTACTGCGACTCACAAACACACAAGTAACACAAAATGGGGTCATGGTAACAGCTGCAAACAACTTTTCGTACTACAAGCTTTCTGCCTTGCAATAGTTTATTACACACAATTGCAGCATATAGAAGTGATCCAGTATCTGCTTCACTTTGACCTCAAGAGTCTTTGTAATTTTTTTTCCCGGGGAGGAACAACAACAAAAATGCATAGAGAGATGCTGTCACAAGCAAAGCAACAGCCTTACAGCTGTATTGAATGGAGTGCCTTTGTATGGTATTGCATGAGGCTGTCTCTTTGTCCGCTGCCCATGACACAATTGTTGCCTCTGTTGTCAAGAGAAAGGATGGCTCGGAGTTCCTGTCTTTTCAGTTTGTCCTTTTTTTATTATTATTATTGGAGGCAACAAAGATGGAAAATAACAGGCGTGTCAGCTTCCCTTTGTGACCTTGACAAAGAGCGTTCCTCTGGCTCTCAGACATCAAAAGCCGTCTTCCGGACTTAAGCAGAGGAGCAAAGGCCTCCTCTTTCCTGGCACAGTCATTCCTCTTATTTCCTTTGGTTTGACTTGGTTGGCTGACGTGCAGAGGTATTGTTCTCTGCTAATCAAACTCAATCCACGTCGGCTCTCACAAGCTATGCATCAACTTGACAGATGCTCCGTGTACTTCCTCACAATGTTATGTTCCATTATTTGAAGCGCTATTCTTGGTCCAACTGTCTATTTATGTCTGTGAGGAATGTTGATGTTTTTTTGGAACCAAAGGAAAAATATCATCAGTCTTCTAGATAGAGCGTGACTTCACTTTTGTTTTCCAATTAATATTAAACCAAGTTGCTTTATCATCTGTACACATGCTCTTTCAAATACAAAACAATAAACAGGCGTAAACTAGTTCATAACTTGCAGAAATAGGTTGCTAGAGTCCACCACCTGTTGTGACGTGATCTTTTATATAAATTCATATTGTTCAGCAAAATCTTGAATATTGTTTTTACAGGTAGCCTAGTGGATTACCTGAAAACAACGGAGGGAGGCAATGTGCCCATGAACACTCTCATAGACATGGCGGCTCAGGCAAGACATCTCTTTTTTTCTTCCTTTCAATGTTTGTGTACTCATATCTCCATACTTACCAGATTCCCTTTCATCGCTTCCTATTCTCTCTTCTGATCCTCATAGACGGGAAACTGGCCACTGTTGTAATGAGGCTTACACTCAACACTGATCTTATAATATCGACAGAGCTGGATGGTTGTGTGTATTGTGATGAACTTCGGGCTAAACATGTTGGCGCAAATAAAGCCTGAATACAGTCTGAATAGGAGACAAATTCAAATTCATTTAGAAAAATGAGGGCATGGTGACAAAACCTGATACAGAATGTTCATTTCTCTTTCATCTAGAAACGTAAGATGCTCTGGCACCGCTCTGCCGAAGTGACAACCATTGTGTACTGTCACCCAGATGAAAATTCATTTTGTGAATATAAAACCTGACAAAGTCAATCCAGATGTTTGGACATGCAGTTTGGACTGCAAGTTAAAATATACAGTTCAGCATTTTGGGAAATATCCTCTTAAAAGTCCTCTTATCTAGCTCTTTAAGCAACAAAGTGAATGAGTATTCTCCCAAAATGTTGTGTAATCACGCCTGCATCTGCTTCTCTGAATGTTAAATGCCAGGAAAGTGACTTTGACTTAGGCCTCCATATATTGTGGGTGTGGGAATGGAAAATAAAACCACAAGAAGACAGACTGAAATTTGAAAGTCTAACAAAAAAATAGATTCTTCAGCCGGAGTAGACACTTTCTCCGGCGCTTCAGAGTGCGGCGCAGAAAGGTAGGGCTTATACAGAGCTTTGTGGTGAACGTATTTTACAGAAAGATGCACAGATAGCATTTGCGGTAAACACGCTAAGCAGGTAACTCTCTCTGTGATGCAAAATGCAAGTGATTGATGACCTTGTTCTTGGACACTGTCCACATCCTCATCCCTGCTAAAACAAAATGTGTGTAATCACATTCGCTTGAATTTGTACTCAAATGTACTTAGTTATCGGAGAATAGAGCTATATATATAATTCACTGAATGCAAAGTAATGGTTTAAAGTTTCAGATTGAGTCAAACCACAGAGTGCAGAGGCGTTCAGTTGCCTGAGAGTGGAGTCATGACGACAGTAGACGTCTATGACAGACGCAGACGTACGTACTTCTCACGTTTATGACAAAACCCCCAGGGCCAGTCGAACCTATGTGATAGATTCTCCTGTCTGAAATATACACCGCTGGCCCAGAAAAACATGGAGTGTTGGATGTATAAACAAATGAAAACAGTCCCAAAAGACACAGATGCTAATCAACTGTGAGTTCTGTAGAAATCTTGAGATTCTTCACAAACAGCTTATTGCATGAGGTGAAGTATCAATTTAAATGTTCCTAGAAATGACTCATGTAGTATTGGATTGAGTCAGAATCACATTCACTGGAATAATCAGCCAGTCTGCAGTAGACTGAGGTGAAGGCAGGACTGCAGCTCTTCGTATCAGGAAGTAGAGCAGCTGTGTACCTGGGTGGAGTACGGAGGTAAAGGGGGTCAGGGAAGGAATTGACCTGGGGAAGTGGTAAACTCCCTGGTTTGGGAGTTCAGCAAACCAGTTCATCTGTCCAACACACATGCATATTACAATTCAATTCAGTTTATTTTATATAGCCCAACATCACAAATACAAGCTTGTCTCGGAGGGCTTTACAATCTGCACACATGACATCCCTGTCCCGGGACCTCACATCGGATCAGGAAGAACTCCCCCAATAAAGATAGTAAAAACCCTTTCACAGGGAAAAAAGTGGAAGGAACCTGAGGGAGAGCAACAGAGGAGGATCCCTCTCCTCGGATGGACAGAAGCAATAGATGTAATGTGACCAGAATGAATAACGTAACAGAGTTACAGCACATTCAATGAATGTGACAGAAATTATTCATATAATGAGTAGTAGGCATGGTCCATGAACCAGATAGCCACAATCCATGAAGCAGAAGGAGATAGAGAGAGAGGGGGGCATCAGCAGGGCCATGGCAGCTGGCAGGACCGGTTCCAGGCCGCTTCCATCAGCAGGGCCATGGCAGCAGGCAGGACCGGTTCCAGGCCGCTTCCATCAGCAGGGCCATGGCAGCAGGCAGGACCGGTTCCAGGCAGCCACGATCCATGGAAAAAGAAAGTAGAGTTAGTAATGTGCATTGAAGAGACAATAATTTATCCAGAAGGAGAGAAATAAGAGGAGAAGAGGAGAGGAGGAGTGAAAGAGGAAGAGAATAAGAGAGGAGGAGCTCAGTGCATCCTAAGATGTCCCAAAGCAGTCTAGGCCTATAGCAGCATATCTAGGGGCAAACCTGAGCCAGCCCTAACTATAAGCCTGAAACAGCACTAACTACAAGCGCCATCAAAGAGGAAAGTCTTAAGTCTACTCTTTAATGAGGTGACTGTCTGCCCCCCGGACTGAAAGTGGAAGCTGATTCCACAGAAGAGGAGCCCGATAACTGAAAGCTCTAGCCCCCAACCAACTTTTTAACACTCTGGGAACCACAAGTAACCCTGCATTCAGTTTGCACAATAGCAAAACATGCACAGGTCCCTCCACCTGAACACAGTCATAGGGCTCGTCTAATGATGTGCTGTTCCCTGCAGGTGGCTGACGGCATGGCCTTTATAGAGAAGAAAAATTACATCCACCGAGATCTGAGAGCAGCCAATATTCTGGTGTCGAATGAACTCATCTGTAAGATTGCCGACTTTGGACTGGCAAGGCTGATCGAGGACAACGAATACACAGCAAGAGAGGGTAACACCAGCTTGTTGAAATCACTTGTATCACATGTTGTTTTGAGCCTGTTGAACCTCATTTTCAGGCTATATCGTGTCTTCTATCAGTATTCATTGTTTTATTATAACACTTCAGTTTGAGTGCCTTTGAAATGGAAAGTAATCCCTTTTAAATGAAATAAAACAAAGTGTTCATGCTTGTTTTGAAAAATAAAGTTTCTTCATGTGTTAGGTCTGACCGCTGCTATAACACACACTTATATAGTTTCCTAATTTATGTTGTTTATATGCTATATGTTGTTTATATGTTGTTTATATGCTATATGTTGTTTTTTACTTTTTTAATTGTTTTTACTTTTTTAACTATTTTTGCACTATGTTTATATGTTGTTTATATGTTATATGTTGTCTTTTTTTTACTTTTTAAACAGTTTTTGCACTATTCACTTTATGTCAGACAGTAGAGAAACATAATTTCAGGTCTGTATGTTTGCACATGTTTGGAAGAAGTGACAATAAAATTGACGTTGACTTTGCCTTAGGTGCAAAGTTCCCCATCAAATGGACAGCACCAGAGGCTATTAACTACGGCACCTTTTCCATTAAATCGGATGTGTGGTCATTCGGGATCCTCCTGACAGAAATAGTGACATATGGACGCATACCTTACCCTGGTAAATACTCATGCCTGTCCATCACAGTATCATTCTAGAAAATCCTCACATGTCTAGCATATATTATAGTAATTGCTGAAAACAGCAGCATGCACATAATCTCCTACATCTGACCTGTTATTCAGGTATGTCCAACCCAGAGGTAATCCAGAACCTGGAGCTGGGCTACAGAATGCCGAAGCCGGAAAACTGTTCAGAGGGACTTCACGACGTCATGGGTCTGTGCTGGAGGGAAAACCCAGAGGACAGGCCCACCTTCGAGTACCTGAGGAGCGTTCTGGAGGATTTCTTCACTGCCACAGAGAGGCAGTACCAGGAATAGCCCTGATTGGGTGGCAGAAAGACTTACAGACTTACAATAAATGTATTCAAACTAAAGGCGAAAGCCTGTGAAGATGGATGCTGGATTTAGTTTTATTTGTTTTTGAAGAGTACTTGCCTTTATATTGATTTGGTAGAAACTGAGATTCCAAGTAAGATTACTTTGTTTCTGCGCCAAACGTATTGCGAAGTGGCCTCTTAGATAAGATCTCATGCATGTGGAACTGAACCTTGGAAACTCCTGTAACAGCTGGATCACTGCAGAGCCAAGAAGAGGAAGGAGAGCGATCCCCATGTAGCCTGAACTGCCTGATGTAGCTCAATAAGCTGCTCTGCCGGTGCTCATTATGATGTAAATACCGTCAGTGCTTCATCTGTGTTTTACCTCTGCAGTTTGATACATGTTGCTAATATGTCCATGTCATGCAAAACTGCTCAAATGTTTTATGTAAATGTGTTAAATTCAATCACACTGCATTTTGGACACTGTAGTTTGGGTTTTGTTGTCAACATGTTCCCAAGATATACCAATAAATATCAGACAGCCACTCAAAATATGTATTTGTGATCATCTGATATTGAGCAGCAGTGATTAAATGTTACTGGGTGGGTGCAGTTGCTCAGCACAGGACTGTATGTACATATGTGATGTACATGTCCTGTTCATCAGTACTTCCATATTTTTAATTTTCCATTCTACCATACTTTTGAGAGGCATGCCAACGTATTACATATGATGCATTGCTATAAATTAAACAACACCAGTAGGCAAACGTAGGTAAAAAAAAATAGCTCCACCTGGACCAGCTGCATTATTACAATGCTGCATACACAGTAATGCATCAGTTGTAATGAGAAAACATCATAGAAATCAATGTAATACCACACCATTATGCTGCATAATTACTATAATTGTACGACTTCTGCACTTATTTTGTAGTTTTCACATTGTGGCATTGCTATTTTTATTACGTGTTTTCCCACTGAGCAGGTAGTGCAACTGTTAAATAGGGGACGCTCACGGCGTCCAACGACTTCCACGCGAGTATCCGCGCGCAGAGGGGGAGGGACTCTGTCGCCCCCTGTTGAAAGCAGCTGGTATTGCTCTCCATTGATTGGACGTGATACAAACTATCCGCCTCTTGTCGCTGTTGTCTCCTGCAGTGTGCGGGGAAAGCCAGCCAAAAAGCAGTAAAATGGCGCTTAGTTCCCAAGGAACAAAGAAAAAAGTTTGCTACTACTATGACGGTGAGTGCTCGTGTGCCGACACTTTGGCGTGAGGACGCGCGGATGAACGAAATCCGCCACTTCGCGCCAACAAAGGTGTCCGTTTATCGCACCTCCTTGCTAACCTAGCACGCTAGCTAGCCGAGCTAGCTCGAGTAGCAGGCGGCTTTCATCTCCTCGGGCTAACCGGGTCGCTAAATCCACCCCGAGTATCTAATGTCCCGTTGGTATCAACTTCCCCGGAGCCACGACTTCCCCCCTCGACGAGGGTTTCGTCGGCGTTTGCACACCAGATGTTAGTTTTTGTGCTAAATTAGTTCAGCTCACTAGCTAAGGAGCTAACAATGGGGGGGATATCAGTACTTCATTGTCGCCGCAATTAACGCGAACGCCAGGCTCGCATTAAAATGGCTCATCTCTTCTCCTTCAAACGGGAGGGAGGTCGGCGCAAACATCTTGTTTTACTCGACACGAGTGGGATGCTGGAAACAAAGCGCCGCCATGCAGATAGTTAATTGTAGCCGAGCACTTTAGTGCAGTTTCACGGAAGCGATTTGACTCGAGTGTGTTTACCGACGTGCACCGACGCTATTGTTGGATACCACCGCGACCTCAACGCGAGCAGGAAGTCACTCAGGCAGTCTCGGGCTACTTCGTGTACACGTTTGTTCAACTTTTGCATTAGAAATTAAATAAATATTTGAATGTGTGTGTGTTTTTTTTTCGTTCCCCCCCTCCCCCTCCCCAGGTGATGTTGGAAATTATTACTATGGCCAGGGGCACCCCATGAAGCCACACCGCATCCGCATGACCCACAACCTGTTGCTCAACTATGGACTCTACAGAAAGATGGAGATCTATGTATGTCATGTTACAGGAACAAATGTCTGGCCCTCGCCTCCTGTGTCCCAGCAGCTGACCTGTCCTCTGTGTTTCAGCGTCCGCACAAAGCCAGCGGAGAGGAGATGACTAAGTATCACAGCGACGACTACATCAAGTTCCTGCGTTCAATTCGACCGGACAACATGTCGGAGTACAGCAAACAAATGCAGAGATGTACGTTTGGTCAGAGAGGCGGTTTGATGGGATAAGAGACAAATAAAACAGTTTTCCGAAAAGCAATGTTTTGATGTATTTGCGCTTGCTTTGCAGTTAACGTGGGAGAGGACTGTCCAGTGTTTGATGGTTTATTTGAGTTCTGCCAGCTCTCGGGAGGCGGCTCCGTTGGTAAGTTTTTCCCTTTTTTGTGTGTGTGTGTGTTGGACCGTTATCATGCCATCATCACCCCCAGTAATCTGTTCAGTACAAGCGGGTTGTTAATTCTTCTCTGTGCTCCAGCCGGTGCGGTGAAGTTGAACAAACAGCAGACGGACATCGCCATCAACTGGGCCGGAGGCCTGCATCACGCCAAGAAGTCAGAGGCCTCTGGGTTTTGCTATGTCAACGACATCGTGCTTGCTATCCTGGAGTTACTGAAGTGAGTACAAAAGCCCTATCGTAGCCGCTCAAGTACAGGTTTGCTTTGCACACGTGGTTGATCAAAATGTCTGTTTTGGAAACTGATGACGAGTTTAGGTGTCCAGTCGTTCTCCTAAACGAGCACAAGTGTTAAAGATTTCATTTTAAATACTTCAAAAGGTGGCAAAAACGTTTTTTCTCATGGGCTACATCAAAAGTTGTAGGGCTTAAATGACCCCTTCTGTCTTTCCAGATACCACCAGAGAGTTCTGTACATAGATATTGACATCCATCATGGAGACGGCGTGGAGGAAGCCTTCTACACCACAGATCGCGTCATGACTGTGTCCTTCCACAAGTACGGGGAGTACTTCCCCGGCACAGGCGACCTGAGGGTGAGCCTGGAAGTCTATTTTCACAGAAAGTTCACATTGTCATCATCGTCGTACAGTGAGTTGACATTTGCCTTGTTCTCTGCAGGACATCGGTGCCGGTAAGGGTAAATATTACGCCGTGAATTACCCACTGAGGGACGGCATTGACGACGAGTCATATGAAGCCATATTCAAACCTGTAAGTACACAAAGACTTGTTGACTGATGTTTTTAAGTTGAGGTCTCCCTTGGTGGACAGCAGCATTTGAACAAGTGGATGTTGTGGTTTGTGTAGATCATGGCCAAGGTGATGGAGATGTACCAACCCAGCGCAGTGGTTCTGCAGTGTGGAGCCGATTCTCTGTCAGGAGACCGGCTCGGTTGCTTTAACCTCACCATTAAAGGTCATTTGAAACATCTCTCTCCTGATGATCAAAGCAAAGTTTTTTTGCAGCTATCTTGATTAAAATGTAACTGAGAAACTAAATATTTCCCCCGCCCCATGCTGTGCTCAGGCCATGCCAAGTGTGTGGAGTACATGAAGAGTTTCAACCTGCCACTGCTGATGCTGGGCGGAGGAGGCTACACAATCCGTAACGTGGCCCGCTGCTGGACGTATGAGACCGCTGTAGCCCTCGACACCTCCATCCCCAACGGTGAGTCTTGTATGCCCATGATGCACTGAATACAATTGGTCTGTTTTTTTTAATTTGAGATACGATTTCTTTGTGGTGGAGATCAAACACCGTCTCGGTAAACGAAGACATTATATTAGTGTATTGGAGATAATTAAATATTGATGAATTAATAGTCCATTGCCAGATCCTTTGATCATTAAACCACACAATATTTAAGTAGCATTATTTGTCCAGCAGGTGAAAAGAGAAAAATAGTATTGAAGGCTTTTTAGTAGCCTCATACAAATGTAAAATAACTTGTGATCTCAACTTGACAGAGCTCCCATACAATGACTACTTTGAGTACTTCGGACCAGACTTCAAGCTGCACATCAGCCCCTCCAACATGACCAATCAGAACACCAATGACTACCTGGAGAAGATCAAGTGAGTGTACCAAACTGCCTTTCGGTTATTATTGTTTTTTTTTAAACTTGTGTTGTGAAAAAGGTAAAGGTTTGTGTCTCGGGTCGTATAGTAAGTTCAACCTGCTCTCTGCCCTCTAGGCAGCGCTTGTTTGAGAACTTGCGTATGCTGCCCCACGCCCCGGGAGTCCAAATGCAGGCCATCCCCGAGGACGCTGTGCAGGAGGACAGTGGTGACGAGGAGGAGGACGACCCCAACAAACGCATCTCCAGTAAGAACATCTCCCATAGGCCTTATGTTCAGTTGGAATTGATCTTGCCGTTCACCTTTTTTTTTTTTTTCAAACGGTAGATTTCCATGTTTTGATTCGACGCTAACCCCTCTGTTCATGTTCAGTCCGCGCTCATGACAAGAGGATAGCGTGTGAGGAGGAGTTCTCTGACTCGGAGGACGAAGGCGAAGGAGGCCGCAGACACGCAGCCAGCTTCAAGAAATCCAAGCGAGCCAAAACCGAAGGAGAGAAGGAGGGAGAAGAAAAGGAGAAGAAAGGCGAGGAGGAAACAAAAGGTATTTATCAATTATTTTTTTTAATTCTATTTTTTACATTTTCAATCCCCTCTCCGTGTTATTTAAAAAGAAAAGTACGTCCTATTAACATTTTACGTCTCATTTCTTTTATAGAAGTAAAGGAAGAAGAGAAGGTGCCAGAGGAAGAGAAAATGGACACCTCAAAGTGAGAAACAGTGCCCTCACTTATTGACTGTGTTGCTCAGGAAGTGGCTTATTGGGTGTGTTAATCATGTCCTTTCTCTGGGTCTTTTCAGGCCAAAAGAGGAGTCCAAGACACCTTGAGGTCCTCAGTAGCCACGGATGCCAAGGCAACTGATCAGAACACATCTTAAAGCGAGATTGTTTTGAGTAAATCATCTTTCCAGGCTGCTGCTGTTGAAGACAGTGAAGAACTATATCTTTGTAATGAGACCCCACCCCCTCAACACGGGATGGGGATCCAAACGTTTTCTAGGACACCTTTTCAACCTTTACCTGTTTCTGGACTGAGGTCAAACTGAATATTTCTTTTGTATGCTTTCTCATTTTTTTTTATTAATCTTTTTATTCTATGACTTTTGCTTTTCCCTTGTGATGTAACTCTGTAAAAATGGCTTAGTACATGTATGCTTTTATATATCTGATGGATTTAATTTATTTAAATCATAGATATTTTTGGCTACTGTTTTGTCTTACAGTCCCACTTGTCATGTGTCTTTAAAATGCAGTTGAAGCATGTTTATACAATAGATCCTTTTCTGTAATACATGTGTCACTGGTTGTCTGCTGAGGTCACCAAGAGTGGTTAAGAGGGTTGTGTAGACCCGAGTACCTTAACACGGCACAATGAAAGTGAAATTGCAGTTCTTTTTAGGTTGTAATTTAGTATGTGTCCTTTTAACATTGACAGCTTCATCTTTTTGGGACTCCTGCCACAAAATATAAAAATTGATTGGGTTCTGTCACATAATTGCTGATATCAGGCTTAAATTCCACTGACATTTGGACTCAAATATCCAGAGTATAGTATACTGTTAAATGGGAGCAAGACAAATGCCAGGATTCATTTCTTGTATATATTTGTATTCTGAAAAGTCATTTAAATCTGACAGACCCCAGTGTGCGTTGGCCACACTTTTTACACCAATAAAAACTGCCCTGAAAAGTTACGTCTCTTTGTTCTCTGACATTATTGACTCCGCTGCAGTTGAAGTATTTTACATTCAAGGTTTTAATGCTCCATATTTATTTATTTTCAAGGCAATACCCAGTACACACAAACAATATCTGACAATTTAAAACCAAACCAAAAGCAGTGTTTTATCAAAGGGAAATAAAATGCCATTGCTGACATCTGTAACAGACACACACTCGATACAAAAACATCACAGATGTTTCATTTAAACCGGTTAGGACGGGCGGTTTCCAACCTATCGCTGGTTCAGAGCCAGGCACTCTGCTCCACTGTGCCGTCCAGCAGTTCCTCCTGCTCTGCCGGCTCGGTTCCAGCATCGCTCTCTGGATCCCGTCTCGGTTGCAACGACGGCGTTTCAACAGCTCCCGGGCTGTGCACCTGAAACATGTTTAATTTAGAGGCTACCTCACATGAAGCGAGAGTATTGGAAACAAGGAAATCACATCTGACGAGAATAAAGTAACTTATTGAATACAGACAGTTGGCGATTTTCATATTATAAACACATGTTTCAACATGTTTAAGGTGAAACATCTGACCACAAAGCAGTCAGTCTAGAGGAAACACATCAGTCCAAAAAAAAAAAAAAAAAAGTTTTTTGTTTTTACTAACCGTTGTAAAATGAGTTGGTATGACGCAATAAATACACATAGGCGTTACTTAATACTATAACAGGCTATTTTGTTTGGTGTTATAAGACTTTAAAGGTGTAACCCAAAACAGTACGGTATGCGATTCTAAATACAAATGTTACTTTTTGTTAATATATGCACTTCTCCTTTAGTGAAGCAAGTTTACAGTATTTGTCCCTTGCACTGTATGGATCTTTCAATTCCGTTTTGAAGGATTTTAGAAATCCACGGATTCATCTGAATTTGATACACATCCCTGACCTTTTTTTTTGTTATATAAAAAATCAATCTGACTGAAATGACTTGCTATACGTAACACAGAAGGATGACGTAACATCAGCCTGTGACGAGTAACGCAGGTCTCGGTGTAGAGTCAGTGATCTGACAGCAACTCACCCTCCGGCCCCGGATCGGCCGCTTCCTGCACGGACAGAGGTAGAGGAATGACGTACAGGCAGCAAAGCAGCGGAAAGAGAACACCATTTCCATCACGGACATCAAGATGAGAGGCGCCCACAGAATGAGTGTGGTGCTCTGGATGACAAAATAAAAAGAAAAGATGACGGCACATACCTCTGACCAATAAGCACTTCTCTTTCTTTTTTTTGCAGCATCTCAACTTACATAGATCCGGGTTGGGTCGAAGGGGCATTCGTAAGTGATGCTGGAGGAGCCCTGATCATCAGCAGAAAACGAGCAGTGCGTTAGGAGGCCCCATCCTTTGTTAATGATGGCTTTCACCATTGAAACTGACAAGGCCAGGGTGGAGGCAATCGACAAGAGACCTGCCAGGAAGCTGAAGACCAGCAAGACCCACTGCTGCAAGGACATCGTCACATGAGTGTGTTAGTCAGTGAAAACACAACACTGGATCCAGTGTGTGAACGACACTTTTCCTCACAACAAATAACAGGCGTTTTCAATGTCGATTAGATGTCAAAGGGAAGCTCTAGGAACATGGAATGAAAATCCCAGTGAGTCCACAATCCGAGGACAGACGTCCAATATGTGAATGAATGTCATATCTGCATGCTGTGTTTCCTATTCATATAGCCATCATCTGCGTTGTGTTTACACACACACACCTCACTCAAAAACAGAGGGCAGGTTTTAACAAGAGCCGGCAAATGGAGAAGCTGTGCCAAAGAGGGGGAGAACTGTATTTACCAGGATCCTGTTCCTCTTGTTTTTGGACAGGACAATGGCAGTTATTCCACCTATAATTCCCTAAGGGGCACAAGAAGTCCAGCAAAAACACACAACATTACTTACAAATATATTTTAAACCAACATACGCTATTAAATATGAAATATAAATTTGCTTTTAAGCTCCTTCGTGCACACATGGAGTTTTCACACCACTTACCACCAAGCCTGCCACAATAGCAATGACATTAGCGATGGCGTACACCATGGTCCGGGCCAGAGCGTGCACGTTGATGTGCCGGAGCACAGCGCCGTGCACCAGCGCTCCAAGAAGGAAGTTAACGTGGCCCACCAGCACCAGCCCCAGCCCCATCTTCATCAGGGCCTTGTTGTCCTTGAGGTTGGCACAGCATACTCCTAGAGGATGCAGAAATATGCCATTTCAATTTCATAATCTTAACTTTGTTTTCTGCCAACAAGATATACAACTAATTCCTTACAATGCATGTACAAGAGTCCATATCATCACACTGAAGCATTTGATTAATACAATATTAAGAGTATGTAAATGCTGTGTGTGAGCATCAGTGTTGGCGACAGGACGAAATCCCAAAGAAGTGTATTCAGCGTGATCCTAAACATAGAACGAGCTCTGTGACTGCAGTACATTGAGAGCTTGTGGTTTCAGCAGAGCAAAAAAAAAAAAAGCGGGCCAGCGGTTATTACACCATAAGAACACTTCTAAGACTTCCAATCATCCCCAACCCCCTGCAGATATGTCTCTCCCCCCTGCAATGCTGCAAAATGCTGCAGCTATGGCGACAAACTCAGATCACCCATAACGGCCTAACCCCTCCTGAACCACACAGGACAACGCTCTGGGTTGGGTATCAAACATCCACCTCCACATTGAACTGGCCTGAGGGGGTCAGGAAGAAACACATATCTGCAACTGGTCTGTCTCATTCAAACCTTTGGCTGGGTGCTGGAGGGGAAAAAAAAGTCGCTGTGTTTTGGTCATAATATTGTTGGTCTAAGGTGCACTGCAACAGAAACACTGATAGAATATAAACCTTCATGTAGTGACTGCATCCAACTCAATATAGCCTTTATTCCCATATTATATGTTCTGGTAATTACACTTCTATCCTGCTTGGTGTCTGACACTTTATTTAGGTTATATAGTAAGGATATGATGTGCACCTGTGGGACCCAGACTACGACAACAACCTCCTGGATGCCAGCAAGCTTACGCAATGGTTTCCCAACAGGTTTTACTTTTATTTAGGTGAAACTCCTTTAAAAAAAACAAACAGCAACTAGCAACTAGCAGGCCGCTCATGTGAGAGGCTCAACAACGTAGGTAGTTGGAAAGGTTTTCTTTGGCATAAATAAACAGAAAAAAAAAGGTATCGCATTGCGTTCCGTCATTCAAACACCAGAAACTACATCTCAGGTAACGACTGCGCAGACCACGCCTAAAAACTTTCGCACGCAACACGTATTCTTCCGCCACTTCAGCACGTGAAAGTAAACTTACCTAAATTCACCATGGTGGATTTTACGTCAACCTTGGATCATATTAGTGTACAAGTAGGACGCAAGTCATTTCTGACAGCTTGTGTGGCGCTACGTTTTTTGGGGCGTCGATGTCTTCTTCTGCTGCCGCTCACCTGCGGACACACTGGGGCTACCTTCCGCCTACCTGTGCGGAAGCTCCGCCTACCTGTGCGGAAGCTCCGCCCCGAAGCACGTTCACAGTACAAGAGAGGGGGGAAATCTGATAACAAAATAAAAACACATGCAAATCTCTCCCCATTAGCGGTTAAGTGCATTGACTGTCCATCACTTGAAAAAAAATCATAACAAGAATAAGGCCTATATTATAAGAATGACTATTATAATACTTATTATTATACTTATTATTACTATTATAGATTAAGCTACCCAGCAGTACAAACAGTAATTCAGAATCAAAATCAGCTTTATTGGCCATGTGTGTTTACGCATAAATGGAATTTAACTGCGGTTTAACTTCGCTCTACGTATTTATACACAATATATTCAAATATATTCAAACCAGCTTCACATTCACCAGGCCCAACATTAATACACGTTAATGCCACTCTAATTATTCCAGTAATGTATTCTGAACTGAGCCATTCTATAGCCTTACTTGTGGCACTCTAAATACATGTTGATGCTTATATATTTGTACTTTTACTTACGTTTTTGAATGCAGGACTTGTAACAGGGTGTCTTTAAACTGTGGCATTGCTACTTTCACCCCTGTGCTATGTGTCCGTGCAGAGTTAAGCTTGATGATTCAGTCCCTTGACTCCTTTGAATGTGTAAATGTGACCTGGTCCACACATACATATAATTATTTACATTTATTTTGCTTAATTAATGAATACACTCTGCGGATGTAAATATATTTCATTCCAGTTGTATTCTATTTTATTGTGTATATTTAAATATATATATATACATGTATATATATATATATATATATATATATATATATATATATACATATATATATATATATATATATATATATATATATATATATATATATATATATATACTACTTTATTCTTATTTTATTTTGTATATATCTTTCATCCCTGTTGCTTCTTTATATATTTTATGTTTTATCTTGTGTGTTTATTTGTATCTTCAAGTTGTAAGCCGCTACTACGACTATAAAGTATCTATCTATCTATATATATATATATATATATATATATATATATATATATATATATATATATATATATATATATATATATATATATATATATATATATATATATATATATATATATATATATATACGTATATATATACATATATATATATATATATATATATATATATATATATATACAATTATATTTTACATTTTATGTTATGGGATTATAATACCAGCACAATAGCATAGTCAAACCAAAGTTATTGCTGAGTTGGACATTTTTCTACTTCAAGTAAATAAGATATTATTCGCTAGACTATTTAAGACGATGACCTTAGCTGTGAGGGCTTCACAGAGACCCTGGCTATCTAAAATATTTGCAGTCAGGAATAACATGAACAACATACTTTTTGTCAACAAGATTTAAAAAAAGCATTTGGTCTCTCGTCTCGTTAACCTCGTTAGCTGGATTGCCAGCACCTGTCCCTCCTGCTGCTGCACCCTATTAATGACACACCTGGGCTGTGAGGGCGATCAGAGGGCTTGACCCACTTTGAAGTTTGCGATGGGGACATTGAAGCTACTGCTCTGCTTCCTTCTGGGACATTACAGTGCTGCTCAGATAGTAACAAAGAAGCCGGCTGCCACATTTTTTCATGATGTTCCAGATTTTTTTAACGACATCATCCCTTTTCCCTTTGAAAGAGATTTGGACTTCCCTCCTCCGGCCAGTGACACCGTCTTCAGCTCGTGGCGGACTTGGAGCCCTGACTTCCACATGCTCGCCGATTTGCCGCCCATGCCCATCGTTCCCAGAGTAGAAGTGTTTTGCGACGAATCCAAGCTCACTGTGCTGGTTGAAAAGAGCACCAATGGTCTCGCACTGTCCGGAGAGGAGATGCAGTTGGGTGACGGCTGCTATAGCAACAGAGCGCTGCCAAACCAATTTGTCTTCACTTACAGTTTGGACGATTGTGGCACTACCTCTGTGGTGAGTTGAGCCAAAGTCTTTACTAGCTATTTCCACAGCTTGGTAAAGGTGTCTCTGCTACTCCCTCACAGATGCTGAATGGCTTGGTGATGTTTACCAACTCTCTCCACTTGAATGTCAAATTGCTGCCCACCACCTGGTGGCAAACTCGTCCCGTAGTGCACATCTCTTGTGTCCCGAAAAGGTTTGTCTACTGAGTTGCCAGATCATTTGCAAGTGGCCACAAATGACCATACTGAAGGAGAACGCATGTCTTTTTCAGGCCATATCCAAACTACTTTGCCCCACCGACATTGCTTGAATATAGCAAGACGTTTAACATCAAAGCCATGAATCGTGAGTAATATGACTCAAATAAGCTGAATATTAGTTTCCTTTGTAGTCACAAATGTGTGTTTTTGCTCCTGCAGCGTCTTGGACCGACACTGCAGACTCTAATGTCTATGAAAGAGGTCAGGTTGTCAACCTCCAGGTTTCTGCCGAAACCAGGCCAAAGCAGCAGCTTTTCATCCAGTCCTGTTTTGTCTCTGTGTCTCCTGAGCCTCAGACTCGGCCCCGACAGGCAGTCGTAATGAATAAAGGGTACGCAGTTAGTTTAATCAATGTCAACGTTTGTCCATGATCTAATCTCCTGTGACGCCGTTGCTCTCTGCCAGGTGCACGGCCCGACTGGGTTCCCACGATGCCGTTGTGCACTTTGTCGCCTCCGACAGAGCGGATGTGGTTAATTTTATTCTTGACACATCTTTTCTCATTTCTGAGGTGAGTCTTGCTCTATTTATTTTTAGCATGTTTATCTGTCTTTTTTTTTTTTTTTTTACTGTATGACCTTGCTCTATTTTCTCGTAGCTGTACATCCACTGTAGTGTCCTTATCTCAGACCAGGGTGTCAACTACGGCTCTAAATTCTGCAACTACAACATGATCCAGTCAAGGTATTGCTACATGCATCAGATGTAGTGGGTAGGGTGTTTTATTTATGACTTAATGATTGTTTTTTTTCTCTTTCAGATGGGAGGACCTAAGTGGGAATTTGGAAGTGTGTGAGTGCTGTACATCAAGGTGTAAAGGTCTGTCACTCAGGCACCTTTCTGAAGGTCAGTGCTTTGTTTGTTTTTTGTTTTTATTTTTGCAACAATAAATGGACTTGTCAGTTGTCTCTTAACTCCTCAGTGACTGACCCAGCATCTCGTTTCAGGTGCCAAGGCCATCGTCAGCACTGGCCCCTTAGTCATTGTGAGCAAACCTATGGACCGTCCCTCTGAACCGCAAGACTCCTCCAGTGCTCCTGTTGCGGACTCCATGCAGTCTGACGGTGCAGTGGCCGAGGTCACGCTTGTTCCTGGTACCCCTACATTAAGACCTCCTCAGGGTGTGCTGGTTGTGATGCAGGAGCAAGATGCCACACCGGCCCTTTGGCTGCCTGGACCGGTGCGAGATACTGAACACGCCGAGAAGATCAGTTCTGGGTCTGACGATCAGTTGACAAAGGCAAGTGGCACCATGTCGCATGATCTTCAACCTTTAACCACAGATCAGGAGCCTCTTCTGACTGCAACCACTAGCATGGTCAAAGATGAAAGTGATGGTCATAAGTGGGCTTTAAATGATTTTACACTGGTTGATGGCTGGGCAATTCCTCCACAAACTGAAGAGGCAGCTTTTCCAGAGGAATCTCAAAGAAAAAAGCGCTTTGGTAGATCTGGAACGTCTGACACAGAGGTGCAACAAGATGTTGACGCCCCCCTGACGGCTGACATGAATGCAAATGTCCTCAACCCGAATGCTTGTAACACAATGAGAGAGGAGCTGGCAGTGATGACCCAAGAAGAAGTCCAACCCATAGTTCGCGCCAAACTCCAGTTTTCCAAAGGCACCGATGGATCGCAGACGCTGAGTTATGAGGAAGAAGTGCAGAGACAACAAGAGAGTAAAGGTGTGACCAGAAGATTTCGGCTGGATGGGATTAAAAGAAAATCTGAGCCCAGACGGAGAGGGCTGCACTCAACTTTCCTGGCTTTGTTGAGGTAGCTAATTGTGTTACATCATTATGTTCTTTGCATGTGACTTTGACTAATTTGTATGTCTCCCTCTCTCAGGATGATGGACAAAGCAGAATAATTGTATTTTGATAAGAATATTCTATAATGGCACTTCAATAAATGCAAGTATTGAGAAATAAAAGGACTGACTCATTTGTTTTTCCCCACCTTCCTTTCTAAAGTTAAAAAAAAGACTGCATGGTTTGAGCATATAGCACCCAGATGTCGCTGTGGGGAGCTGGGTTCTAGGGTTGGGACTGTAGAGTGCGCGCATGCTCAGTAGTGCTCTTTTCTTTTTCGCTATGCCATGTGTGACCCTGATCACTATTTCCTCCGCACTGCCACCCTCTATAAAGTGTCCGAGTTCCCTCACACAGTCTCTTTCCCTGGCCACGAAACAACCGTGAGTGTCTAACTCACCGTTCTTGAAAAACTTAAAATAAAAAAAATATAAAAATCCACAAAATCTTCATTTAAAAACAAGAATATTTACTTAAAGAAATAGAAACGTTTAATAAATATTTAAAAAAAAAAACAGCAAATATTAATAATTAAAAAAAAATACTAAAACAAGAGGACTCGGAGTTGGCGTCTACCAAAGGAAGAAATACTTCACGCTGGACCAAAGAGCCAGCTGTCTTATTTGGGCGAATTGACGCACAGTTCGGACTCTGAATACAGCTCAGTCATACCGGCGCTTTTTGAGCGAAGCCTGGCTTTCATTATTCATATTGTGATCTCCGAGATATGAACACGGAGACCGGGAGTTATCCGATGGCTTCCCTCTACGTTGGCGACCTGCACCCCGATATCACGGAGGCTATGCTGTATGAGAAATTCAGCCCAGCCGGACCGGTGCTCTCAATCCGGGTGTGCCGCGACATGATCACCCGGCAGTCCCTCGGATACGCGTATGTGAACTTCTCTCAGCCCGCTGACGGTAAGACAAGAAACCTGGCAGGTGACCACCGCGCCGTTTGCATGCGGATGCAAGACGCAGAAAGCGTGCATCCTCCAAATATCGACAATGTCACCGTATATGCGTTCAATGTCAGCCTGAAACTGGCTGCAAATGCAATATCCGGGACACTGTGGCGGTGAATTAAAAAGCACTGGACTTTAAACATTTATTTGTACAGTCCAAGTAAAGACGAGCAGTTACCCAGACTGGTTGGCGGACTCATTTTGACCCATATAAGCATGCCCCAGTTGTTGTATACTCCTCACTCCTGTCACTGCCAGAGTTAAAACACACACACAGTGAACAATCAACCCAAACACATCATTTGGAGAAAAAAAAAGTCTCTGCAGACCTCACTGAATCTGCCCAGAATGACCCATTTCTCCTATTTTTAAATGGAATAAAACTAATTCTCATTGCCCTCTGCTGCCATGTTCACTGATGGCAAAAGAAAGGACAAGCACAGCTGAAGAATAACCCCTACACTGCCTGCTTTATGTGTTACGTGTATGATCTGCATTCATAGCAAATACTCGATCATATGTCTGTTTGGATTGAATCCCAGCTTCACTTAAACAAATTAAAAGAAGCCTGTTGGTTTACCTGTAATATCCCAACCACTTGAGATGTGTGCCATTTGGTAATCCACTGGAATGCCATCAAAGCATTGAGCAACAGTAGCAGGTGTTGTGGTTTTCTTAGCGGCCCAGCGATACTGTTTACATTGTGTGGACTTCTTTTCCTCTTGTGTCAACGTTAAACAGCTGTGTGCGAGTTGGTCACCAAAAGCTGGAGTAATGGCGGGTTACGAATCAAGGGATTAGGGATCGCTCATTTGAATGAACGTAAGAAGGGCCACGAGTGAGAAGACACCATTTGGAAGTGTAGACATGGGGCATTCTTGTGGAGTGTCTCTTCCCTATCAATGGTAGAGAATGCTCTACTCACACTTCATGCCAGCACATACCTCCCAGGACCCCTCTCTAAATATAGAACATCTTTCTGAGCGGCCCAAAATGTGCCTGGCCGTAACACTTTTAAGCTCTTTACATGATGAGAAATGGTGATCAACAACAGGTGATGCAACGCCGTCAACATATTACCGAATGGCGTCACTTAAAATATGGACAGCGCATTACATAGACCACTTTGGGCCTTTTTTTTTAAAACTACGATTTCCACTCTGAACTTTCCAGAAGACCCCGTTTGACAGCGGTCATACACCTTCTCTGAGCACACGAGCTGTAAAGTACAATTGCAAGCCAAACTGCTGATGCCAGCAGACGCAAGGCAGCTCCGTTTTGTTTACCAGACACTTTTAGCTGGAAAGCCTGGCCTGTGTGTGTGTGTGTGTGTGTGTGTGTGTGTGTGTGTGTGTGTGTGTGTGTTACTGTGGAGTGACTGAACAAAAGGATGTTTTGGCACGTGTGCCCACATGGACATGAGAGCCTGTATGAGAGTTAAAGCAACAGACGGAGAAAGAAATTGTATGAATTGGAACCTTGTTGATTCAATTGGGTTCAAATAAGACATCCTGATTTGATCAAATTAAACATATTACAGTTTAAAGCCACAATTTAAGCCCATTTCTTCATCTGGGGGCCCTGGGTGGGACGTGGCCCAGCAGCGTGTGGCGAGCTGGGGGGGGGGGGGGACATGTGCTCCCAGCTTGCCCACTGCAGCTGTCCCCCACACTTGTCCCAGCTGCTCATTGCCACATGGTCTACTGCACTATGGTACCCGTATTACATGGGCCTTGTTAATGGCTTGGCATCGGGGATTCTCCATTTTAACACACACTGCACAGGTGCACAAACGGACTCAGACTAACACGTGTACTGGTACTGCTGCATTAAAGCAGCCAAATGCCTGATTCGTGTCCATGATAGATGGAAGCATGTTGTGTAATATACATACAAGTGACTGATAAGTTCTCATGACTCATGGCTCCATATAAACAACCAGCCATGACCTTTCCCTCCACCTCTCTGCCCCTCCTCCCTCCAGCTGAGAGAGCGCTGGACACCATGAACTTTGACGTGGTGAAAGGGAAGCCGATCAGAATCATGTGGTCCCAAAGAGACCCGTCCCTCAGGAAATCTGGAGTGGGCAACGTGTTCATCAAGAACCTTGACAAGTCCATTGACAACAAAGCCCTGTACGACACCTTCTCAGCCTTTGGCAACATCCTCTCCTGCAAGGTATAACTGGCATAAATGCGACTGAGGTGCATGAAAGAAAGTTTCTTTTTATACTGTATTTATTCCCACTTTTGGGAAAACTGTTCACACAATATGTGCTTAAATTAAATTACAAGTTTGAATAATGTTCTTATGCTCTTAAAATGTTCTCATGTAAACACATGGAGTCGCATTCTTTCAGAAAGTTAGCTTAGAAGAGCGATGCCACTCAGTTAAATATGATGCTGTAGCTGGTTAGCTTAGCTTAGACGGGACACTGGGGAATCAGGTAGCCTGGCTCTTTACAAAGGTGACAAAATACTCCCAAAAGCTCACGAATGAACAGTTATGTATATCTTGTTGAAGTGTACAACTGGCAAATAACCCCTGTAAAACCACAACATTCCACATTTTAAACTTTGTCTTTTATATGGATTAAACATGTTTGTTTGTAGCGAGCCAAGCTTGCTGTTTTCCCACTGTTTCTGGTCTTTATGCTAAGCTAGGCTAACTGGGTGCAGCTTTCAAAGATTTGAGAGCGGTGTAGCATCTTCTCGTCTTACCCTCAGCAAGAAAGCGAACGAGCATGTTTCCCCAAAATCTCAAACTGTCGCTTCAAAGACAGCTTGTGACGCCTCTCCACTGGATGAACTTTCACCCACATGTCTTCTTCTGCTCCAGGTGGTGTGTGATGAAAATGGCTCCAAGGGCTACGCCTTTGTCCACTTCGAGACCCAGGATGCCGCTGACCGGGCCATTGAGAAGATGAACGGCATGCTTCTGAATGACCGCAAGGTGTGAGTGTCTGGTCATCTAGGATCTGGGGTCAAAGGGGCGTTCATTGTTGATAGTATTTTTTAAAGAATTTAGCTTGAACTTTAAAATGACTTTAACAGTACTTCACAGTTCTGATGGCTTTGAAAGTCCAGCACTACTTCTTGAGCTTATGGTCATAATAGTGCAGTAGTAGCATGTACACGTTTCAATCTGTGTTCTTTGTGTGTGTGTAAATAAACCTGGCTTGTTTGTTTTACACGTATTGAGTGAACTGACATTTTGTGTCTTTTTTCAGTCGGTGAGTTTATGGGTTTGATTAATCTGACTAATAAGGTCATCACGCAATACCGCCAGTGTGAAGATAACCTCTGATCTGATAGATAACCAACTAAAAGCTCCTACTCACTCTTATCTTTCCTGCCAGACGCATTTTGTGTTGCCTCATTTGTCCACTCGCTGGCCACCCGTCTTGGAGTGTTCGTATGTATGTATGTGTGTGTGTGTGTGTGTGTGTGTGTATGACCACGCTTGTGTGTTTTTAGTGATGGATCGAATGCAGGAATGCAATACTGGATGGCAGAAGGGGAGAGGTCATCATAGCAAGGTATATGAGATAATTTGGTCCTCCTCAGCTTCACTCTGTACTGTGAGACTCTGTCCCTCCATCCCTCTCCATCCACCTCATCATCAAGTTTTGGACCAGGAATTAAGATGGTTGTCACTGTGATGTCTAGCATGCCAACATGTCTGCCTGCCTCTGGTGATATTAACCGCAGATGGATGTTTTGTATTATTGTTGACACCAGGAATGATGGTGACATAGCTGTGAATTTGTTTTTCCTGGATGTTGTCCCTGTCTTCTCTTTGACTTGCCCTGCTTGCGTGGTCCAGGTCGTCTTCTCCTGGAACAAGTGTTTTTAAGATCGGGAAAAAAGGATCCTAGTGTGTTTCTCATTACTGTCGGGAATGTTTTACAAGAGTGTGCTTCGCTGCTCTCCCTCCGTCTTCAGGTTCGTGGGCCGTTTCAAATCTCGCAAGGAACGGGAGGCTGAACTTGGTGTCAAAGCCAAGGAGTTTACCAATGTCTACATTAAGAACTTTGGAGATGAGATGACTGATGACCAGCTGAAGGAGCTCTTTGACAGATATGGTAAAATGGGACGAGATAAATGGGTATTGCTCCAAACGTTTGTGCGGTCTAGTTCTGCTGTCTTTAGATCCACTCATCTGACCTTTAACCTCTGCAGGGAAAACACTCAGCGTGAAGGTGATGACAGACCCCACTGGCAAATCCAGAGGCTTTGGCTTCATTAGTTACGAGAAACATGAGGACGCTAACAAGGTACTTTGGCCCCAATGGAAATGAACAAAGTCTGTATTGGTATTTACCTCAGATAATTATGATTTCATCCAAAGGCTGTAGAGGACATGAATGGCAGCGACCTCAACGGCAAGACTGTGTTTGTGGGCCGCGCTCAGAAGAAGATGGAGCGGCAGGCGGAGCTGAAGAGGAAGTTTGAGGTGCTGAAACAAGAGAGGATCAGCCGTTATCAGGTCTGTAGAGATGAATCCTAATCAGTATTAACATTCATCCGGTCACTGCCAAAGAAGCTGCTATGAATGTATCATGATTGTCCGTCTTTGGTTTCAGGGTGTTAATCTGTACATTAAGAACCTGGATGACACCATAGATGACGAGAAACTGCGCAAGGAGTTCACTCCGTTCGGGTCGATAACAAGTGCTAAGGTGAGAAGGATCAAACAGATGCTGCAACGCATCACCACCAGAGAAGTGATAATGCATTGCTGCAATATAAACACAACAACAGTGTTGTATACAACAACAACATTGTGAGTTTGAAGTGACCCAGACACAATCTGCCTCCATATCAGGTGATGCTAGAGGAGGGTCGCTCCAAGGGCTTCGGCTTTGTCTGCTTCTCCTCCCCTGAAGAGGCCACCAAGGCCGTGACTGAGATGAACGGACGCATCGTTGGCTCCAAACCCCTCTACGTGGCTCTGGCTCAGCGCAAAGAGGAGCGCAAAGCCCACCTCACCAACCAGTACATGCAGCGCATCGCCGGCATGAGGACCATGCCGGCTAACACCATCATCAATCAGTTCCAGCCCGCCAGTGGCTACTTCATGCCAGCTGTGCCTCAGGTGTGGGAATCAAAGTGTGTTAAAACAACATACTTACTTACTATTTAAATTGAGAACGCCAAGAAAGTTAAAATAATTCAGAACAAATTCCAAGTTTTTGTAGCGTATTTCTCATGAGTTACTTTTGTTTGTGTTTATTTGAACGAAAATGCCATGGATTAAAAAGATAGACGCTGTCATTAGGATAGGACTTTAATGCCATGAAATCATACATTTCACTTGCTTGTACCCACCAGGCCCAGAATAGGACTACATACTATGCACCCAATCAGATGGCTCAAATGCGACCCAACCCCAGATGGCAGCAGCAAGGGGGCAGAGGTCAAGGTGAGCGCATGGCATCCGATGTGGAGCATCTATCTTTCATATTTCTTCAGTTACCTAAAACATAGTTAGTAGGTAACTGAAGAAATATCTAATCGTTTTGATTTTTCTCCGTTGTTTTGATTTTAATGTTTTAGTTTTTTTCCTCTGCTTTTTTTTGTTTGTTTCAAAACTGGAATCCATGCTTTTCTACCATAGATGTGGAAGTTGAAAAATTTTAATTTAGATATTAACTTTAATTAATATCTAAATTCAACTCCTCCTCCTCCTCGATAAACCATTTAATTATGAAGCCACATTAATTCTTACTGATATCTGATGAACACAAATGAAATAAGGTAATGTAGCTATTTAAAACATCTCAATGCAGTTAAGTTTTGTATCGCGTCTCATTGTTTTTGGCTCTACTTCTGTCACTCCCAGGTGGTTACCAAGGGATGCCCAGCTCGCTGCGTCAGCCAGGACCCCGTGCCAACCTGAGACACATGAGTCCCGGTGGCGGCACACAGGGCCCTCGAGGTACGTTCACTAACAACCACTGCTTGCCTCTGATGTTATTAACCCTATGATACAGAAGAGGTTGTGACCCCACTGACTCCTGCGCCACTTTCCTCTCTGCTGCTAGCCTCCGGCCAGGCCATGGCTCCTCGTCCCTCAATGGCAGGCCCCCGGGCCATGCCTCCTTACAAATATGCCAGTGGTGTCCGTAACCCCAACCCCCAGGTGGTGCAACCTATTGCCTTACAGCAGGTATGAGCGACAGACCAATCACGTCGTTCCTAGCATATCCAGCCCCCAGCTCTATATATGTTCCTTATGTTATCATCCGTCCTTTCTAGGCTCAGCCAGCCGTGCACGTTCAGGGCCAGGAGCCTCTCACGGCCTCCATGCTGGCTGCTGCGCCGCCTCAGGAGCAGAAACAGATGCTTGGTAAGACTCCTCTGACATAATACATGAACTGTAATGATTCAGGTTCTTAGTAGGTTGACTCATTCTCAATTTTTCCAAACAGGTGAGCGTATTTTCCCGCTGATTCAGTCCATGCATGCCAACCTGGCAGGAAAGATCACCGGCATGTTGCTGGAGATTGACAACTCTGAACTGCTGCATATGCTTGAGTCCCATGAGTCTCTGCGCTCAAAGGTACTTGGCAAGCTCCATCTTTGCAATAATGTCACACCGAAGTGTCTGTTTATCCATATGTATGTGTCATTATTCATGTTTGACGTTATGTTTGCACAAGGTGGAAGAAGCCGTCGCCGTGCTTCAAGCCCACCAGGCAAAGAAAGATGCCACTCAAAAAGTGGGCAGCATAGCTCCTACTGTTGCTGCTGCCACATCCTGAAGACTGCCTGCTGTATTGAATTGGTATGATTAAACATAATCAGTCAAGCTATTCATACATCATATGTTTTGTGGTAGTAATTAAATGTCATTATGTTGTTTCCGGGCACAGAAAAATGAGCAGAGATGCAGAGAGACACACTACACTGACTCCAAACACCCGACTCCTCTGAAGAATCAGCAATAATGAAGAAAAAAAAGTATAATATAATAAAAATATAATAAAAAATAATAATACTATTACAGTTCATAATTTTTCTAATTCTGTAAAACTTTTAAACTGCTCATGAAAAGCAATGATGCAAATGAATCCTGAATGAAGGTCCAAAGGAGAGAAACCGTTCCTTCTATAAAAGGAATATAAGCCTTGTTCATTTTCTTTGCTTGAAATTTGTATGTTTGATTTGAAACGATGGACTCTTCTTCCATCCTATCATGTTATCATGGGTGTGCGGTATTCTCAATAAAAGGATGATATATCAAGGGGACTACTGTTGTGTTACTTTAATGCTTACATATAACCTGTATTCAGTTCCATGTGTGTATCTGACACACGTACCTGTCAGTAATGCACAGAGAAGGTCAAACGCCAGACTAAAGGGCACTTTAGGAGTAGAAAACTATTCAAAACTAAGCATCATATGGATGCCTGGGCTACAATGGTATCATTTGGGGTGTTACCTGATAGACAGATGATTAAAAGCAGCATAAGGGACAGGTAAAGCATTATTTTTCATCAGTTAGAGATATTGTAACTGAGGTTATCCATATAAACCTTGTGGTCAAAATCATTGCCATTGATTTCATTACCATGAAATCACATCATAAGTACTTTTGCGTGGTTTGATATTAAGTCCTATAATAATGATAGATGCATACAATTTTCTAAATAAGAACAAATCAGTGCTACAATGAAAATAGTATGTTATGAGTATCACCTTTATGGTCAAACCAACATTTTCAAGTTATCCTCTGTTTTATAGGATATATGCAACTCTTTTTGAAAACGTTTCTAGATGTTGTCCCTTCCTCTTGTCATTCTCATTTAATTCAGTGTGACAAGTCATTGTTTATTTTAAAAATCTACGACAGAAATGAGATGCTGTTGATCCTTTTAATATGAACAAAAAAGAACAAAAAAGAAGGTATAAAGGTGCAATTGGAGCGATGACAGCTTTATCCGACAGGTGGCGGTAGAGGGAACCTGGTCATTTGGAGGCGGGCTTCCGCCTCGCTCCACCAATGGGAAGCGGCCGGGGTCAAAGTTGAGGGGATACATCCAATATGGCGGCTAACAAACGAGTGCTGTATGTTGGTAAGTTAATGCTACTTTTCTTACAAATACGTTGAATTGACATCGTTTCAGTCAACTTAACTGACGTGGTAAAAGTATTACATTGTAAATTATTAAACGAGACTCAACTAAATGTATATAAAGTGCACGTAATATGAAAAACGAACTCCGATACGGAAAGTTTCAGCCGGTGAAACAGGAAAGCGTCACTTTGAAACATGGCAACGTCGCTGGTTTTAAACTCCGCAGTGTTCCCGACCCCATGACTAAAGAGGCCCGTGTGGGTTGTGTAGTGCGTCAATAACGTGTCCGCTCGTTGTGTGTCCGTCAGGTGGCCTGGCCGAGGAGGTGGACGAGAAGGTGCTGCATGCTGCGTTCATCCCGTTTGGAGACATCACAGACATCCAGATACCATTAGACTATGAAACGGGTGAGCGCGCGAGTTTCCGCCATTGACTGTTTCTACGGGACATGTAATGACTGTAACGTGAACATTAAGCTGTAATAACGCGTCTTGTGTATCTGGTTTCAGAAAAGCACAGAGGATTTGCCTTCATTGAGTTTGAAATGGGAGAGGTACGTGAAGTGCACACTGAAGGCTGTAGTAACTGATATTAAGCCATTAAACACAATAACTCTGATAATATGCATGGATTTAAAATGCATTACTTCCTGAACTGAGCTACACCACTATCTCATTTATAACAGGATTTAGCAACACAGTCATCTGCTTGCTTATGTAATCTACTTTTATGTACAACAATAACACAGATAAAATACACTTTGTGTGAACCCTATTAGCAACACAAGGGAAATAGTGTGTTACGATGTGTAAGGGGGGACATCCCCAGTTATTGATATGGCTGTTCTTTAGCATGTGATTTGAATGCGGCGTCCTTAATACGTCATTTCCTTGGATTGCTGTCTTATTGTGATAAAGGTGTATGGTAGTCTGACTGGTGGATTCCATCTACACATAGTTGGTAATATGACATATAGTGGGGACTTTAATGGTGAATAGTTCTGCGCTCACAACCTATTTATGACCATTGTCTTCTGTAGGATTCTGCGGCGGCCATTGATAACATGGTGAGTGGATCACGTTGCTGCTGTTGTGAATGTACCCGAACTGCCCGAAATGAGCTTTCTGCTTTAATGTTGGTTTTCTTTTTCTCTGTTAGAATGAGTCTGAGCTTTTTGGACGAACTATCCGGGTCAACACCGCCAAGCCCATGAGAATCAAAGAAGGTTCTTCTCGACCAGGTAAATAAGGAAAACAACAGTTTTTTATAGACGCCATAAGTTTAAGTGATTTCAATCTGTGATCACGATTTTAACTCTGCTCTTCCGTCAGTGTGGTCGGACGATGACTGGCTGAAGAAGTTCTCAGGGAAGACCGCAGAGGAGGCTGATGGAGAGGCAGCAGGTGGTGAAACCACCAGCAGCACTGCAACACAGGAGGTGAGAGGGCCTTCTCTCTAAACGGTGCCTCTGATTCCTAACTGTTAAGTTAGTAACACAGGTATGATGTGTGTTTGCAGGATGAGCCTCCGGCTAAAAAGGGCAGAGTTAATCCTCAGGTCTACATGGACATTAAGATTGGAAATAAGCTTGCCGGGAGACTACGCTTCCTCCTTCGGGCGGACATTGTTCCCATGACCGCAGGTGTGTATGTTGTAGGGCTTTGTCAAAATTAAATGCTGCAGCTGCACAATATTTAGGATCGCTTGCATGAAGAATTGACACGGAAATGACAACAAACAAGAAACCACAATATATCATCCCCCTTTAGTAACACCAGCATCTTTTCTTACATCCCATGTAGAGAACTTCCGCTGCCTGTGCACGCATGAGAAGGGCTTTGGCTTCAAAGGAAGCTGCTTTCATCGCATCATCCCTCAGTTTATGTGCCAAGGAGGTGACTTCACCAACCACAATGGCACCGGCGGCAAGTCCATCTACGGCCGGAAGTTTGATGATGAAAACTTTGTCCTCAAGCACACGGCGCCAGGTGAGGAGTCCTGTGTGGAGCTCTGATGGTGGTCATCATGGTTTACGTTCACTAGCAGATCATGTGGATAACTGGCCAAACCGTGTCTCTCTCGTGCTCACAGGGCAGCTCTCCATGGCCAACTCCGGGGCAAACACTAATGGCTCTCAGTTCTTCATCACCAATGACAAAACAGACTGGCTGGATGGCAAACACGTGGTGTTTGGAGATCTGGTGGAGGGGATGGATGTGCTCCGTGCAATGGAGGTACGTGTGAAAAAGGTTCACTGCTGCTGCAAAATATTAGTTTTATCAAATACAATCACAGGTTTCTATTCTTAGAAGTTATTTCAGTGGTAGTGAAGGCTTAAAATCCCTCACAGCAAAATGGGCCGACACCAACAAACCTTAAATATTGCCAACTGTGTTCTTTAAATGTAAACATCACTGATTGCTTCTCACTATTGCTACACATAAAAAAAAGCATGCATGTGTACGAAATTAACAAAATGTTGAAATTAGTAGTCTGCTGGTTTACCAAATGCAATTGATTTTTAGGGATGATGTGAGGTTTATCTTGAGATTTAATTTTAAATCATATATATATATATATATATATATATATATATATATATATATATATATATATATATATATATATATATATATATATATATATATGTGTATATATATATATGTGTATATATATATATATGTATATGTATATATATATATATATGTATATATATATATATATATGTATATATATATATATGTATATATATATATATATATATGTATATATATATATATATATATATATACGTATATATATATATATATATATATATATATATATACGTATATATATATATATATATATATATATATACGTATATATATATATATATATATATATATATATATATATATATATATATATATATATACGTATATATATATATATATATATATATATATATATATATATATATATATATATATATATATATATATATATATATATATATATATATATATATATATATATATACGTATATATATATATATATATATATATATATATATATATATATATATATATATATATATATATATATATATATATATATATATATATATATATATACGTATATATATATATATATATACGTATATATATATATACAGAGAAAACCAAGAAGAGTCACAAAGAGGGAGCCACAATGAATGAAGATAGAAACACATAGTTTGTTCGTTGTACTGATAGTCGGAGGAAGTGTGGGCTATTCAATGTTCTCAGGACACAAACCTGCATATTAATGCACTTGTTTGACACCCTGCACCCTAATATAATACAGTAACGGTTATACATAGAGTATCTTATCTCCAAAAACTCGTAATCATATCATTGATCCATTTTTTTTATAACAAGTGGGCGATGACAATTTCAAATGTATCTTGTTTTTTTAAGTTTCAAAAATAGAAAGATAATATTGTTGCTCATACTATTCACAAATGTTATCTAGATTGCAATTGCACTGTTCAATGTGGAACTCAAACATCCATCTGGGCTTAATGTAAAATTAATAGACGTTAGTCATATTGTAATAAAAGCATGTGGAAGTTTCAGACATCGGGCGGAATTATGGCAAGAAATATATGTATCTTTTTAAATGTGCTTTTTTTTTCTGCAGGCTGAGGGAAATAAGGACGGCAAGCCGAAGCAGAAAGTCATCATCTCCGACTGTGGAGAATTTGTGTGAACAAAAAAGAAACGTGTGCTTGTCTGTATGTGTCAATGGGGGCAGTGGTATGTCTGAGAGCACGAGTGTGTTCATGGTCTTTTGTACTTTGAGCACATCATCTGCCGTGTAAATATTTCAATAAACATTTTTTTTTTTTTATAAAGAAGCAACAACTTGATGCCTTTTACTTTGTACAAATAAAATGTGACATTGATCCACTGATTGTTGGTTTAACCCTTTATAGCTGCAGCGCCACCTATTTAAAGCTTATTTTTATTATTATTATGAAGTTGAACTTGTTTTTATATTCGGTAACATTCTAAATTCAAGATATTTGTTATTGTCATATGCACAGATAACAGACAGTTACTCAGTCCAATAAAAAGCACAGAATTACAATAAACTTTAGGTTAAAAGATTAGAATTAGAAACACAAAAAAACATGAAATGCTAATAGTATAAGAAGATATGTAAAAAAAAACAGTATTGCACAATCAGTTTCACTGAGTGTATAAGTGCGCAAATCAATGTGGTCACAGGATTTGTAGTGAAATAGTTTTGAACGCATTTATTTTCATACATAAAATCTGAGTTGGTTCCAAAGTAGACACGCACCAGGTCCGCACATCATAACTTCGGTTCGTGCCTAAATGATCACGTGCAGGGTTTGAACAAACTTCTATAAATGAAATAAATAAATGGACAAAAACAAACGTCGCCCTTTCGCCTCACCTTATTGGATAAACCAGTCTTCGGTGCGGTGGAGCTGCCACACCTGAGCAGGTTGAGTGGAGAGAAGACGGAGCAGGAAAACAACTCCACCCCCTCCAGTCCCGTCCTGCGGAGGAATCTCCTGAGATTCTCATCGGTGAGGTTCATCCAGCAAAGCCTGCTCCTCCGCTCCGACACTGGACCGCATCGGCAGCGTTAAAACTGTAAGTATTCAAATCTATACGTAAAGCACCGAGTCGGACAGTAACGCGAACTTGTTGGGATTTACCCGAGTAAGAGGTATTAGACGTGGATGTCGGGCTGACGCGCTTTTACGCACGAATGAAGGGGGAAAAAGAAAAGCGTTTCCCGTAGTTGTTGGAAGTGAACGGCTGATTGAGTGAGATTTGCCTGACTGCGTTTTAGCACAGCGATAAATTAAAAAGTTTCTTCTCATTTGATAAAAAAGTCTTTTGTCTCATAAAAGTGTGGGTGCCCTTTTATGTGCTAATTTTGCTCCTATTTCTTATTATTTTGTTTGCGTCAAAGATGCGTAAACACCTCAATTACATGTTAACGATCCGGTTCTACCGCGCACTTTTTTCTTTTGTGTGTGTGTTGTCTCAGCCTTATTCTACATCTGTGTTATATCTGATTGTTTTCTTTTAGTAGATAGCTTGGTTTTGCCTGTGCCGTTCCAACTGTAAAGAGCTTCCGCTGTCTTCCATCAGCAGGAAGAGAAGACAGACTGTGAACACACCTCGTCATGAACTGGGCATTCCTCCAGGGCCTCCTCAGTGGGGTGAACAAGTACTCCACCGCCTTTGGCCGAGTTTGGCTCTCGATCGTTTTCCTCTTTAGGGTCATGGTTTTCGTGGTCGCGGCGGAGAAGGTGTGGGGCGACGAACAGAAAGACTTCAAATGCAACACGGCCCAACCCGGGTGCCACAACGTCTGCTACGACCACTTCTTCCCCGTGTCCCACGTCCGGCTGTGGGCGCTGCAGCTCATCTTCGTCACCTGCCCCTCCCTGCTGGTGGTGATGCACGTGGCCTACCGGGATGACCGGGAACGGAAACACCGGCTCAAGTACGGCGAGAACTGCCGCCGCCTCTACAAGAACACGGGCAAGAAGCGCGGCGGCCTGTGGTGGACCTACGTCCTCACTCTGGTCTTCAAAATAGCCGTGGACACCACCTTCGTGTACCTCGTCTACCACATCTACGAGGGTTACGACTTCCCCTCGCTCGTCAAGTGCGAGCAGAAGCCCTGCCCCAACAAGGTGGACTGCTTCATCGCCCGGCCCACTGAGAAGCGGATCTTCACCATCTTCATGGTGGTCACCAGCCTGGCCTGCATCCTCCTCTCCATTTTTGAAATCATCTACCTGGTGGGCAAACGCTGCCGCGAATGCTTCACAACTTTCCACAACTCTCGCCACCGCATGACCAACACCAACACGCTGTCCAATGGAACCAACCTGATCGAGTCCAACACTCTCAAAGCGACGGACAAAACCCCTGACACGCCTGCTCCTTCATACAGGGTCGCCATATCGTGAGGTCCTGAGCGCGAAGGCAAAGACTTAATGAAAAACATTGTCGTGGGAAAGGAAATATGCCCCCCTCCTCCTCCACAGGGACTTCCTTAAAAGACTTGTCAGCAGACATTGAGTGTTCAGAGACTGAACTACAATATAGGTTGTTCTTTAATGTTACTGGGTCCACATTCTGGACCACAAGACATATGTGTCATTGATCAGGAATGCGCTCACTGTGGTGGGGTTCGGGTCAGAGTATTTACAGAGTTTTTTCTCCCTTTTTTTCTTCTTTTCTACAGCCCTTTCAGAGAAAAAGCAAGTTTGTGTGATTCAAATCTGGCCTTGAGACCAATTACATGAGTCACTCCATAGTTTGGAGATGGTTTTACAAACACTCGCGGTTTCGTGTGTAAAGTTTTCCTTCTGCTCCGTGCCCAACCTTGAAACGTTTAGTTCAAGCTGTACTCCGTCTTTTTCCCTTCAACTCCCAACTCACTCCCCCAGATCTGACTCTGTGAATGCTGTACTTAATTTATCAACGTCTGAACGATTGTGCTGTCCTGTATGTTATTGTTCTGATCCGTTTGAAACTGCTTCCTGTACACGGGCAGAAGAGAGCAATGAAGTCCAAATGCAGTGCTGTAAACACAGTCGTTAATAATATCAGGAGGTTCATATTTCACACCGCCGAGGTGCAGTGTGGCTGCATAGTTGTTAATAATATTTTACATTAAAGATGATAATTTTCACAATTTGAAAATGTGCTTTTTTTTTACCCTCCCCCTTTCCCCCTCCCCTGCATAACATCAAGGAAGTTTATTTAGAGCGGTACATACGCAGCATGTCTTAGCACAGGAAATAAAAGAGCAATGTAAACCAGCCAAAGATTTAGCTGATTCTGCAAATTCTGTGGTTTGATAAACATCTCAGCCTTTCTTTCTTCTCCCACTTGTGTTCCATGACGCCCTCCAGACAGATTGCTCTGTCGCAAGGAGCAGGCCCTCATTGTTTAGGTAGCCTGGTAGGTTGAGGAGGGCAGAGGAGGAGTCTCCCACCCCTCACTTTGAATCACCCGGGCTGACGGGCGTGTACCCGCCCAGTGCAGGAATTTGTCGGTCTGTGCCGCCTCTGACTAAATCTTTCCAGTGCTTTTATTTAACACTTTAACACACATTTGCTCACTCTCTCCTTGTGGCGTAGTGCCAGTTGGGTTTTAGTCTCACGCTGAAACGTGTGCTGCCACCTTGTACCCAGGGAGGATACGCTGCTCAGAGAAATAATTATATTATTAAAAAGTCAAACAGGAAAGTGTGTTGCCACAAACAGTGAAAGGATCATCTGCAGACGCTGCTGTTAACAGATTTCATTGGAACTGTTAATGTCTTTCAGCAGACGGTAGTTCCGATGAACTCCATTAACGAGAGAGCGCTGGGGCTTATCAGGACAGGGGGCGGATTTGGGTAAAGACAAGCTGCTGCCGGAATGTCGTTCTTCACTTCCTCTGTATTGAGGTGACAGCAGAAATGCCAAAAATGGATATCTGAATCCCCAACAAGGAAGTGGAATATTTTATTCTGTGGGCAATTTGAGATTTAGGAGAATTTAATTGCCAACCCACCTACACGTATAGAGTAGGGATGGTTTCCATTCCCTGGGGCCAAAGCTACAATTAACTGGGTGCAGTGATGAAGTTCAAGCATCACTTTTCTGTTGTCCAAACAAGATCCTATAACTCTCATCACATATTATAACGTGGGACAAGCTCTGAAAGTGTAAGCAAGCTTCAGTCTGCACAGCTGTCTTTGTCCTTGCTCTGTTTGTTCAGCCTGGCTGGGTGGCTCTATAATGAGCAGACAGTCACTCCCTTAGCAAGATCCTCCCAACTCTTCTCGGGTAGCATTTCTGTTCTGGTCCCGTCCTTCTCTGTGCGCTTGTACATTTCCCTCTTTCACAACGGCAGCAGTGAAAAGCGCTGCGTTTATCCTGTTGTGTTTGTCCGACCTGTCGAGTCTTGCCCCTGGCAGCGGTTGAGTCACAGGGTGCATTCCTCCAGGTGTGTCCCGGCAGACTGCCTGGACCAGTTCTTCATCTGGAGCCAAGAAGGCACAACTGTTCTTTACCCTCCCTCCCCCCCCACACACCTCTTAAGTTCACTTTATGTCGACTGAACTATTCCCAATGCTGCAAGTACAGATGTTGTGTTCACGTGCCCGAGCTTTACGCCACTGATGAACTTTCCTGAAAAGCACCACAGCAGTCGATACTTCTAACAATACTCTGAGAGTTTTAGCTCGTGGCTGCAAGACTTCGAGATGAAGTGATTCATTTAGAGAAGCCAGGACAACTATAACATCCTCTTTGTAGTGTCACTTTTCACTCTTGGCATCTCCTAAAGGCATTCAAAGATGTGAATGGATGATTCCAGTACTTGTGGGTTGCCATGTTTTCACCTGGCGCTGCAAAAACAGCCCTTCTAGAAAGAAGCAAAACATTCTTATATTCAATCAAATCATCCTATATCAAAGCAAAAAAAACATACCCCATTGGCAGATTTGTTTGCTTGACAAGATTTCTTAAAATAAGCCAAAAATCAAGAAAAAGTAAGGCATACTTTCCTAAAATTAGATATTTTTTCTAATCAAAACATGCTTGACAAGATTAATATTCTTTTTTTGGGCAAATATGACTTATTTTCTTGATACAAGGCTTTTTTTACTTTCTTGAAATTCCTTTTTTGCAGTGCAGACAACAGAATTTCTGTCCACATCTCAGTTTCACATCAACATTTTAACAAAGTGAAGTAAGTCTTATTCAGCTTGATTGTCAGGTTACCTAAGTTGAACAGCTCTTATAAAGAACCGTGTACATTACAGGTATAACCTCTGTTGTTTTGGAGAGCCCAAAAGTCTAAGCAATACTGGGCTTGGTTGTTGTGCGCCTGAAGACGGTCACTGAGACAAATAACCCTGACTTGACTTGACTTGAGACCGGTGATACATGAGCAAGTCTTTTATCCTTTTGTATAATGTAAACATAGGATTTAATAACTCACTAACCAGTCTGCAAGAACTGGCAAGCTCTGGCCCAGCTATGGCATGCTGATCTTTGATATTCCTGACAGCCACTGACTGAAGCCTTGAATTCATCTGCAAACACAGCTAATGAGGATCTCGCTGTTCCCTGCAGAGCAGAAACACATTGAAGCATGTTTGATCAGGAAAATCTGGTCTGTAAAGGGTAAGACACATAGGTTTGGTCTTGAAAGGCGAGCGGATGGTGAAGCGGGGACAAAAGCTCACGGCTTGACAATGAGTTCAAAAGGCTTGCGACAGCGATATCTGAGAAGAGCTTGGCCCTGAAAAGAATAAAGGGAAGACAGTGTGCCTTGTTTTGTCTCCACTGTGGTTGTTTTGCGTATAAAAAAAGGAATACATGAACACTGCAGCAAATAAGGGAAGGAGGAACAGGGACATTGAATATGTTTCTGGTTGCACAACCAATGTCCTCTGTCACATATGACATCTCCCCACTCTTGGCTTCATCCCCACCATCCCCTCCCTTTTTTAATTTTTATAGAACCTGCTCCCTCAGAGAATCCTCAGAAGAATGTGGCCTTAAACTCGTCATGCGTTTGGCAACAAGATGTAGTTGAGAACATGCACACCAACAATGAAATGTATTCACCAGGGTGTGTTCAAACACGTTGGGACAGGGAGACAACACTTCCTGGAAACATGCACAAACAAAAAACTAAAAAAACAAATCTGTCATTTCTAAACTTTATAGTCAGCACAGACAAGCCTTACAAGATGTCTGTCTGAGAAGACTAAGCCCCTGAGAGTCCACTGGGCTAAAGCGGGACCTGAACCATGTGTGGGCTTCAATCACCAAGGCCATGATTTGTTTATCTGGGTCCAAACGAATTGTCCACGTGTAGGCATATCCAAAATCCACCCGCAGTACCTGGAGATGGCTTCTGCGTTACCTGAAAATATTTGATTTGTCACCTAACACTGGGGTGTGAGTGGGGGTGAGAGAGAGAGGGAGGGGGAGAGAGGGAGAGAGAGAGAGAGAGAGGGAGGGAGAGAGAGAGAGAAACATCTGGGGCAGCTACAGTCTTTCTTCTGTAACCACACCCACAGGCGCATTTCTCAACACTGCGCTCCTCTACCTGTCGAAGGGATCCAAATCTGTGCGTTAAAGGACTAAAACGACGTGGAAGCGGCATCCAATCCCCCTCAAATACAAGCCGCTTGTCTGTAAGAATGGACTAATGCTTCTTTCGGTAAGTGAAAAACTCGCTGTAATGAACTTTTAACGTGTCTGCGACGAGTTAAAATTTCGCGTTCGCGTTTCAGCCAAATGGAAACGAGTTGATCTGGATGTGTTGGCTTTTATACGACAGTCTATGGAACGATACATAATCCCGGGTGGTTGTCGATGGGTCTTATGTCGGCTAAGAGGCAAAAATAAAAGAAATGTCTAAATAACCACGCAGCCCGTGCGTAAAAGTATGTTTTTTGAGACTCCATATTAAAATGGCTTAAGTGTGTTTTTATGTTAACACATGCACACCATAGGCTGATAGTATTTACGTTGTTTCCTAAATTAATATGTGTATACAAGTTGTGAAGTTGGCATACTGCTTTCTGAAATGTATATAATAACATTGGTCCAACTTATTTCCTGAAGGAACGGTTTGGCCCGAGGCCTACACTGAAAACAACGAGTTGGACCAATGCTATTATGATTACAGTACGCCAACGTCACAACTGTATACAAATATTAATTTAGGAAACAATATGATCAGCCTCTGGTGTGTATGTGTTGACATAAAAACACACTTAAGCCATTTGAATATACTCATAATGGTCATCAGTGGTTGTTTCCGGTAAAGTTGATGAATAAGGGCTGAGGGAGATGGGGTTTTACTTTTTTTTTTTAACATGAAATCAGCTTTGGAAGATAAATTGGTGGTTTAAAAAGTCAGAATGAAAGGTTCTTTGTTATTGAAGTGGAGACACCACTCACACAGAGTGAAAACAGAATACTCAGCAGGCAATGAAAGCATGTTCACCCAATTTTCAATCTGCCTCGTCCAGGTTTGAAGATCAACTACTTCCAGCAAGAGAGGAATCCCACAGAAGCAGTGGTTGACTGCCAGCCAAGGCCATGGACTGGAAGACCTTCCAAGCCCTCCTCAGTGGGGTCAACAAATACTCCACGGCGTTTGGGCGGGTATGGCTGTCTGTGGTGTTTGTGTTCAGGGTGATGGTGTACGTGGTGGCGGCGGAGCGAGTGTGGGGCGACGAGCAGAAGGACTTTGACTGCAACACCAAGCAGCCCGGCTGCGCCAACACCTGCTACGACCACTACTTCCCCATCTCCCACATCCGCCTGTGGGCCCTGCAGCTCATCTTCGTCACCTGCCCGTCCTTCATGGTGGTCATGCACGTGGCGTACCGTGACGACCGCGAGCGCAAGTACAAGGCGAAGCACGGAGACAGCAGCAGCAAGCTGTACAACAACACGGGCAAGAAGCACGGCGGCTTGTGGTGGACCTATGTGATCAGCCTCTTCGTGAAGACGGGCATCGAGGTCTCCTTCCTCTACATCCTCCACTACATCTACGACAGCTTCTACCTGCCGAGGTTGGTGAAGTGCACCGTGGCTCCCTGCCCCAACGTGGTGGACTGCTACATCGGCCATCCCACTGAGAAGAAGGTCTTCACCTACTTCATGGTTGGAGCTTCAGGCCTCTGCATCGTCCTGAACATCTGCGAGATCATTTACCTCATCTCCAAGCGCTGTGTACGAATCGCAAACAAGATCAGCAACCGCAACCGCAAACGCAACGTGGCCGTGCAACAGAACGACTACAACCAGGACCCCTTTAACAACGACAAGGAGACCATGCTGAGGCGGAACCTGAAAGATCCGCCTCCGTCCTTTAGGAGTGCCTTTAAGTCTTCACCCAGGGTACCTGGACTCAAAATGGAAGAGAAGATACGGGCCTCTGCTCCTGATCTGTCCGTTTCTAAGTGAATGGAAGCCAGGCTGCAGCACTCAGCAGTGCTTGGGCTGGAACCCAATGACAAACCTCAGAAAACAGACTCAGAACTATGAGCCAAATGCTTCCATGTGTGCCAGACCCTGGAAGTTGAGTCATCAGCACTGGATTCATCCTGTGGGCCCCTGTGTCCACATCTAAGACTCTTTTTGAGCGCATGAACTTTGGTTTCCAAGTCAACATCCACAATATGTACAAGTCAGCTACAGCCAAAATGATTAGATATGATGGTTTTCTTCTTAGAATACAATACAGGTCTGTGTGCCTTTTCAACGTCACCCCTTCAACCATATTAGTACACGCCCGCGAGGTTTCCGTCTTTCTTGTGATTCGAGTTTTGACATGAGAGGGGTAGGAAATTATCGGCATCACACAAGCAGAGCAGGACACACCTGGCCGAGGTATTCACCCTCCCTGCCAGTGCATACAGTGGTGTGTCAGGGTGCTCTGCGGCCGCTGAATGTTAACGGCACAGTTCGGTGACCTCTTTTGTTTAACTGAACTCATAACATAGCTTCATCTTCTCCATTTGCCGGCCCGATGACCGAAGACTGCTAAAAAGATTCTGTCATAGATTTATGGATGAGTAATGATACTTGAAGCTGTGCAAACTGGCCCAATTTTTGTTCTTCTTCTGCATACATTTTCTCAGATTTGATCAAAACTCATATATCATTAGTAGATTTCTACATCTAAAATCTCAACGGACAAATGCTTGGTTAATGCTGCACAATCATGCTGTACATAAACCGCCTGTGTTTGACTTGCTTGTACACAAACTCGCCTCATCCAAGACCACTGTTGATTTAAATAAGGCAAAAGGAATGCTTCTCTTGAATTGTGTATGTATGTGTGTATGTGTGTGTGTTGAGAGCAGGAGGTGGGAGGAAGGCTGGCCCAACAGATGGCTCATTGAACTATAACTCATTTATGTGATCTCAACTGTCCACTGTGGACATCAGGTGGAAATGTATTTTGTGCACTCGTTGTTAATGTCCTTTCTTACAAAACTAAATATATTAAATTTATTGAATGCGTGTTGCTGTTTGGTGTTTTTAAAAAGGGCTACTGCTCAATTTTATTTCTGGAATATAGTTCATGTTTGTGTGGGAGGGACAAATTAAGGACCTGATTCTTTCCATTGCCACTGACTCACAACACCTACGTTTCTTACACTAGCGATCACCAGGCTTGCACGACAATAAGCATTTACTTTTTGGAATTCATGGTGAGTCACCCTGTCCTGCCTTTTACCTTCTGTGACAATGAATGTTTTGAAGTGTTGCAAAGGCCTGCGCTAAGAATCTTAGTCGTCCTGTCAGACATGTCATTCAGGTTTTAACAAGGTGCGGCGAGGAAATGTTTGCTAAATCTCAATCATTTCCGCAACAAACTGCAAAAACACTATGGACGTTGTATGAGATTAGCGCTCATTTTAGCGCCTTTTATGGTCAAAGATGGCTTCAAATCAATTTTGAACGCAACATTTGTAAAAAGAGGTTACACAGCCAAGGTTTAATATTCTTGATATTAGTAATAATCTTTCTTTATACACTGTTAAGCCATTTATGTTACCCACAACTATGTTTTCGAGCCTGTACATTCATCACAATGCTGTCAACTTTAGATCCGGGACACATTTGATTCATAAAATATTATTTATTTTAAAAATTCACAATCTAGTTGGATATGTACATGTTAAATTTGAAGAGAGACAATTTAAAAATAAATATACAGTCAGTGCAATGCCTAAGTTCATAAGGACTGATTAACATAGATGCTCTGTATATAGATAATTAATTTGAAGACAGTGATCACTGCACACAGAGGATAATAGAAGTCAAAACAACTCTGTCTTTTCTGACATCAACAGTGAGTTTATCCATTGTGAAGACATTATTTTAACTGGTCCATTTACTAAAAATAAAAAAAGTCTGTGCTTCACTTTGGCTTACCCACTGCCCCAGAAAGGAATGTCAGCACATTATTAAAGAAACCGATGACGGCATGGCTTTTAATAAGCATCATCTGTGTGATTAGACTGATTTAACACAAGGCACTGTTCCAGCTAAGCCATTGTGTCGTGAATATTTTATTCAAACAGAGGGAGGGTTCAGTACCATCTAGAGATCGTATGTTCTCACACCGGGGAGAGGATCAAACTAAAATAGGGAGAACTGAACATACAGAGGACAATGGCTCCAGGTCACATGTTTGTGTTGCAGTGTGCGGTCTGTGGAAAAGAGCCCTGGGTTTGGGGTTTGCCTATAGCTTGCAGAAAGCCTGCGCCACTTTGGAGTTGGTCTTTCTGTTGAGGGTTCGACAGATAAAAGCTCCGGCGTCCATCAGCTTCGGGAGGTCCACTCCCTGAGGTGAGGACAGAAAGTCAAAAGGGTCAAGGCTCATCAGAAAAATTAGATATTAAACTAAGCACAAAACCAAGAGCAGTATCATAAAGGAACTAAAAGATAGGGGAGGCTAAAGAGAAACAAAGTTTGACTTCTTACCGTTTGAATCCCAAGTCCATGCAGCATATAGACTACATCTTCAGTAGCAACATTTCCACACGCCCCCTGGGCATAGGGACAGCCGCCCAGCCCAGCTACTGACGAGTCTATCACACTGATTCCCATCTGCGAAACACACAAAATCTTTACCTTGAAAGCAGATCACAGATCACCTACACGCACAGTGTATCGCACTCACAACAGCATTCAACGATATTGTATTCAAACATTACAGGACCGGGTCTGACCTGCAAGGCTACGAGGATGTTAGCCAGGGCCTGGCCATAGGTATCGTGGCAGTGCACGGCCAAGGCATTAACTGGTACCTCTCTGCTCACCACCTCCAGCATTTCAATCATGCTGCCTGGGGTCCCCACTCCAATAGTGTCACCCAGAGAGATCTCATAGCAGCCCATGGAGTACAGACGCTTAGCTACCTGCAAGATAGAGTCAAAGCTTGACCTGGTTGCGTGAACAGTGCTTTTGTATGCTATTTGTCAAAGGATGGCAAATACAGCAGATGGCTCAACAGTTAATGCAAACAAATGTCAAGACCAGAACTCACATGTGCAACTTTTTCGGGTGCCACCTTGCCTTCATACGGACAGCCAAGAACACATGACACATATCTGCGGTGACAGATAAAACAAGCAGATGAAATGTATGCAAAAATCCCACTCTGTATTTCCAATGATTTACAAATGTGTTTGACAGTCAAGGGAGAGCCAGCAAGCCTACCCTCTAACTGGCACGCCGGCCTCTTTAGCTGTTCTCATAACTCCGTCGAAGCGCTGTAAACTCTCTTCCACCGAGCAGTTTATGTTCTTCTTACTGAACAGCTCAGATGCAGCACCAAATATGGCTACCTCTGAAGCGCCTGCCTTCACCTGAGAGTTAAGTAAGAGCATTTTAAGTGAAACATTTAGACACATCACCTACAGTGTAAGAAGCTAAATACACCCTTTGTCCGTGTAGTTTTTATGAAAGTGTGTTGGGAGAGGATGAAACTCACAGCAGCTTGGAAACCCTTGAGGTTGGGGGTGAGGACCGGGTAAGACACTCCAGGTTTCCTACCGATCCCCTTCATCACCTCCACCTGGTCTGCCATCTGACATTTGGACAAAGACGACAGAAACCAATTACTGTTCCGTGCAGTTTCTACACCGCCCTACGCCGGGCGAGTCAGCACTTTCCATATGAATGGCTTGGGGGGGGAGAGGGGCGGCTCACCTGTGGAACCCACTTTGGTGATACAAAGCTGGTGGCCTCAATGACCGACAGCCCCGACGCTGACAACATGTCGATCAAGTGGATTTTAGTCTCCGTTGGCACGATAGTCTGTGAGTGGAAGCAGTGAAGCAACAAGAGGAGCCCTTTAAAAAAAAACACTGACACAAATGCACGACTGAGACAAGAGCATGAGCTCTGCACCTGCTCCATAGCATAGATGGTACAGGTGGTTGAAAGCAGATGTTTCCTAGCTTAATAGCTGCTGTTGACGTTAATGAATTCAACTAATCAAGAATCACATGACGTTACCTTTTCATTCTGAAGACCATCTCTGGGTCCCACCTCCACTATCTTCACCTTCTCTGGAAGAGCTTGACCTGCTCTTACGCCAGCCTACACACACACACACACACACACACACACACACACACACACACACACATACATATATATTAATACAGGGGTAAAGTATCAATAAATAAGGAACAGCTGACAAGTGGTCAACTGACAGAGGTGACCACCTCTGTTAGCTTAACCGTAGAGGAGGCTAACAGCTAGCTAGCTGACCAGCAGAGCCGTCCAGCCTCCTCGTGCACACCGGAAGCTGCTGGAAGATAAACCCAAAACAAACTCACCGCACCGACCTTTGCTGCTGAGCTAAACGCCACGTACTGCTGACCCATTACCGGACCGAACGCGCTTCTGTTGACAAGTCTCATTACGGCCGCCATGACGGTCCAGTCTGACGTCACGTCTTCCTCGCGAGGGGAGGTACGGCGGCCTCACAGGTGATGAAAGCCCCGCAGCGCCATCTATGGGACGGAAATTGGAATTGAAAGAATCATTGTGGGGTCTGTTTTATTCATAGGGAGACGACCCGGGTGAATAAGGTTATACTTAATAATACTGTATGTAACTAATAGAAAAATAAATCGCCATTAAACTTCCCCAGTTGGTAACATACATTAAGGCAGTTATATTGTGTATAGTATGAGAGACAAAAAGAAGAGCTTTAAATTGTATAAACACGAATGGGACAGCGGCATATCGAGTTTAATGACGACAAAACATGTTATGTACAATTGTGGGTTATTATTTTAGTTTTTTTTATTGCCTGATTTGAACGTCTTCCAGGCTCTTGCCTTACAACACAAGTTGTATTTGACAAAATTGTCAAATAATCAATTTACTCATTTTTTGTCAAAACAACTTTGATCACAAAATAAACAAAAAGTAATAGAAATGGTGGATGAAAAAACCAGGCATGTAATACTACTACTTAAATCCTTAATGTTTTTATTTTTTGAGCAAAGTTAAGATGCCAGGCTGAAAAACACATGTCATCCTCTTTGTTTACATTTGATCAAGCCTCTGGGCATCCTCTGGTACGCCTATTTTACTCCACAACGCTGGGAGTTAATTCATCAGGGAAAGTCGGCAGAAATAATGACTTTGGCATCTCTTTGACTGCTGAAGTCTTCCAAAATGGCATTCAACAAGCCCTTGTTTGCAGAAGTTATCAACGTAAGGGAGGACAAAGGACTGCTTGTTGGACTTGGACTGAAGAGCACGAGAGGTCTCTTCATAAGATTACATTTTCACATATGGAGCACCCTTTACTCTTCTTGTGAGTGATCACAAACCTTTGGTATGTGTTTTCAACAACCTCAAATCCAAGCCACCAGCTTGTTTAGAACGCTACGTCTGCAGCCTTACAATACACAGTCTGGCAAAACTCTTGGACTATCCAGCAGAGATGTCCCGCCACCCTGTGTCACATATCTCCCAAGGTACTTTGAACACTGAAAGAAAAGCGTAAGAACTCTGCTGTTCTTAAGGCAATGACACCAAAGCTGACCCCACTCTATGCAAACACATTTTGACTTATCAAAGAAGGCGTGTGGCATTGTCTGACAACTAGGATTTTGCTGATGGAGTTGATGTTGCTGCTTTAATTTCATTCAAGAAAATCAAGGATGAACTGACAGTGACCGCAATGATGACACTGTGCTGCGGGGCAGAGGGATTGTTGTCCGCCATTCTTTACCAATCTGGGAAAATTGTATTCTGTAAAAGATATGCGGGAATGTGAGAGCAGACAGGTGTCGGTGCTTGAATTTATCAACAATGTTCCAACCTTGTGCAGGAATGGCAGAGGCATAAAAACAAAATACACACATCAAACACTCTCTATAAGCAGGCCCAGACAGGAGGACAGTGAAGGTACACAGGACCTACAATTTCCACTCTTATTAGCCCCGGGTCCAGTGGACCCAAACTCATCTGAGTTCGGAAAAATAATTAATCGTATAATTTTTGATAAATTATACAATAAATTAATCCCACAGGCCCGAACGCCACACAAGGGTTTTAAAAGTAGTTACATGAATTACAATGACATAAAACCAGTGTAGAAACAATGTTATCGTAGCATTTTGTAAACACACTGCCTTTCTGTATTCCACTTTTTCTCCTTAAAAGTACTTCTCCTTTTCTTTCTACTTCTCTTTTTCATTTTTTTACAAAAATCAGGGGAAATGACACACAAACAGAAATGTATAAAATATCTTTAATGTCTCAAAAAGTAACAAAACAAACAAACAAATAAATTATAATTGGTTGTATAACATAGTGCATATTATAATCAAGCATAACCATACAAACTGTAAATGTGTAAAATTGGGAAAAGCCTGCTCTTGACCATCCTTACAGAAAGTAAAGAAATAGCATTAGTCATTACTTCCGTCCGTGTCACTGTTTGTACTCAAATGTCAGCTTTTATCAAAGTAGAGCGTCCCAAAACGGAGCAGACGTGTTCTTCCGTGCATCTGGAAAAACACAACTTTGAAAGAGAATCATTGAACCATAATAAAATCAAAGAAAACACAGCTTTGGATACTGCATATCTTTATGAAGCTGAACAAAAAGCATTCCACTTCTGTCACAACGGTCAACATCTCATTTAAAGGAAAGATTAACCAGTTGCGTTAAACTAATAGACAAGTGACATATATTAAGTTTGTATTTACATGAGTGGATCACATATTGTATGCATAAATTCTCTTGCATGGCTTAAGCACACACACACACACACAGTCACACACACACAAAGTTTATTATGTGTGCATGTCTCTGCACACACACTTTGGTTCCATTTCACTGCAGCTCTTCATCGCTGTCGTCCACTTGCTGGATGATGAGGTCGGCCCCCGAGTCTTCAGCCAGGTCGTCGTCATCGGCAACCATCCAGCTCCTCTTGCTGTCCCCCTCCTCTTCCCCGTCCACCCCCAATAAGAGGGCCGGCTCCTCATTGGCACTATCTAGACTGTCCATGGGGATCTCATCACAATCCACTTCCTGGACGCATGCGGCGCACATGCGGTAGCGTCGTGTGCCCTCACACACCACATGCCCAGTGTCCTCCGACACCTGACACTTACACTTCCTGCACACCAGCTTCCTGGCTTGATGTATCTGTGGCGAAAGAAGGAACAAAAAGTGTTACTGCTTGCATTTCTGTTGAAAACACTGATAGGCAACACACATCAGAAAACAATAGATCGTGTGTTTTTTGTATCCTATGGCGTAGTCTATGTTTCTGTAGCTGTGACAACAAATGAAGGACATTCACGTACTGGTTGTAAATAAACATACCGTCTCAAAGTGGCTACGGAGATGCTCCAGGCGTGTGAAGCGTTTATTGCAGGCCTGACAGGGATACGGCCTCTCTCCCGTGTGGCAGCGCAAATGGCGCTTTAGGTCTGCTTTCCTCTTCACCGTGTGTGTGCAAAAAGGACATTTGAAACGCATAATGGGGTTGGAGTCTGCAAAAGAGGAAACGAAACTGTTTAGAACTATGGCTTTCTGTATATTTAAAGAACTGGCTTCTTTTGAAGGGTCCTCTCATGCCACTCTGCTGATGATATTATTCCTTTCTTCACTTCTCTAGAAAACTATGTCGTCCTAAAACAGTTGTTTAGAAGTATTTATTGAGACCAGTAAAGTCATCAAAAATCTAAAGTCTAAAAAAAACATATAGCATTTTGAAAAAAAGTGTGTTACAAAAGTAATTAAAAAGTCAGTATAAAATGTTCAATAAATTCATAATATGTTGGAAAAAAGTCAATATGAATCACAAATCATCAAAAAACATCATCGTATTATTTGTCGTAAAAGCCATAACATAAAAAGTCATAGTGTAGTATTTTTATAACAAGAAGCATAGACTCATTAGACTGCAGATCTCTGCCAGTGGTAGACACCTACAACGACCACAATTGGCTAACCCCCAGTAATAACACCAACGTGCTGCCAGGCATCGTAAAACCTGCTTCATTCAAATTAAAAAACAAGCAGCGATGCTCGAAGTCGTATAAAACACGTCATACAATTTGTCTAAAATACTCTAAAATGTAGAGGTACAGTAGTGTGTGTATGTGTAGCCCCATCAGTGGTGAGCCAAACACACCGTCCAAAACCATAAAAGTGAGCAAACTGTTTTCCCACACTGTGTCTCCAGGGGCCGGGTGTTCGGCAATGCACTCGGCTATTTTATAACTAACCGCCTCTACCGGCCGGGGGCTGGTTAAGTGTATAAAACAAGCAATGAAAGGTGTTTTGAGAAAGTGTGAGTTACTGAAACCACTAGAGGTCCTCCCGCATGCAGCCATGACTGGCAACTGCAGCAGAATGCCAGATTAGCCGTGGACAGACACAGATGTATCACACTCACTCACTCACAGACACACGCAGGCGATCTTATGAATCTCGATTCAAAGTCACAGTGTAGTTTGTCTTAAAAAAAGTTGCCCGATCCATTTTCTCACATACGGTCCAACTCACCTGTATTAAAGTGTCCAATAACGGCGACCATAGGTGGCAGAGTAGCATACAGCTCCTCTGCCTTTTCTGCCTTCTGAGTCCTCGCCTCCTCGATGTCCAAGTCTTCAGGCTGGTTGGAGCGAGTGATGTTGGACGCTCTCCTCTTGGTTCCCCCTTTTCCTCGCCGGCGCTCTAATCCAGGCAAGGTGTACAGGGGGTCCTCAGGGTCCTGCAGGTCCTCCGCCTCTGCGTTGAGATCCTCAGCAGGGCTGCTCGGGTTAGTCTTCAGGGCTAAGGCCGATACATCCTGGTCTGGGTCCTTCCCCATGAAGCCACACTGGGACCGCGAGTTGTCCCGGGTCCAGAGCGCCGGCGGCGGGCTGACGGAGCCGGGGCCTTGCTGCTCTGAGGTCTCGTCTCCCACTCCGCTGGTAAAACTGCAAGTCTCAGACAAGCTGATGCAGCGGTCGCTGTCTTCATCTTTCACACTGATGTCCAAGGAGGATTTGATGAAGTTTTTGCAGTAGTTGATGACATTGTTCATCTGCAAGTAGCTGGCTGCCGACATCACCTCAATCACATTGTGACTCGAGAGGTCGAGTTGGCCCGAGTAGATGAAATCCAGGATGACGGTGAAGGTCTCGGGGCTGAAGACGTCAAAGGTGGCGTTGACGGAGTCCGACAGCCCGTCGGGGCCCTGGGACAGCAGCATGCGGAAGTAGCCGCTGCTGGCGAACAGGACGTTGCGGTGGGCCCTGAAGAGCTGGCCCTCCACCAGCACACTGCAGTCACAGAAAAGCTCCTGGCGCCGCTGCTGGTTGAGCTGCTTCAGCATGCTGCTCTGGTGAGCCACTGTGATGTCGGCCGTGTTGAACCACCTCTGAGGCTGCCTGCAGGAGACAACATGATAGCGCTCACTGGCTGTGCACACAGTGGACTGACTTGTTTTGCAAAAAAACAACAGAGCGGAGGGGCCTTGTGGACACTCACGACTTGATCCTGAATTAACACGCTGAGACTTTATATGTATATGTAGCCTATATGCATATTATATCATTTAAATTATACATGTCAAGGAGGAAAACATGCCCTCGTGGAGAGTGATTCGTGGGACATCTGACTTTATTATCAGCTTACCTGGTGAATGCTACAGACCCCAAATATTAACAGCAGGTCCCACAAACACACCAGTGACACCCCATTGATGTAGCTGTCAATTCTGCCCTGTCTTTGTTTCAGCCCTGGACTGTCTCCAGCTCCGCAGACCATCCGCCCACCAGGCTTCATTCCGCCCCAGCGATTGGCCGGAAGAGCCGTCAGTCACCAATCGTCTTCTAATAGGCTACACCCGACTCCAGTCGGGGAGCATCGGGTGGCAAAACCCTGTAATCATCCCTGAGGGAAGCGGGAGCGCGCACCAAATCTCTGATGTTACAAACGCAAACAGACTCGCGGGGAAGTGAAAAATAAGGCACCGTGTGGCCGGGCATGTCGTCCCAAGAGAGGGACAACTGTCGCAACCCCATATGCAGAATAGTTGTAATCCTTCTATAGTAACCTATTTAGCCATCCTCCAGCAAGCCCAGGCTTTGCATTTACACGCATTCATTTTTTAATTATGCAACGCTTGCTGACAGGATCCCCGGCGCCCGATTACCCACGGCGCGACGCCCGCATTACTCCACAGTGCGCCCAGTGTCACACGAAAAGCAACACTAGTATCCCAATCCCGCTATTCTCCATAATTCCGGTGTCGGCCGACCTACAAAAACGACATGAGAGCGCTGCAGTCCTGCGAGAGAAAAGCGGGCAGCGGCGCACCAGAGCAGCCCAGTCTGTCCTGGAGCGACGCCCACTTCAGGCTCCAGCCAGCACAACAATAGAAAAATAGACACAAACCTCCAGCAACTGACCATGCTGAGCTGATAAACGAGTATGTTCACACAGGGTATATGGTAATACGCAGGAGACGCGCTCAAACGCCCGTTTTCATTCCCAAGACCACCCCCTCTTCTCGCCGGAGGTCCGGAGCGCAGCGAGCAGCGAGGAGGATTTGCCTGCTGCCCAAACCCAGCGACTCTTTCCCAGGCGTGATTGTCGGCAGGACCCGCTTACGCCCCACGCCGTGATACCCGTGACAAAATCCGTCGATACTCACTGGTGACTTGATTCACCCGACGCCCGGTAGAGTCTACTCGCCCCCAAGTCTGCCACCATTTCCATTTTTTTTTTTTTATTTCTTTTGCCTTTTTTTTTTTCCTCGTCCAGGGTCCACAGTCAGGCACTTCCTGCTCAGCCCTAAAGACCGAAACCCGGTTAGAGCGACTGGAGCACTGTGCTGACGTGGGTGTTTATTAACTGGGTGCCCGAGGGTTCAAGGAGCCATTTAAAGCCCTAGTGCCCCGTTTAGATGCAGTGGACTGTGAACAGAATATTTAGATTGGACACAAAATACCCCAACACTATACAATTATGCACATATTTTTTTTACTATAGTTATGTTTGGATTTGTAGCCGGTCTGTGATACTCAAACACTCAACTGACCAGATCATATTGGAAGATTAGTTTGATCATGTTGTTGCTTAATAGTGACTTTTTTTTACTGGAATATTCTTATGGTTTTATTGTGAGTTTGTGACACTGAATCATTTTTTTTATTTCATCTCATAATTGGGTCAGCCCTTTAACAGTCAATTTTCCTTAATTACTATCATTTGAAACAGCCCAGTTTCATAATGGAGTGGAATTGAAGGCTTCGGTTTCCTCAGTAAGAAAATTAATTTATTCTTTCTCTGACATTTGGCTCATAGATCAATACATCAATAGTGAAAATATCCATACAATATATTATCTATAATTACAATACAGAAAAATTAGAGTGACAGGTTTCTTCTAGTATTAACAGTAAATAGGACAACCATTATTATTAAACAAAGACTAAATGAAATATGACGGAACATAAAGCATGTAATTCTGGTGAATATATATTATTTGAAATAATGAGGATGCTGATGGTTGGCTTTGTCCCGGTGATTTGGACGAAGATTTAACAATAACAAACGGCAGGAGCTGCATCAAGAGGCCGTGCCGTTGGAAAACCCAGTGGGATTCAAGGACTGCCAGCGCCACAGGTCCTCGCCTACAGGAGAAACAAAACACAACATCAGGGTACTATAGGGGACATATTTGACAGAAAGAGCCTTTATAAAATGCAGCGTGTCTCTGCTTACACATTCTTTCCAGGTCAAAATAGGCCTTCCAGCCCAGCTCCTTCTCAGCTCGACGAGGGTCGGCGTAGCAGGATGCTATGTCTCCTTCCCGACGCGGGGAGATTTTGTATTTGATCTATTGGAGAGGACGCATTCGTTGTAAGTTCAATTAACAAAAAGCTCCAACTTTGGAGAGATAAGAGCCCTCCTGTCACTCACCTCTCTCCCGGACGCCTTCTCCACGGCTTTCACCATCTGGAGCACCGAGTAGCCTGTACCCGTTCCCAGGTTGTAAACCTACAGACACAAACACGTACACATGCCAGCAATCAATACCTCAATCATGCATTCACGGCAATGTACGATGAACCAGAGAATGGACCCAAAAATATATAGTTTTTGCTCTTTTCTCAAATTTACCTGGCAGCCGCAGTTGTCCTTCAGCTTCTTCAGAGCTGCTATGTGTCCCTTTGCCAGATCTACGACGTGGATATAGTCTCGCACACCTGCCAAGAGAAAGAGAAAACCTTGAGAGCTCTCCCCCCCCCAAAAGAATATTTAAAAACCACAATTAAAAAAGGTATTTTCCGGTACCTGTCCCATCAATTGTGTCATAATCATTCCCAAACACACTGAGGCACTCTCTTCTCCCAATGGCAACCTAAGGGGAGATACATTTAGCAAGCAATGTGAAATCATCCATTGCATGCTCTGCTTTGATCTAGCCGTGTATTTGGCAGAGAGTTCATGTACCTGGGCAACATATGGCAGCAGGTTGTTGGGGATACCCTGAGGGTCCTCTCCGATCTGGCCAGAGGAATGCGCTCCAATTGGGTTGAAATAACGCAGCAGCACTGCATTAAAGTCCTGCTGACACAGAGGCAATAATGAGACACCGCGTGTACATGCGAGTGATGCTTCTGCGAGTGCCTTTCTGCCTCCCGATCGGTACCTTCTCGGCTTTACAGTGGTCTTTGATCATCTCCTCAATGAAGTACTTGGTCTGGCCGTAGGGGTTGGTGCAGCCGCCCACGGGGTGCTGCTCGTCGATGGGAAGGTGCTGAGGGTCACCGTACACCGTGGCCGAGCTGCTGAAGACCAGATTGTGCACCCTGTGAGCCTGCATCACCTGGGACGCATGCAAACAAACACGGCACACACACACAGTCAGCGGTCTAAAGCACACACATGCACCATAGGAGTAGGATTAAACGTCGGGTATGGCAGGCGCAAGCAAGCTCCACACACGTTATGAAGGGCGCAATGCTAGAATTAGCTGACGCGGTATCAAATGAACACACGCTGCCATGCACTCGGATGGAAGTGCAGAGAAAGATCGGTTCAAAAATTAAGAGCGAAGTGCAGACATTAATAGAGAGTTCAAACCAACCTCAAGCAGGTTCATGGAGGCAATGAGGTTGACTCTGTAGTAGCGCAGTGGCTGCTTCACTGACTCCCCAACCGCCTTCAGTCCAGCAAAGTGGATCACCGCACTGAAAGAATGCTGCAACACATATATGTATAGATACATGTAGGCATGTGTGATGGCTTTTACTAATGTGGAAGGACGTTTTTTATAACAAATATGCCCATGCAGTATGGTAGCATTGTCACACTAACTATTTTCAATGATACCTGAGCATGTATGGTGGCCAGCAGGGACACACTTTTGGTATATATATATATACACATATATATATATATATACACACATATATATATACACACACATATATATATACATATATATATACATATATATATATATATACATATATATATATATATATACCAAAGTGTGTCTTTCAGCATGTATTCAATCACTTTGAGCTGATTTATGGAGAAAATAATATGTGCATTGTATTTTTTACATTTGGAGAAATCAGATTTTGGGCTGCAACTAACAAATATTTTCATTATCCATCAATCGATTTACCAATTATTTCTACAAAATGTCAGAAAATAGAAA